>NC_053026.1:416061618-416361618 GCF_003073215.2 Triticum urartu | reverse complement strand
GGTGTCGCGGGTGAGGCTGTCTTTCTCGTCGGAGCGGATTGGCACTTCTACCAAGTCATCGAAGAACTGCTGCACGACGTCGTCTGCAGGCTCCTGCCAAGTTGGCACAATTCCATGCGAGTCGCACTCCAGCATCATTGCACGGATGCGGTCGAGCGAGGAATTGTTGCACAGCAGAACGACGCCCCCTGGCAACCTGAAAACTTCGGGATGTTGGGGGTCATACTTGAACAGCTCCTGGAGCATCGCGTTGAGCTCCAGAACTGTGAAATTGAAGTTGAGGCCCAGCCGCAACCTCATGATATCTGCCGCATTCTTGAACTCCCAAGTGGGTCTCACCCGTTCCTGCAGGGGGGCGATGCGGCGGCGAAGAAAATCTGCGCCAACAGCGCCTACAATGAGCCCGGCAAGCCTAAGGCGAAGGATCCGAGTGACAGCAATCTTCAGCCTGTCGTCTTCCGGGGCCACGTCACTCCAATCGCTGCCGCACGCTACTGGGGTTTGGCGCCGGGTGGTGAATGGCTGCGGGTTCTCCTCGTCGATCCAGCACCAGTCTGCTCTCCACTCCTCCCACTTGCCGCGGAATTCTCCCTCCAGATAAGTTTCCTTCTTGCCGGACCTTGAGATCCAGGCGATTCCGCCGGATAAAGGCTCTCCTCTCTCTACTCGGGGTATGAAGAAGTGGCGAAAGAGGGCTACGTTGGGATGGACTCCGACAAAGTTTTCGCAGAGATGTGCGAAAACTGCCATGGTCAGAACAGCATTGGGGGTGAAGTCAAGGAGGTGGAATCCGTAGGTATTCATGATGTCGCAGAAGAATTCAAAGAAAGGCGGGCAGAGCCCGCAGTAGAAGAACAGAGCGAAGAAAGGGTATCCGTTTCGGGCCTTCTTCCAAGAGGCGGCGGGAAGTACCTTCGTGCGCGGATGCGCTCGTGTCTCCGTCGACCATAAGAGGTAGTAGTTCTCCCTCAGATCCCTCGCGGAAAGCTTGGGGGGGAAGACCGCCCGCTCCTTTCGCAGCGCCGCAAGCCGCTGCGCCTCGGTCAACTTCACGACCTTCCCCTTGTCGGCTTTCGGAGCCATGGCGGAAGTGGTGGAGGAGGTCCACGGTGTTGGTGGTGCTGGTGGCGATGGGGGGCAGGGCGCTGCTCTCTTTCGGCTTTTGGAAGATGAGGGAGCGGCGGAGATTTCTGAGATTGAAGCAGCAACTGGCAAATGGGCGAACTACCCCTGTTTCCTCTGCTTATAAAGGGGGAGGGGGCGGACGTTCCGCATTTCTGAATAAAGAAACCACCCACGATCTCTCCCACGACGCCGCATTCAACGCGTGCCGTTCGGGGAGGGCGCGGTGGATACGGAGAGAGATACGGCGTAACCTAGGCCGCGCGTGCCCGTGCCCTGTTTTGGGCCTGGTCCAACAGCGCTTGGCACCGTGTATGGCCCAGGCCCGGGGGCTCCTGTCGGTGTACTAGAGTAGGGGTACCTTAGTATCCCGAACTTGTGCACGGGCAGTCGCAGTATCCCGCGGCAAGGCTTGCTGGGTGACCGCCAAGGTCCTCCGTGGTTCCTTTGGAGCCATACAAGAACAAAGTATCCAAGTCAAAGAGGCAAGACCCCGGCAAGAGGAGCTTGCCGGGAAGGCCAACCAAGGCATCTCAAGACCCCGGCAAGAGGAGCTTGCCGGGAAGGCCAACCAAGGCATCTCAAGGAACTTGCCGCGGCGCGCCACGCGTCCCGGCAAGGCCCGGTGAGCGACAAGCTCCCGGACGCGGCAAGACAACGACCGCGGCAAGGCGCTTGCCGCGGCAAGCCACCACTCTGCCCGCGCTCCAGCACATCCACCAACGTGTCGTTCTGGGACTCTTCCAGGCGTACGTGGTGGGAAGCTGTGCAGCCTGCGGTGCGCGGTGGCAAGCGGCGCTGACAAGATCGCCATCATGGCAAACGGTGGCGTCCCTGACGGTCCCTTTTGCACTGTTTAGGCGACACAGACGGGCATTTAATGCCCTTGTCCCCTGCCATCAGGGTTAGGTATGATACACTGTAGCAGGTAGCTGTACCTACCGCAGCACCTTTCCATTTTTACCCTTGTCTACGTTGCCACCTGTCGGTGACCCCTTGAGTATATAAAAGGAGGCCCATGCGCAACATAGAGGGGGTTGGCTAATCCAGAGAACACTCACGCTCGGTCTCGTTAGCTGCTGGTGTGTACTGTAGCACTCCGCGCTCCCGAGCAAGAACTCAATACAAACCACAAAGCAGGAGTAGGGTTTTACGCATTCGTGCGGCCCGAACCTGGGTAAACTGCCCGTGTGCTTCGCCTCGATCCGCTCTTTGCACGACCTCCGCCCCCGCCGAACCAAAAGGGACTTGGCCCGCCGGTCCCATAGGTGTTCGTGGATCAGTCCCCTGACAATTTTCAAATACCCTTTTCATTTAATTAAACGGAAGAAGTCATATCATCTTCGCTCAAGGGTTTTGTATTTGAAAAGAATTTGAATTCACAGAGATCATAAAAGCAAGATGAAAGTTTGGGAAAGTCCTTTTTATTCCCTCTCATTTAATTTTCAAAAAGATTTCGAATTCACTCACTTTCAGTCAATCAATCGAACAAGCAATCAAATCTATCTATTTATTATAAAATTCCAAAATTTAGAATTTTGGGATGTTACAAACCTACCACCCTTAAAATGAATCTCGTCCTCAAGATTCGGAGAGGCTAGAAAGAAATAGGTTAGGTTCGGGGTCTTCTCGAAATCCAACGATCGTCACAGGGGTCCAGGGTGCTACCACCCTTAGAAGCATGGTTACGGTTCCATCAAAACTCATATACTCCGTCCTTATTCTTGACGGGGTCGGTCTTCTCAAATTCTCGGGAAAATTCCTTCTCTGGCTCTTCCGGTAGTGGCATAACCTGTACCACAATTCTTTTGTCCTTTCCTCTTGGTAAGGTTATCCCGAGACTGGGTCTTCTTAGTTGACGGGTCTGGCGCCAATACTAAACAACTATCGATATCTCATGGTGGTCAACAATTTATGGTTTCTCCTGCAGGAAATGGGTCTGGTTGATCCTCACCGTATAACCTACGGTTGGCAACAGGTGCCTTGTACAAGGGAAAAAATTCTTATACCTTTCTAAGGTTCAAACAAGGTTTTCATCGTCGTCGCTCTACTATAGGCAAGTCACTCAGATTTACCATCCCATATAGCAAGGCGAATAATAAGAGTAAGTCGGTATGGTGATCAATCCATCCCGCACCCTAATCATTATCTTGTATACGGTTTAGCGAATCTCGCATTCTAACACTCGGTCATCCTCACAAGCATTGCAGAATTTCCCTTGTCGACGAACCAAGTTCGGATATATCCATAGATTCTGCAAGCCAGACAGACATCTATCGTTCCTTCACAACTCTTAGGTTTTGCGTTACTCCTGTAAGATCGTCTATCGATAAGATCATAACTTCTTCCAGGGTTTTTCCTTTAGCAAGAATGTGCTTGCTTCTTGGCAGGTCCTGGGGCCTGTGGGTTATGGCCCATCTCATCACTTGCAAACCTTGAAATCATCATCGGGGCAACTGATCGTTATTCCAACATCCAACTTCCTAGTATTCTTAAATCCATCCAATTGTACTGTCTTCCTTCCTTCTATTGGCACCAAACTTAGGACATGATTACTCAGACTCATCATGGAATTTCCATTGATCCATATTTCCAACATCGTACCTCCTTTATGTCCAATAGTAATTCATCTCTTCATCCTCGTGGGATATCCCATATACCGAGATAAAACTCATACTTATGAAGTCCATACTCCACTTCGTGGAACATCATTATCCTTTCCAGGGTCAAGCGTCCTTACAGTGGAATATTTGCCATCTCTGCATGGCACTTCTTCAACTGGGAAACGTAAAACACATCATAAACTCCTGACAGTCCTTCGGGTAACTCCAACTTGTAGGCCACTTCTCTCATACGCTCCAAAACTCGGTATGGTCCTACAAATCTCGGGGCTAACTTTCCCTTAACTCCAAATCGTTTAACTCCTCACAGAGGGGACACACGAAGACATGCTCTATCTCCAATTTCATAGACTACCTCCTTGAGTTTTTTTAGTCTGCATAACTCTTCAGCCTGGACTGAGCTACCCACTACTCGGAAAAGGCCTACTAATGGCGCACCGGTTTTGCCTACTAATGGCGCACTACCGGTGCGCCATTAGTATAGCCCACGGTGCGCCATTAGTATACCATTAGTATCTGGTATACTAATGGCGCATCACATAGAAGTGCGCCATTAGTAACATTTTTTTTCAATTTTTTTTCGGATTTTTTTTATTTTTTTTTCAATTTTTTTTAATTTTTTTTTGATTTTTTTTTATCTCAGGTCAATATGGCTTAATCTCGGGTTAATATGCTTAATCTCAGGTCAAATCACACTCCGTGGTCAAACTTCCCGAAAGGTCACCCATCATCACACTACTCCAGCCCAAGCACGCTTAACTTCAAAGTTCTATCCAACCCCAGCAACAGCTCACTTCACAGGCACTTGTTGATATATCTAGCATATCAATCCTATTATACCTTGTTGATGTCTAGGACTTTGTTCATGTTCATGACGATGATGAAATTTTGAAAAATACTTCAAACTTCCCGGTCAAATTACGTATCATTTTTTGAAAAAAAAATTCAAAACCAATTTTTTTTGAAATTTTTTGAATTTTTTTGCCTCTAGATCTTGAAAGCCCCGTAACTTTTCTTCTGTTAGGTTTTTGGGGATTTTGAAAATGTTTAACGGGGTTCCCCTGGTTAAATTCGGATGTAATTTTCGAGTAGATGATTTTTCATATAAAAAACTTTTTAATCCGAGTTCGTATGCAAAAGTTATGGCCATTTTACAAATTTCCAGAGATATTTTGCAAATAAAGTCGAAATTCATATTTGTAAATTTTCCCAACAACTGGACCACATTTCACATGGGAAACTTATTTTCTTTTATTTTTTTGACATTTTTATCATTTTCTTTTATTTTTTTAAACTGAAAAGACGGTCCATGGGGGGGGGTGCATTCGGGAACTTTTGGTCCAAGTTAGTAATGGCGCACCGTGGGGTGGTGCGCCATTACTAGTTAAACTAGTAATGGCGCACCACACCCACGGTGCGCCATTACTAGTTTTGAAAAGAAAAAAAAGGAAAAAATTGATTTTTTTTAAAAAAACTTAGTAATGGCGCACCAGTGGACAGTGCGCCATTACTTACTAACAATTTTTTTATTTTTATTTCAAAACTACTAATGGCGCACTGTGGGTGTGGTGCGCCATTACTATGTCAAGTTAGTAATGGCGCACCACTCCCACGGTGCGCCATTAGTAGTTTTGAAAAAAATTTAAATTTTTTTTCACTAATGGCGCATCGTGGGATGTGGTGCGCCATTAGTATTTGCACACTAATGGCGCACCAACGCACGGTGCGCCATTAGTATTTAGTAATGGCGCACCACATGTACAGTGCGCCATTAGTGTCCATCCTAGTAGTGACCTTCAGTCTATCTCGAATCAACTTGACATTCTCTTCTGACTCCTTGATCACATTTGGTCCAAACAACTGACGCTTTCTAACTTCATCTCACACACTCTTGGGGTAGCAAACATATCGAGACAAAACTCGTGTTCATTTTGTCCGAATTCCACTCAGTGGAGTACCCTTATCTTTTCCAGGGGTCAACGGTTCTTACAGGGTACTACCACCCTTAAAATGCTCCAATATTCCATAGACCATATTTCCCATATCCTCGAAAATGGTCAACATCTTTCTGCATGGAGTAACTCATAAAATCCAAATCAGTACCAACACTGCTAACTTTATTGATTCTCAAGTTATTACAATCTCCTGTTTTTCCATTACATGCCTCAACTCAACACCTCAATATAAAGGAAAATGTTCTCACTACTACTACTATATTTCTTCTGTTACAAACTCAACTATTTATCACAAGTCTCCTTCTCCTTCGGACAATCTCTGGCAAAGTGCCCTGCTTCATTACAACGGAAACATATTACTTCTGGCAAGTTTCGAGGTTTCCTTGTGATTATATAGCCTACTTGGGCCCTTGGCTTCCTTTTTGGGCAATTGCCGAGGTAGTGCCCTGTCTCCTTGCACCTATAACAGGTGATATGACTCAGATCCTTCCTGGAATCCAATCTACTTCTCTTCCTGGACTTTTCCATTCCAATCAGGGCTTCTATTTCTTGTGGGTCATACTCTACTTCCTCTGTCGGGAATTCTACTAGATCCCCATTCATACAATTCTGGGAGATGTGTCCTTCTTCTCCACATGAATAGCAAGACTTGGTGCAAGGTTTAATTGGTTCTTCTTTGGGTGTGTCCTCCACCTCTTCCTTCATCACAGGTTCTTTTAAAATTTCCATTAGGGCTCCTTTCATTGCTACTTTCTTCTGCTGGATGGTTCTTGGTACCATGGGGTAAATGTGACACTGAGCAGGGTGGTGGGTAGTCCCTTCACACAAGAAACAAGTGATCTGCCTAGTTGGGCATTCTTCAGCTGGATGACTTCCTTCACAATTTGGGCATTCATCCTTGTGCTCTTTATGGGTGTGTCCTATTTCTCCGCAGAGCTTGCATGCACAAGGTTTCTTCGTATCATCTCCATAAGGCTCCAATTTCTGGGACACAAACCTAGACTTTGGCAAAGTCAACTTAAATTCTTTCCAAGTGGTTACTCCTTGCCATCCATTGATGGTTTGGTACATCCTCCACCAAGTAGCAGCACCTCTTTCAAAGCATTGAAGAGCATGATGGGCCATATCCTTTCCGACTATAGGGTTGTCCTCCATATGATCCTCCATGTTCTGAATCCATCGGTCTATCTCCAATTGACTCATCGGTCCAGAAAATACGAGCTCATCTCCATTCATCATCTATTGGGTCCATGGGTTTTGGGGGTGAGATAAGAGAGATCGAGAAAGATGCACACATTACAAACAAAGGTTTGGAAAAGACAGATTTTATTTGTGGCTGTCAAAAAAACATCAAACAAATGACAGCTCACAATCGTCGCAGCTAACGCAAGTATATAATAGGGGTTTGGGCTTCTAATGGTCAATATATCTTCAAAGTCGCCAACTCTTCAAGTCTTGTTCATGCCTCCAATGGCTTGTTCCGATCATGCTTGTCTTTCTCAAGTCCTTTTGCTAGATCATCTCTGTTGACGCGAAGTCTCTCGTGTCGTCCTTTAAGGTTCTGGAGTTGCATTCCATACTTCTGGGTTTCAACCACCTTGACATGAACCATGATCCTACTGTCCTTTAGTTCCTGACGAATCTCCTGTATCTCGAGGTTTTGCTCCTCCAGCTTGGCTACTCTCATCTTCTGGGTCCTAAGTTCTTCACTGAATGCTTTCTCGTCAAATACTGCTTCTTGTTGGTCCATCTTAACTTCTTAATGTAACATTCCAGATCTTGGTGATACACCGGCTATAGTTAAAACTTCATCCTTTGTTGATAGGTGCTCCATCAACCTTCTACCATCCAATCCTTCCATGCATATGCGTGCTTAACTCAGCATGGTGACAATAGCATAAGCGAGCGATAACATCATGGATAGCTGTGTTTCTTCCCTTGTCATCACCATGAGCTATCATTCCATGGTTGATATCTCATGCCTTAGGGTTTTCTTGACAAAACTTTGAGTTTCTAACTCTCCATGTTCCGGTCTTTCTCAAACACACCTTGATCTCGGGTATTGACAAATTCCATAGTCTACCAAATTCCATAAGGGTAGCCTTCCTAGGGTATACTAATCTGGAAATTCTTTAGAGTCTCCAATTCTCCTAGTCTTCAGAGTCTTCAACAGTTGTAGTTTCCATTATCATAATGTATGGTAAGATCCCATTCATTCCGAATGGTCTTAGTTGTCCGATATCTTGTACTTCTTGAAGTGGTCTCATCGGTTGAATCTTCGAGTGGTCAAAAGGGTAAAGGATATGGTCTCACTAAAGGGAATATTTGAATAAGCTTAGAAGAGAAGAGAGGTAAAATATCTTTTGAAAAAGAAAGTTTTTTTAGAAAATCCTTCCTATGGGTTTGCCAATTTCTAGGGTCACGTCCTACAGTCAACATGTGCTCTGATACCATCTTGTAGCGACCTGACCCAAATGGATCAAGTCTCTGTGCTTAAGTGTCATCCCTGAATCGGTATGCTGACACACACAGTACTCGAAGGATTTATAACAGATGTAAATCACATGTATAAAGTAACGTAAATACTATTACCTCAATCCATATAGCAGAAGCAACAAGGTTGTGGATTCCCATCAACACCAACGGCAAAGTTGAGTGTAGAAATCGTAACCCTAACGTATCACTTACTCGTCGTAAGAAACCTGCAACATGAGACGTTGCAGCCCGAAACGGGTCAGTACATTGAATGTACTGGCAAATTCACACCATAGAGAAAATGATGAACAATGGCTATCACCACATGCATATATGGCTGGTGGAAAAGCTCTATGGTTATAATGTTTTTGCGAAAAGCCAATTTTTCCCTACTGCAAAGGAATAAATTTTATTTAACTATCATGGTGGTTGTTAAACATTGAGAATGGTTGACAACATTCTCAATCCCAATTAAGCATCATCATTAAAACCCAACAATATTAATTAAAGTAACGTGATGAGATCAACAGGATAATCCAAGAACTAGATACTCAAAACGTCCATAACCGGGGACACGGCTAATCATGATTAGTTTGTACACTCTGCAGAGGTTTGCGCACTTTTCCCCACAAGAGTCGATCACCTCCGTTGGATTTCTCACACTACATGATGTTTGAGAAACGGATGATCGAGACACAGTCTTTCAGAAGCGCTAGCACCTTACGTTGGATAGACCGGTACACCTACTTTCCCCTACATCTGCTAGTCTACCCTGTAAGAGTTTGCACGACTTAATCAACTATGCCAGAGCCCATAATGGCTTGTGGCTGCACACGGAAGTTTCTAGTATGAATAATCTCATGATCCCTTTGAGCCTGGGTGGCGGACCGTAGGATGATCACACGGTATATCCCCGGGATCTCCTAGGACAACACTGGTATATCCCCAGGTGTCCGGGCAAGTCCACTGGTATATCCCCAGGGTGCCCCTAACAATCCACCCAGATGTGTATTAAGTTGCCACCTTAAGTAAACCATTAATTAACAATCTCACATCTGTCATGGAAACTCTGAAAACCCAATCCACGTCTATGAGCATAGCATGGCAATGTAAGCATAACATAGAAGTAACTCCCAAGGGTTTGAAAGTAAACAGGTAATAGGTACTACCTCAACTACTTCCCATCCCACAATTTAATTAGATCCTAATCATGCAATGTTTGAGGATTGATCTAACGCAATAAAAACTGGGTATGAAAGGGATATGATCAAAGTGTGAACTTGCCTGCAATGTTGATGAAGATGATTCGCAGTCAAAACTCTTGATAGTTCTACTCGTCACACTCCGGTCAATCTATCGTAAGCAAGCAATAGTAACCACACATAAGCAATCACTCAAAAGATCAGAAAGAACGAAGAAGATGATTCGGAAAACATCAAAACCAAGCAAATAACTCTTGCAACATAAAACAGTTTCCAACAGTACCAAAATTATGTGAATTTGGCCTTATCAGAAAGTTTAGGTCAAGAGCTTTAATTTGCAAAAAGAATCAACTCAAACGGAGTTATGAAGCTCAAGTTACGATCAAACGAAGTTTGAATACAAATCTGTTTGAATTCAAATTTTAAAATTTTCAAAACATGTTCAAGTTGGATTACTGGATAGAGGAGATCATAACGAAGAAGTGGGCGTTGGTTTCGTTGAATTTGGACTAACGAGCAAAAAGTGGTGAATGTTTGAAGTACATGGACTAATCTGTGAAGAAAAATTATCACGAATAGGTCCCTGGCCGAAATTGAAATAAAAAGAAAAATCCTATCGAACGAACGTTCGCTACAGAAGCATACGCGACGAAAACCGCTCGTAAGGAGATCTAAACAGAGAACTTCCGCTAAATAATAAAACCTAAAAAAGCTAAACCGTTTTAACGAAACATAAACCGAACTTTAAAATAAATAAAAACCGGGCGGTTTTGTTCTCGGGTTTTACCGGTTCACCAAAGAAAAACCGGCGGCGGCGGCAGTTACTCCGGCGGCAGCGGATCAGCGGCGAAGCGGCTCCGGCGGAGCTAGCAGTGGCAGCGAGCGGCGCGGCGGCGGCGCTGGCGAAGGGATGGCGTGGCGCGGCGGCAGCATCTAGCGGCGACGCGGTGCGCAGTGCGGGGCGGCGGTGATCTGTGGCGGCGGCGGGCGCGGGATGCGGGAGGGCAGGCTGCGGCTGCGGGAGAGAGAGGGCGGTGGCGGATCGGGGTCCAGGGGGCCCGGGCGCGGCTTAAATAGAGGGGGGGGGGGCGGCGAACCTCGGGAGGAGTCCCGAGCTCCCACGGCGGCGCGGCGGTGCTCCGAGCGGAGTCCCGCTCGAAGACGAAGGCGGAGGCGGCGGGGCGCTGGGCTGCGGCCTGGCCCGGTTGGCTGGGCCGGCCCAGTCGGCGAGGGGAATTTTTTCATAAACATTTTTTTCGGAGAACTAAAATAATAAAATAAATAAATAAATAAATAAAAATATTATATAGGCATATAATATATCAAAATTTGCAGAAAAAGATTTTCTACAACGTGGACATTTTTCTAGCATTAAATAAAATACACACAAATTCTAGTAATTCAAACAATGCTCCTGTTCTAATAAAGTCCAATGAAAATCATTTTAAAAAAATACCAAAATAAATTCAAATTTATTTCTCTCCAATTTTCTTTTGTAGGGAATCATGTTACCCTATTTTCCATGTATTTTGTCTTTGGAGAAAAATAATTTGAATAAAACTCAAATAACTCCAAATTGAAAATAAATTCACCAGAACTTTGAATTTAATTCTTTGAAACTCCCAACTCATATTTCATATAATTTGAAGAAGTCATTTTATCTTCTCTCATGAAAATCATTGAGCTGCATGAAGTTTATGAATTGAAAATTTTCCATCTGAAATTCACATATTTTCAAATACCCTTTTCATTTAATTAAATGGAAGAAGTCATATCATCTTCGCTCAAGGGTTTTGTATTTGAAAATAATTTGAATTCACATAGATCATAAAAGCAAGATGAAAGTTTGGGAAAGTCCTTTTTATTCCCTCTCATTTAATTTTCAAAAAGATTTCGAATTCACTCACTTTCAGTCAATCAATCGATCAGGCAATCAAATCTATCTATTTATTATAACATTCCAAAATTTAGAATTTTGGGATGTTACAAATAGGAGCAACTTTATTTGGGAGAGATAAATTTTTACCTCTCTTCCTTTTTCTTTTCTTCTTCTTCACCACATCATGTGTGGGTTCAATCCTGTTTTTGGAGCTCCTTATTAATGAGATTGGTTGAATAGAAGGCTCCTCCTTGTTACCTAATTCATCATAAGAAATAATAGGAGGATATTGGGAAGTCTCTTCCCTTTCATTAGCATTCTCTTCATGTTCTGTTTGTTTTCTTTTCCTTATGTAATTGGCAATATAAGGATTTTCAATGCAATTCACTGCACAATACATATAAATTTTCTCTAGATCAAAATGAAGAACTTTATCAAGGGCAAATTTTGGAATATCCTTAGTTATACGTTTAATTTCTTCATAACCCAAGAGCAAACTAAGTTCATTATGATGTGCAAGGGAAATCAAGTCATCACAATTTTTGGACACGATATGATCATGAAATAATTTGCATTGGGTACTAAAATGATCATGTTCATTGCAAAGTTCACAAGTATGGCTAAGAAAAATTAAATTTTCAGCACATTCATCTAGCTCTTCTTGCAACAATTTGGTTTCTAAGTACTTATGCCTCTTGCAATATCTATCTTCCCTATTTGGTGTGTACTTACAAACCCAATGCACTCCACAAAAATTGACATGTTTATAGGAGGCATTTTCATCATAACTAGTGCAATCATCATTAGTACTATGGATATTCAAGGAGTTCATACTAACAACATTGCAATCATGCTCATCATTCAAATATTTAGTGCCAAACATTTTAATGCATTCTTCTTCTAACACCTTGGCACAATTTTCCTTTCCATCATACTCACGAAAGATATTAAAGAGATAAAGCGTATGAGGTAAACTCAATTCCATCTTTTGTAGGTTTCTTTTATAAACTAAACTAGGGCTAAAACAAGAAACAAAAAGATTTGATTGCAAGATCTAAAGATATACCTTCAAGCACTCACCTCCCCGGCAACGGCGCCAGAAAAGAGCTTGATATCTACTACGCAACCTTCTTCTTGTAGACGTTGTTGGGCCTCCAAGTGCAGAGGTTTGTAGTACAATAGCAAATTTCCCTCTAGTGGATGACCTAAGGTTTATCAATCCGTGGGAGGCGTAGGATGAAGATGGTCTCTCTCAAACAACCCTGCAACCAAATAACAAAGAGTCTCTTGTGTCCCCAACACACCCAATACAATGGTAGATTGTATAGGTGCACTAGTTCGGCGAAGAGATGGTGATACAAGTGCAATATGGATGGTAGATATAGGTTTTTGTAATCTGAAAAATATAAAAACAGCAAGGTAACTAATGATAAAAGTGAGCGTAAACGGTATTGCAATGATAGGAAACAAGGCCTAGGGTTCATACTTTCACTAGTGCAAGTTCTCTCAACAATAATAACATAATTGGATCAAATAACTATCCCTCAACATGCAACAAAGAGTCACTCCAAAGTCACTAATAGTGGAGAACAAATGAAGAGATTATGGTAGGGTACGGAACCACCTCAAAGTTATTCTTTCCAATCAATCCGTTGAGCTATTCCTATAAGTGTCACAAACATCCCTAGAGTTCGTACTAGAATAACACCTTAAGACACAAATCAACCAAAACCCTAATGTCACCTAGATACTCCAATGTCACCTCAAGTATCCGTGGGTATGATTATACGATATGCATCACACAATCTCAGATCCATCTATTCAACCAACACATAGAACCTCAAAGAGTGCCCCAAAGTTTCTACCGGAGAATCACGACGAAAACGTGTGCCAACCCCTATGCATAGGTTCATGGGCGGAACCCGCAAGTTGATCACCAAAACATACATCAAGTCAATCACGTGATATCCCATTGTCACCACAGATACGCACGGCAAGACATACATCAAGTGTTCTCAAATCTTTAAAGACTCAATCCGATAAGATAACTTCAAAGGGAAAACTCAATCCACTACAAGAGAGTAGAGGGGAGAAGAAACATAAGATCCAACTATAATAGCAAAGCTCGCGATACAACAAGACCGTGCCAAATCAAGAACACAAGAGAGAGAGATCAAACACATAGCTACTGGTACATACCCTCAGCCCCGAGGGTGAACTACTCCCTCTTTGTCATGGAGAGCGCCGGGATGATGAAGATGGCCACCGGTGAGGGTTCCCCCCTCCGGCAGGGTGCCGGAACAGGGTCTCGATTGGTTTTTGGTGGCTACAGAGGCTTGCGGCGGCGGAACTCCCGATCTAATCTCTGTTCTGGAAGTTTTAGGGTACGTGAGTATATATGGGTGCAGGAAGTACGTCGGTGGAGCTTCGGGGCCCCCACGAGGCAGGGGGGCGCGCCCTAGGGGGTGGGCGCGCCCCCCACCCTCGTGGGCACCTCCCTTCTCTCCTGACGTGGGGTCCAAGTCCATCCGGTAGCTTTCCTTCCAAAAAATAACTTCTCCATTTGATTTCGTTCCATTTCGACTTCGTTTGATATTCCTTTTCTTCGAAACACTGAAATAGGCAAAAAACAACAAATCTGGGCTGGGCCTCCGGTTAATAGGTTAGTCCGAAAAGTAATATAAAAGTGGAAAATAAAGCCCAATGTTGCCCAAAACAGTAGATAATATAGCATGGAGCAATCAAAAATTATAGATACGTTGGAGACGTATCAGAAGACAATGAGAGCAAATCTTATCCAGAGCTGGATAAGTCAGCTTTACTTGTAGCCCAAGTCAAGCTGCCGTGTGTGTTTGAAATCTGACCATTGGAACACGTGTCAGTTCCTTAGTGACCCAGGGTCATTTCGGACAAATCAGGTCGGGTTGCCTAGTGGCTATAAATAGCCCACCCCCTACACCATAAATTGGTGGCTGCTCAGAGTTAGTGCCCGGATTTTGTTGTTTGAGAGCAACCCACCTCCGAAGCTTTTGAGAGAGAGAAATCCTTGCGAGGACAAAGCCCAAACACCCAGAGCCAAAGAGTGTTAGGCATCACTGAAGTCTTTTTGTCCGCGTGACCAGAAGACTTGTTACACTTGAGGACTGTGAATCCTCCAACCGGTTAGGCGTTGCATTCTGAGCATCCAAGAGTCATTGTGGATCACCGGTGAACGAAGTCTGTGAAGGTTTGGAAGTCTACCTTGAAGACTTACCAGAGTGATTGGGCGAGGACTGGGTGTCCTTAGCTCAAGGGGAATAAGGTGAATATGTGGTCTTCTGAGTTGAATCTCAGCCTCCCTAACCAAACGTACAGTTGTCACAACAACTGGAACTGGTCCAACAAATTCTGTGTCCTCACCAAGTGACTGGTTCTATCCTCTTCCTCTCTTTACTTACAATTTGTCTTCGTGAAGTCATTGCCTGCTTGCACTACCTGATTGACTTCACCGTGTGACTACTATCGTTGTTTGGCTTTATACTATCTTCTATCCCGATCTTTACTACCTAGCTGCTATTAGTCTTCGTGCTTTCACTTCATTGCATACTTGACTATGGCTTGCTTAGTGTAGTCTACCTTCTGCTGCATATCAATAGGTTCATTTCTATTGTTTGTCTTTAAAACTCTCATGTATTGAATATTTTCATAAAAATTGCCTATTCACCCCCCTCTAGTCCATAACTGACACTTTCAATTGGTATCAGAGCAAGGTACTCCCTTATTCTGTGTGATTCGGTTTAACCACCTGGAGTTTTAACTATGTCGACTACAGGGATAATCAAAGTCTCCGCTGCTTGCCCCGTCTTCGATGGAACTGAATATCCCTACTGGAAGAATAAGATGCGCATGCATCTTGAAGCCATTGATGTCGACCTCTGGTATGTCGTCAAGAATGGTGTTCCTAAGACTGGTGAAGGTGTCACCCCTGCTGATGTCAAGAAGTTCATTCAACTGGATTCTACTGCCAAGAACATCATCTGTGGTCATCTGACTAAAGGATAGTATGGCCGTGTGAGTGCTCTGGAAACGTCGAAGCTAGTCTGGGACTGGCTCTCCAAGGTCAACGAAGGCATCTCAACCCAAAGAGATCAAAGGATCAGTGTTCTTCGCAACCTCTTCAACCGCTTCAAGAGAAACGACAATGAGAATGTCCAGCTCACGTTTGATCGCCTCACTGTCATCACAAATGAGCTTCGTGCTCTTGGCGCCACTGAGATCACCAAGCATGAAATCGTCAAGACACTGCTGAGATCACTTCACAGCTCGTTCGACACCCTTGCCCTGATGATACAAGAACGCCCTGACTTCAAGGCACTCGATCCGTCTGACATACTTGAGAGGCTCAACACACATGAGTTCCAGCTATCTGAGAAAAGAGATTTCTATGGTCCCAACTATGGCCGAACTCGCGCTTTGAAGGCAAAAGCTATTTCCTCATCTGAAGAAGAATCTGACTGCAGTTCTGGTGATCCTGAAGACATTGGAAAGGAGCTTGCTATGCTTGTGAAGAAGTTCCAGAAGTTCACTAAGAAGAAGGGCTTCAGAAAGTCTTCACGATCCAGCTCAAGAAATGATGAAGCTTCCACTCATGACTACAAGAAGAGAACATGTCACAAGTGCAAGAAACCTGGACACTACATCTCTGAGTGTCCACAGTGGGACAATGAGAACAACAAGAAGAAGAAGAGCAAGGAATATGATTCTAATGACAAGAAGAAGAAATCCTCAAAGTCTTCTTCCAAGTCCTCGTCCAAGTCTTCATTACATAAGAAGAGCTCATCTCGCAAGGCTCATGCTTTTTTGGCAAGGAGATGGATTCAGAGGAGTCTGCTTCTGAGGAGGCGGAGGTGGAGTCTGAGGAGGAGTCCGACCCTGGCATTGCAAGTCTGGCTCTGGCTACAGCCTACGTTGCCAAGTCCATCTTCAACACTGAAGACAATGGCCCTGTCACCATCGCCGATGCTAATGACAAGGACGACTCTGCTCCCACCTACTGCTTCATGGCACGTGGTGCCAAGGTAAAATCACGCAATGCTTACTTTCAAACATCAAGTGAAGATGACTCTGATTGTGAATCCAAACCCAACTACAAAACACTTGCTAAAAATGCAACTGAACAACAGAAAGCTATGGAACATACTCAAAAACCGTTAGACAAAAGCGATGACCTGTTGGACGCGGAAATGACCTGTTCTCAGTCCTTAATTGAAGACATAAAAAATCTTCATGTTAAGTACCAGGAACTTGAAAGTGGTCATGAAACGCTCTCAACCACTCATGAAAAGCTTTCCTATGATTATCTTCAAAGGAAGCAAGAGCTTGAGAAATTGAGAGCGGCTCATGAAGATCTTCAGAAAGAGAATGAGTCACTTCGCGCTCAACAGACCAGTCCCGCTCAGGAAGGATTTGAACCACCATTTCTAAAATGCCTTGAGTGTGATAATGTGACTTCTGTTGCTAAATGTTCTACTGCTGCTACAGTTGCAATATCTTCAACTGTTGATGTGGTAACTAACCCCTCTGCTGAGGATACCACTAGTATTGCTGATGAAAATGCTAGGTTGAAGACATTGCTTGAAACAGGGATGTACAAAAGTCTCAAAGGGCATCAGACACTGTGCGATGTCCTCAAAAATCAGATTCTGAACCGAAACCCTAGGAAAGAGGGTGTTGGGTTCGAGAGGAAAATGAATGTTGATGGCTCCTACTGGAAGCCTGAGCAGTACCCCGAAACCACATGGGTTGCTGCAAAGGGACCTTCAGTGGATCCATCCACCTTATCTGGCTTCACTTGTGCTAACCCTATTATCATTGATGACTCCTTTGATGCAAATTATAAAATGTTTAAGAATCAGAATGGTGAAGTGTTTGCCAGGTATATTGGTACTAACTGCAGGAATGGGCCACCTATGAAGAAGATCTGGGTTCCTAAAAGTTGTCTTGAGAATCTTCCTGTGAATGTCATCATGACACCACCTGGGAAGAAGATAAATCCCATACCAAAGGCTTCATATGGTCCAAAGGCTTCATACAGATACATGACTCACCTGAGTCACCCTAACGCCAATGTTTTGCAGGGAAATCATACTCATACTTTTGAATATGAGCGTGTATCGTCAAACCGCTATGTTCATAAGACTAAGAACTATTCTGCTTATTCATCTGAGTACTATTCACCTCCTGCAAGGCTATTTGCTAGGGCTTCAAAGCCGAAGTTCTCAGATGCTGCACTTAGACTCATTGCTTCTAAGCCACCCCTGAAGATGTGGGTGGTTAAGAAGAATTAACTTTCTTTTGCAGGGAAAGGTCTCCAGCCGGAAATCAAAGGCGTCTGATGCTAATGCTGGGGACCTAAAACATCTTGTAGGGTGCAAGATCAAATGCCCAAATGGTCTTACTATGGTATGACACCTCATGCTTCAGAATGGATTATGGACATCGGATGCACTAATCATATGACTGGTGATCGAAGTCTTCTCATGGACTCAACTTTACGTCCATCTGACAAGAGTCACATCACATTTGCTGACACTGGTAAAAGCAAGGTATTGGGTCTAGGTAGAGTTGCAATCTCAAAGGATCAGCACATGGATAAAGTGATGCTTGTTGAATCCCTTGGTTTCAACTTAATGTCTGTCTCAATGCTTTGTGACTTGAACATGATTGTGATATTTGGAAAATATCATTGCCTTGTACTAATGGAATCTGACAAGTCTCTAGTCTTTGAAGGGTACCGGAAAGATGATCTGTACATGGTAGATTTCTCAGCAGGACCACAACTTGCCGTATGTCTTCTAGCAAAAGCTTCAGAGTGCTGGCTCTGGCATCGAAGGCTAGGGCATGCTGGCATGAGGAACTTACACACTCTCGCAAAGAAGAAGCATGTCATAGGCATCGAGGGCGTCAAGTTCAAGAAGGATCACTTGTGCGGTGCCTGCGAAGCTGGAAAGATGACTAGGGCCAAGCATCCCTCAAAGACAATCATGACGACATCTCAACCCTTCGAGCTGCTACACATGGACTTATTTGGCCCTACTCACTACTCTACTCTCACTACTACTGCTTGTCTCTATGGCTTCGTCATTGTTGATGATTATTCAAGATATACGTGGGTGCATATAATTATCTACAAGACTGAAGTGCAGGATGTCTTCAAACACTTCGCCAACCGTGCCATGAACAACTATGGCGTCAAGATCAAGCATATCATAAGTGACAACGGCACAGAGTTCAGGAACACCGGCCTCGACCTTTACCTGGATACATTAGGCATCACCCATGAGTTCTCCGCTCCATACACACCTCAGCAGAATGGCATCATGGAGCGCAAGAACAGAACACTCATTGAGATGGCTCGGATGATGCTTGATGAATACAAGACTCCAAGAAAGTTCTGGCCTGAAGCTATTGATACTGCATGCCATGTCATCAACCGTGTTTATCTTCACAAGCTTCTGAAGAAAACATCCTATGAACTCCTCACTGAGAGCACCTGCCAAATGTGCTAGATGAAGTTCCACCTAGTGAATCCATCAAGCTCATGGGAACTGGAGAAATCATACCAAATGAAGCACAACCTGAAGAGGAACTTATCATTTCTGCACCCAATCAACCTGAAGATAATGCTCAGCCTGAAGACAATCCTCCTAACGATGACAATGATCAGCAAGAGCAAAATCTTCGTCCGGTTCATCCTCGTGTTGCAAATGAAGTACAGATTGAGAAGATAATTGATAGCATCAATGCACCTAGTCCACTCACTCGTTCAAGAGCAACACAGCTAGCAAATTTCTGTGGGCACTTTGCATTTGTCTCAATATCTGAACCCAAGTAAGTTGCTGAAGCCTTCATGGAACCTGAATGGATTCAAGCTATGCAAGAAGAGCTTCAACAGTTCAAGCTGAACAATGTCTGGGAACTTGTCAAGCGTCCTGACCCCCGCAAATCAGCCTGGGCGTTCGTGTAATACGGTTTATTCGGTTCAGTTAGTTCGGTTTACGGGTAATACAGTTAGTTGAAAATGAAAACCAAACTTGTGTCTGCCAGAAAAAGAACCGTACCCAAATTACCTAAAAATTTCGGTTCAAGTAATTCGGGTACCCATAACCTGAAATATTCAGACCAGCGTACTGTACAAAATTCAAGTTTGAAAATTCAGTGCAACATAGCCTCACAATCACAGCAGCAAAAAAATCAGATATAACAAAAGCACAAATTTAGTCTCAGGTGATATGCAAGTGCATAGGAGAAATGCACAGTGGACAACACAAGCACAGATTCATGCATTTAGCAACATGACATCAAATTTGACAATAATAGACTCACATCACAGTCTCATACTCTCATAGGTGATAGCTCCCAACACACCAGTGCATAACAGCAATGCACAACACAAGTCGTCCAAACAGACAATAAACATGGTTCAAGCTGAATAGGTCCAAACAGTCACAAACACACACAAGACACAAGTAATAGGTCCAAGCTGAGATAACCATAGCTAATATTTTAAGGGCTTAACAAGTTTCCTTGAGGGCGAAGGTGAGAAAACCATTGAAGATAGAACACAAGAAGAGAGTCTAAGAGTGAGCTGAGAGTGTTCCTTAGGTTGGCGGCACACTTGATGTTCTTCTGGTATTCCCTGCAAAAGTGGAAGGAAAATCACTTGAATATAGTGCAAGTGCAAAACAAATTAAAACAGAAATCTTGCGTAACATTAAGGTGATATGTATACGAGATCATGCATATCATTTCCACTTTCCCACCATAGTTTCCAGCATATCAAGTTGAAAACAACATGCAAGTTACAGGGGAAATCTTGCAAGAATTTTACTCACCAAGACTTATGATTCGGTGTCATCAATGGTGATGTGGACACCAGCACTTGTACCGGACTTAGCATTAGCAACACTCAGATCAGACAATTCTTGAAGTACCGCTGAAATAAATGGAGTAAGCGAGAGAATGTAAGTATGAACAAAATGGAAAGCACATATCTAAGAGTAACTTGTTTGCATAATTACCTTCCTCTAGGTTGGCAAGTAGCTCTTCATTCTCTTCATTGTTAACAGGAATTTCTCTTCGCAACCAATCCTGAGTACAAATTAGTTCCTGCACCATGAATGGAGTGAGCGAGCTTCGGAACTCATCAAGAATGCGTCCACCGGTGCTAAAAGCTGACTCTGATGCTACTGTAGATATCGGGAAAGCTAGGACATCACGAGCTAAACGTGATAGCACAGGGAATCTAGATGAGTTGACCTTCCACCACTCAAGAATGTTGAATTTGCTGCTGTTTGCTTCATTATCCTCTGTAAGATACTTTTCAAGTTCAGACTTCGAAGGGCTGATGCTGATTCCATAGTCATTCATTCTCATTCTCTTTGCAATCAAGGAACTCATCAAGCTTTCGTTGCTGTCCTCTTCAAAGCTAGGTGCATCATCAGGCTACACTTCTTGCCCAGTTGGACCATATAACTTAACATACTCTTGGAACAGATTTTTAAGAGTTGTATTCATTTTTGTCCACACCTCCTCTCCATTGATCTTCCCAAACATTTCAAAAGTTGCAATCTTGATGTAATTTGACAACTTGTATCTTGGATCAAGAGCAACAGCCACAAAGATCAAGATGTTGAAGCTCTTGTGATCTGCCCAATACTTGTTGTACTTGTCCATCATCCTTTCTCCCATCTCTCTCCGCAAAGGGTCTCCACTTCCACACCAAGCCCTCAGCAAGACAATGATATCAACAATTTGATGGAAGAAGATGTGAGATGTGCAATGATCTGAGGCTGAAACACGAAGGGTAAGCTTATAGAAATGCTCAAGAAACTCTGCCATCTTTGAAGCATTATCCCAATCTTCTGGTCGAGGCACTCCTGGCATTTTGTCACCATTTAGATCAATTGCAAAGTATGGGTCCTCTCCTTCATACCTCACGAACACCTTCTCATATGTGGCTGCAGCTTTCAGCATTAAGAATGTGGAGTTCCATCTAGTGCATACATCAAGTGACAAGAAACCTTTATTTGCCAACTTCTCTAATTTAGCACACTTCTTGAACTTAATTCTAGCTGGAGAATTCTTAATAAACTTGACTGCAGCACAGACTCGCTTCACCGAGATATCCAACTCTTTTAGCCCATCGGTAACTATCAAGTTCAGAATATGAGCAGCACATCCCATGTGCATATATTCTCCTTTCCCTATGCTTGCATTGGCACTGTTCATGATCCTCTTTATGTAGCTTACCGCTCCATCATTTGGTGAGGCATTGTCAATTGTTACTGAAAACACCTTATCTATGCCCCACTCAACCAAACACTTCTCCAGGTCCTTCCCAATGTCTTCCCCCTTATGACCCCTCACCAAGAAAAACCCAATGATACACTTATGCAGAATCCAGTCATTGTCAATAAAATGGGCTGTCACACACATAAAATTCTGCTTTTGGGAAGATGTCCATGTGTCGGTAGTTACACAAACTCTTTCACAAGATTCTTTGAAGAATTTCTTTAGCTTGACTTTCTCCCTATAATGAATGCGGACACAATATCTAGTAACCGTCCTCCTGGATGGGACATTGAAACGAGGACAAGCCTTTGCCACAAACCTTGTAAATCCTGGCTTCTCAACAAATGCAAACGGAAGCTCATCCACAATTACCATTTCAGCCAAAGCATCTCTAAGCTTATCCTGATCGAATCTCCAGGTAGTGACTGAACACTTACTAGCATCCCCCTGATTCGGAGTAGCTTGTAGAGTTGGTTGCTTGTCATCCTTGACGCTATGAGGATTTCTCTTGCAGGTCGTCAAATGCTTCAACAAGGATGATGTACCATTCCTTTTAGGAACACAGCAAGCTCACTTTTGCAATAGTTGCATGTTGCTATCGTGGCATTTACTTCCTTGCTAAAATGATTCCAAACTTCCGACCGTGGAGCCATTTCCTTCCTTTTCTTGGCATTTGCTGTATTCTTCTCAGTCTCGGTCGTCTCCTTCTGCTACTAGTTGGGGAGCTATTGCCCATCATGACTGTCCTTCTCCGAGTTCAAAGCATTGTAAGGGGAGGTGCCTGATAGCGAAATACGAGAACTTTGGTCTGCCATCTACAAACAACAAATGACACAACTAGTTAGCCTAACATATCAGCAATGAGAAGTGACAATTTGTTACAGAAAATATAACAGTATAAGTAAGATGAAATAGTATGTTTAACAATACAATATATAACATCACTCATAGTTACAGGAAATAGTACATTTAACAGTAGAATTTAGCCTAATAGTACACTTTATCTACAACTAGTGAACTAACAAGTCTGTTGTCTGCAACTCTGCATACACTTATACACATACATCAATTCTGCTGTCTGCATAAGGTGTCAAAAAAATCTGCTGTCTACATACACATACTAGTAATTACAGTACTTGAGCATCTGAATCAGGACTCAAACTCACTATCTATATAAATTTTAGCTACACGCCTACAGCCGATACACCAACAAGTCGACGAACACTTGACTACTTGAGCAGTTGAGCATCTGAATCGGGACAAAGTGAAACTTGGGGAGTGACAAAGTTAAGGGACTAACCACTCATGTTGATCACTTGCTGTTGCTGCCGTCAATCGTGCTCAGTGTGTTGACTCCGGCCGGTGGCTCGCGCATCTCCGTCTCCACTGGATCCAGCAACCGCGGCTCCTTTGGCACATCGCTACAGCATCCTGCATCATGACCTGCCCGCGTGCCTCACGCCATCACGCGCCGACGCGCCGTCCCGCCTCCTGCGTCACCGCCACCACCACCGCTGGGGACTAGGGTTAGGACGAGAGGGAGGAGGGGTCGAGGGTTTGGGAGTCTGTGTTTCGTGTGACTGTGTGAGGGTGGGAGGCTTTATACGAGCGGTGGGGAGAGGTGAGTTGGGCCTGGGCCGCGCAACCGCATGTGTGACCCAGTGACCGTGTGAGACATTGGTTATATAAACTTCGGCTAATATGGTTTTTTCGGGTTTTCGAGACTGGTAACCGAACCCTTACCCGAAGACCGAAAAGTCTGAAAATAAGAACCGTACCGAAGACCGATACCCGAATTAACCGACATTTCGAGTATTACGGTTCGGTTCGGGTTCGGGTACCCGAATGCCCAGGCTGACCCGCAAGCACAACATAATAGGCACAAAATGTATATATCGCAACAAGCAAGATGAGCATGATCAAGTTGTCAGAAACAAGGCTCGTCTCGTTGCTCAAGGATACACTCAAGTTGAAGGAATTGACTTCGATGAAACGTTTGCTCCTGTGGCTAGGATTGAAGCCATTCGCATACTGCTAGCCTACGCAAATCATCACAACATCCTTCTGTATCAAATGGATGTGAAGAGTGCTTTTCTCAATGGCAAGATTGAAGAAGAAGTGTATGTTGCACAACCTCCTGGCTTTGAAGATCTAAAACATCCTGATATGGTGTAGAAGCTAAACAAGGCACTGTATGGCCTCAAACAAGCCCCTCGCGCTTGGCATGACACACTCAAAGACTTCCTGAAGAGCAAAGGCTTCAAACCTGGTTCCCTGGATCCCACACTCTTCACGAAGACATATGATGGTGAACTGTTTGTGTGCCAAATATATGTGGATGACATTATCTTCGGCTGCACCAACCAGAAATACAGTGATGAGTTTGGATACATGATGCAAGAGCAATATCAGATGTCCATGATGGGTGAGCTGAAGTTCTTCCTTGGTCTTCAAATTCATCAGCAAAGCAATGGCATCTTCATATCTCAAGAGAAATATCTCAAAGATTGCCTGAAGAAGTTTGAATGCAAGACTGCAAAGGTTATACGACGCCAATGCCAACCAAGAGTCATTTGGGTCCTGACGCCAATGGTAAAGAGTTTGATCAAAAGGTATACCGCTCCATGATTGGTTCTTTACTTTATTTATGGGCATCTAGACCAAATATTATGCTTAGTGTTTGCATGTGTGCTCAATTCCAAGCGGCACCAAAGGAATCGCATCACTTAGCTGTGAAGCGAATTCTTCGATATTTGACTTACACCCCAACACTAGGATTATGGTATCCAAAGGGCTCAGAGTTTGATCTAGTTGGATTCTCGGATGCTAATTATGCTGGTGACAAGGTGGATCGCAAGTCTACATCAGGCACATGTCAGTTTATGTGACGATCACTTGTCTGTTGGTCTTCAAAGAAGCAGAACTGTGTATCACTCTCCACTGCTGAATCTGAATACATTCTTGCTGCGCTCAGCTTCTATGGATGAAGCAAACACTCAAGGACTATGGCATCCATCTGAAACAAGTACCACTCTACTGTGACAATGAAAGCGCCATCAAGATTGCCAACAACCAAGTTCAGCACTCGAAGACAAAGCACATTGAAATTCGTCATCACTTTTTTAGAGATCATGTCATGAAGGAAGATATTGATATCATACATGTTAACACTGAAGAGCAACTGACAGATATTTTCACAAAGCCCTTGGATGAGAAAAGGTTTTGCAAGTTGCGGTGTGAGCTAAATATCTTGGAATCCTCAGATGTCCTGTGATCAGGCACGCATCCTAACACTTATGCATGTTGATGACTTAGATGTGCAACACACGAAGTAATGTATATCTTCAATCAATGAAGACTTACACTCTGAGTGTGAATACATTAATGCGGAATTCGACTTCGGAGTGCCACGATAATTGTGCGCCATGTCTGGGTCTAATACTTCCTATACGGTGGGTAACGCCACCACCAAATTCTTCATTCTTGAAGTGATTTTCTCATGGCATTATATTTGCTATGTCTTTGCATTTGATTTGTCTTCAATACTAACACGACTTCTTGTTTATCTTCACAATGTTGATTTGGTCTTATTCTGATATATACATATATTAGTGTTCTGTCCTCTACAACATTCACTTATAGCTATGTCTTCTCGTTTGAATCTTTTGAACTAAGTGAATGTGATCAGACCCTAACCTCTCTATGCTTCCTATCTCAAACTCTATCTATCCAAATCATATGCATTCTGTTGAAACTGCTGAATGTCTTCTCTACGTCCTTGTCAGCAGAAGATACAGAGGCAAACATTAAATCTGTTTTAAATGCTCAATTCTTATTGCCCGAAACCCGGAGAAGCCGGAACGACCACCCGACAGTCCAGGCATGTGTGGGAACATGGAACAACTCCAAATGTGTTGCATGTTCGCCACATGTCCCTCAGATGTGAACTGCTAGGGGCACATGCGTAATTGCGCTGTGCCATCTCTTTCCCTATAAATGCACATCCAATCGTGGTCAAAATCTTTCTTCCACCTCTCAACCTCTCCACCTCTACAAACCCTAGCGCCACTGCTAGCTCTCGACGACACCGGCGACAACGCGCTTAGCTGCCGCAACCTCTCCGACGCCGTCTTCACGCCGGCCATGGACATCGTCTTCTCCGTCGCCGCCGTAGGTGTCCTCCGTCGCCAAGTTAGGGCACGGAAGATCGAACTACTCGGCCTCATCTTCTACTCCGTCTAGCAGTTCATCGTGTGGTCAATTAAAACCCTCTTTTTACCATCTTTTAGATCCGAAAGATTCATCCTTACTACCAAAAGTAGTTTCTGCCTTCACAATTTTGGATCTATCCTGTTCTGCATCTCATATGACGCCAAGTATATTCACTTATGCTTCACACATAGTTAGATTCCTCACTTGTACTTATTCTTGGATTCGTACAAATCTGGAACCAACTCTCAACAATAAGTGAATGTCTTCGCGCTATGAGGTCAATGTCTTCTAAACTGATTTATCTTCAAAATCTTCTGAGAATGCATATGACCTCTTCCCCTTCCCTCGCATATCTAATGCTGTCACAGGTACATGTCCATGGGAGAATCCCTTGGTTCTCATAGTCTGCATTCATTTGCAGAATTCTTACAGCATCATATCAACTCTCCCGAAGCCAGTTCCTGCCTGACCAGCAGACGGAAGCCTTTGACAGTGTTGAAGCCATTCAGTCTGAACTTCATGGAAACAGATAAGTCAGCAAGGAAGGGAGGTAGACAGCGCCGTGGGGGAACATCTAGAGATTTTCCACCTGACCTCTATGAGCTGTACAAGACAGATCCAGAGGAGGACTACAATCAGTGCAAAACGCAAATCCAATGGATTTGAAGATATTGGGCAGAACAATGGTAGAAGTATAGGTTCGTGACCCAGGAATATGCTGAAAAGAATGCCATCAAGCGACCCTGGGGAGACATTTTGTACAGAAATCTTCCTCCCAGGACCAGAGCTGAAGCCATTGAACAAGGATTCTACCCTTGCATGGTCCGTGGACCGCAGCCTGCTGATGCCGACCCATCTTCATTGCTCTGGTGTCGTAAAGACAATCTATTCAAGCGCAACTTCCAGTTTGCCAAGAACTCAGCCGAGGAGAACAAGAAGTCGCGAGGCTTAGACTTCAACCCCAGTCACTCTGCTCCTCGTGCCGATGTCACACGCGAAGCTGAACCCAATCTTGTTAGGCCCTTCTACAACCTAGAAGGTCTCATCACTCACATTATGGTTCAAGGGACTGCCGTGGATCACTCCGCAGATGACACTGATTCTGACGAAGCGTCTGCACCACCGAAGCCAAAGAAGCTAAAGAAACCCAAGGCTTCGAAGCCTTCCACTACCCCAAAAGCTTCACGAGAGAAGCCTCTGGCCACTGCTCCTCCTGCACCAAGTGTGCAGTCTGAAGATCTCTCACGCATTTCCAGGTCTGAGAAGAAGAAGAAGAATCCCATGCACACCACTGGTCCAGCGCTGACTCCTGCTGCTGGTCTAAGAAATGAGAACGACGCTATTGATCTGTCGAGTGACGATGATCTTGCTGATGATGCTCTTGAGCTGCTGATAAAGAGCAAGCAAGAGGCGGAAATCTTCAATGATCTTCCCCTCTTCGATGTGGAGATCCTGAACAAGTTCATTGATGAATGGTTTGATAGCCCAAACCTCAGTTTTGATGATCTTCAGCTCCCCATTGGCCTCAGTGTCTCCTTCCATGGAGCCATTGCTCCTAAGCTGGCTCTACCTTAGAGAATTGTTGAACTGAAGCACAAGATCGACTATGAAAAGGCTTAGTTCAAGAAGCATATGGCCCATCTCAGTGTGACAGACGTCCAAAACTTCAAGATAATGCTGCATGAGCTCAAGGAGGCATTTCACAAAAAATGTGACGAAGCCAAAGGTTCTCGAGAGAGAATGAAGCATCTGGCTGCAAAGTGTGTTCAAGCTTACAATGAAGTTGAGAAGTGCAAGGCACTTGGGCGTCCTGGCATCGACCCCAAGATGGCTGCCAAGCAGAAGAAGCCTGCTGTGAACCAAGCTGATACATCTAGGCGGGAAGAACCTCGCATTGTCTTCCCAGCTAGTATGACAGGCGTGAAGCCTAAGGTCCCCACAATGGCTTCAGAGCTTCAGAAGACAAGGTCAGCTGAAGCCAAAGCCAGAAAGCGCAAGACCAAGAACACCACCGACGATGCTCCACCAACCAAGAAGCGCAAAACCAAGAAGAAAGATCGGGCTGCTCCCACAGAGCCCCTTGTCGTCGAGCCAATTTCTATTGCTCGTCCTGCATCTGCACAACAAGAACGTCGTTTGATAGTTCATGAGCCTGCTTCCCCAGAGGATCCTGAAGCTGAAGACATTCCAGCCGTTGACCCCACCGCAGCTGAAGACATTGGTCAACAAGACAATGTTGAAGATGATGAAGTCCTTCCTCAGATCGAGCATAATGTGGTATCATCGCCTGTTCTCACGAACAGCGAACTCATCAGCATTGGTCGTCCTTTGGCGCCAATTGCTCAGGATGATTCATGGGCTGATCACCCACAAAACTCACCCCGTGAAGAAGAAACACCAACTACTCCCCCAACTCAAGTCACCGCTCCGGTGCTTGAAGATGATGACTTTGAGGCCCAACCTACTCCATCTCCACACTACAAGAAAACCCGCTATAAAGCAACAGATATTCTACAACGTTTTGATGGTATGTTGCAATATTCACAATAGATACGGATAATAAATATGGTAGCATATGCGTTGTAGATTGCAACCGGCCACAACTAGCCCAACGCACGAACCCAGCCTCTGGTCTAGGCCGGCCCAAGTTGGCTTTCATGATTAATCTAGGTCATTGCCTTTCCCCAGCCTCCCTATTCCTCTCGATCCTATAGGATCCCACGCCGGCTGCCGCCACTCGACCTACCTGAATCCGGGAGCGCCGCCCCTCACCAGCCACTACTCCCCTGCGATCCTCCGTCTGGGAAGGCCGCCCCTCAGGCCCTCACCACTCCCCCTGCGATCCTCCATCCCGGCGCGCCGTCACTAGTCAACACTCCCCTGCGACCTGCTTCCATCGCGCCATCCCTCTCGTCACCGCTCCCCTTCAACGACCAACTGCATCTACTACCTCCGCACGAGGGACTGCGGCTACGGGCAGAGTTACCACTACAACCACCCTCGCGATCGCGCTATAGTGGTGAGGCGGACCGCTTCTCTTCTCCCAATTTTATTTTCCCCATCTTGCTCTGCTTCACTTCAGTCTAGTTGGAATTGCTACTTACGACATGCCAGTCCCTAATAATGACCGGCAGGTTGAATTATAGATGGTTGGTGCGGAGGGGAGCTTCTAGCTGACGCATCTTGCTGTGATTAAACTGATTTTAGTTATGGCTTAGGAGCCTGTCACGAGCCCATGTAAGTGAAACTTGATTATGCAGTCGTTGGTTGCTGTCGTTGATTATGTGATTGGCTGATTGTATAATAGGCTTGTTGTCTTAGTCTCGTGGTTGATGTTGATGATTCAAAGTTCCACTTTCTGCGTACGTGCCAAGATGTAGGCCTGATCAGTCACTCCGTCATACAGTCATATTTCTATTGGAAAAAAAAATCCTTTTTAAACCTTATACAGCTGAAGTAGGTAGCAGTGTTCACATGTTCCAGTGAGCTATTGTAGAAGTGAGAACTTTACGCAGGTTTGTTGTAGAAGTGAGAAAACATCCGCGAGTGCTGTATCACGGCCATCTACTCAGGCCTGACTACCTGACCGCCGTAACTTAGATGTTTGTTAGTTCGTTACGCAATGGGCTCTCGTTCTTTCTAATCATATCTGCTCAGAGGTCTAATTGGTCGCATCACCCTGCCTCCACCAATGGTGTAAGCGCTAATTCTATTAAATTGCATGCATAATTGTAGCCTAATTAACTTGAACGTGTGATGCTTCAGTGTATGTGCTAGTTCATACATGTCTGCAGGTGCACGATTAGTTTAATGTCAGCATGGTGGCTATTTATTTATACACAGTGGTTAATATAATTATATACATATATAGTCCAACTAGTCTGTGTGATGCATGTGCAAAAGCATAAGCTCACAGTATAAAAATTATGATGGTCCTTATGTTTGGTAGATTTTTTATGTACCTTTCTTAATATTTTGAGGTACATCTTAATTATAATTGTTTGTGCAATTTGTAAAAATGATGTCACTATGTATCAAAAAACATAGTTTGTTCTATTGTATTTGCAGCACATAAATTATCACGGTTTCTTTTCAGTTTCAAATTAAACAAATGTTTACTTGAGCTAATTAGCAATGTGTACCGGTGCAGGTATGTGGCATGCAAGCAGAGGAGAGGATGACCTTGACAATTACCAATTCCACCTTATATTTTATCTGACAAGGTCAGTTTCATCACAACTTGTTTTTCTGAATGTGAAAATATATGTGCTACCGTTGAGGAAGGACAAACACAAATAATTATCTGTGGTGGTGATATTTAATAGGTCATGTATAAGGTTTTTTTTGCGGCAAGGTAATGTATAAGGTTAGCCAAAATAATTTTTTGGCTTCGTTAATTAAGTTCTTATGTTAAAAAAATTAAGTTCTTAGCCACACACGCACACACGCATGCACGCATGCACATTAGCCCATTATTGTGCTGGAGTTTGCTCATGTCGATTTCATCTCTCTTCTTTCTCCGGCAACTTTGCATATCATCCCATTATTGTGATGTAGTTTTCTACCACGTGAAAACAAAATTCAACTCCTTGACGTGTCCTTTGGTATATATTTATAGTAGGAATTTACAGGGTGCTGACAATGTATACTTTAGTCAAAAGAAGAGATGTACATGGTAAAACATAGTAGATGACTCAGAGAAATCCTATCGTGTAAAATATTTGACATATTTGATATGTATCTAGAGTCGAATATCCAGTTGTATATATACAGTAAGAAATTTGCTGGAAGTGTCATTAATACAAGCTGAATATTGTAAAATATTGGGCTTGATATACAACATAAACCCCTTAAATTAAGTCGTGATGATCTTATATAATTTTTACAGGTATAATTTTTTACAATGTTTGAAAAAATCAGCCTGCTATGTTGCAATCGCTGGGAGGAGGATCCTTGCATTGTCGAAAAACAATATAATTGTGAATTTCTGTTGTATTATGATAGGAACTTATACCGTAAACAAGATATTAAGAAGCTAAGCTTTTGCAATTCATTCATGGTTACAACTGCAGTAATATTTGTTATTTTTATGCAGTGTGCAATGATTTTAGAATCGACCAAATTACCATTGCGATTTCCTAGAGAAAGTACACAGTACTCACCTGGTGTAGATGAATTTCTGGAGTTTGCATATAGAGATATACTAGCAGATACAATGACTAGCATCCTTCTGTCACTACTTGCATCTTGTCAATGCATTGTGTGTTAACCGTTCATTTTTTTGTCTGTAGATTCAAAGGATAAATGGATGATTATATGGGTGTGTGTGGCAAGTATACTTCAAAGATGATGATGATGATGTCCTGTTCCTGATGATGATGATGGATGCTTTCAGTTTTGGTCAAGTTTCAGGGATGATGTTCCTCGGTTAACTTTTAGATTAGTTGTATGGGTATTGATGGATGCTTTTAGTTTAAGTTCCGCTGTCAAGAAAATATTTGGATTATGCATCACATTTGAATGGTGTTCCTTGTGTAATATCCACTATTGTAATCCAACAGTTTTATCTAATATATGAGTTCTTCCTCCCATGAGTATATTCTTTTGTTTTTTCTTCACATGTACATAATTATCACCATTACGTGCTGGGTTAATTTAATTACTGGCAATATATTATGTATAATAATAATAATATTCACATTATATAAGTATCAACACTTGAAACAATGCAAATTCTTCGTTGCCAAGCAACGGGATCCTGCTTCGTGTACATTAATCACCAACGTATAAAAGCGTTGCGCGAGTCTATTTTATGTGTTGTATTTTTGCAACGGTCCCTTTTACCAACGGTAGTATAAGCGTTGGAATGTGCGCTAGCAACACTGGATAAGGCTACGCATCCTAAACCGTTGGTAAAGACACTAACAACACATATATGCACTTTTAGATATGGAAAGATGTGTTGCTATAGTGGGGGTCCTGTTGTAGTGCCACAAGCGTCGCCAGCTTTCCACAGGCTTCGTAAGGGACCAAGGCCTCAAGTCACTTTGTCGAGTGTTCTAGAAGGAGAAGAGCGCCAATCAGTATCACACCAAGTGTTTCTTGAAGCCACTCCAACTGCGAACAACTCCGAGTCTGAAGCCAAAGCGGCTGAAGATATTCCAGCTGCATCAGCCGATGAACAAGAAGAGCCAAGATTGGAAGAAGAACGTGTTGCTACACCCCAGTCCAACCCTGAAGTTGTTCTCGAGGAGAACGTGTCCGACCCTCTAGCTACTCAAGTGGAGGTTAACAATACTGAGGCGGCCACAAACAACTCAACTAAAGTCAATGACGTTGTCATGGCTGAAGCTATCGTGGCGCCTGAAGTTAATGTGGTGCCCGAAGTGATTGCACCTGAAGCCAATGCTGCACCTGATGCAAATCTGCAGCCTGAAGTCACTGCCATTACCACTGCCACTGCTCCTGTACCGCCTCCAAGGCCACACACCATCGAGCAAGCATTTGATCATGGTCAGTTGGTCACTGTCAGATGTCCCATTCTGGTTCCTCCACCTGCTGCTGGTCCGCAATTTGATTATCACGTCGAGCACATGCCTCAGGTCCAGAAGCCTAAGCCAAGACTGCCTAGGTTTCCAGGTACTGCCACTTCACCAGGGTCATTCAATGCAAATGGCTTCATTGCGCACAACACCTTCTTTGATAGCGCCAAGAACCCCTATTCCAAGCCAAGGATTTCATCTGATCGGTTTTGGAGCTATCATCAGCACAGCTACTACTTGTGTCTTCTCTATGATCAAGGGCGCATCTTCCCTCATATGCGTCTTGACTGTGAAGCCATTGCTGGACTGCCTTGCCTAGAAGAAGCCCTTGACTGCTTCCGCGATGCTGGATTGCTGAACTTTGTGACTGATAAAGAGCATTGGAATGAAGAGCTTATACTACAATTCTATGCCACCCTCCACATTCGCGGCTACAACAGGGATCCGAAGACATGGGTCCTTGAGTGGATGATAGGCAACGTACACCATGAAGCTAAAGCTCTTGACATTCTTGAGCTCACTGGTCTGCCCACTCTAGGTGAACTTTATGAACCTGGTTGTCAGCTTCACCACAATGCATTAGAGAGCATTTTTCAGAAGCCAGAGCCCAATATGAGCCAAATGCTGAGCATGATGAAGCCTCTGCCACACGATGCTGAATACCCAAAAGAGTTCTTTGTTGAAGACCTATAGTATTTGCCCCGCACTATTTATCATATCATCAGGCGAACTCTATGGCCTGTCAAAGGACATTCTTCTGCAGCGAAGCTTGAAGGAGCAATGAAGACATTGGTCTTCTATATCTTCAATGGCATCAGCTTCAATGCTCAAGACTTCTTTATCAGGCAATTGGCTGCATCAGGCTCTGATCTCTTTGGTCTGAAGTTCTACACTCCATGGGTTATGTGCCTTATCAAGCTTCATTCAGCTGTCAACTATCAGCCTTCTGCTCACAACCATCTGATCTTTTTGCCAGAGGTTGATATGTCAGTTGAAGCCATATACCCCAAGCCTACCAAGGAGCCTATTTGTCTTCACAATGCTGATCACCAAAGCTTGACACAGCCCATTGAAGGAGTCCAGGCTGTCACTCGTGTTTATCCTTTGGCTGGCAATACTCGCTTACCTCACCGTGCTCAAACCGAAGCCACTGAAAGCACCATTGCGCAAAGGCCTCGGAAGCGATCTCGTGTTCTCAATGACCGAGAGCTTCTCGTTGCCCTGCATCAGAAACAGGATAAGCATCACTACTGGTTGAAGCGACAGATGCAAAGCCTCTTGGTGGATGTCAATCGCATTCGCAACCTTGCCACCAAGAATGCCTTTGTCACTCATGAAACCTGTTGGGGGTCATGGAAGAGTTTGACATTGCTGAGTGCTGAAGCAGATCTTCAAGATGATGGCTTCACTGAAAGATTCAAGTTTGACACCACTCCCCCAAGGAATGCTGTCTTCCATCGAACTCCCTCTCTTGAAGACTCTGACTATTCCTCCTCAGCTGCAACCGTGATGCCAGAGTCATCGATGACCAAGATGATGCTACCTCATCACCTCCTCCTTCAGCGCGTATCGACACTGCACCAAGTTCTTCTGCACCGCCAAACTCCGACGCCGACCCTGCAGCTTCACCTACTCCTTCTGGGAACGAGTATATGCTCTATGTCTTCAAACCTTTTTGGTCCTTACTGACAAAAGGGGGAGAAGCATATGAGTTGATAGTCTTCAAGCGGGTCCATATGGGCGGTTGCTTTATATTTTGCCTAGTGTTTACAACTCTCCTTTTTGATACATTTGGTTCTTTGAGTTGTAACACTTAAACTTGATTGTCGTCTGCTATGTTTTCTGCTATTCTATGATGCGATGATAAATTCCGCATGTGCGATGATAAATCCCGCACTAAGTCATATTGCAGACATCCATTTTTCATTATGCATGTCATTATCTTCGTTATATCACATCATGCATGATGAATTGTCTTCATAAGTTGAAGAGGATCTCCATAAGTACGACTTGCCATGTGCATTTGCATTCCAAAAGCAAATTACTTATATGCACATCTTCAGGGGGAGCCTTTTGCTACTTATGAAGACAATACCTTTATCCTTTACAATTTCGCATACTTTTATCCCCGTTGAAAACTTCAACCAGTTTTTCATCAATCACCAAAAAGGGGGAGATTGTAAGTGCATCTAGTGCCACCCTAGTTGGTTTTGGAGTATTGACGACAAACCTGGTTGAGGGACTAATGTGTTTGTGAGAATTGCAGGATAACACAGGTAGTAGTCCCTCATTGATTCGGTTTACCTACCGGTGATGACCCCTAAAAATGTATGAAGACATTGAAGACAATGGTGGTATGTGAAGATATTCACATTGAAGACTATGACATGAGAAGACATCGTGTGAAGACTATGGAGCGCGAAGACATAGTTGTTTCGTTGTTTCCTTTTCTTCTTTGTTGAGTCATAGGAACCACCATACTGTTAAGTGGGGTCCCAGTGAACAAAGTCAGAGTGACTGAAGTGATGCTCAACCAAATCCTATGTCTTCGAGTGAAGACAATGAGAGCAAATCTTATCCAGAGCTGGATAAGTCAGCTTTACTCGTAGCCTAAGTCAAGCTGCCGCGTGTGTATAAATTTTGACCGTTGGAACACGTGTCAGTTCCTTAGTGACCAAGGGTCATTTCGGACAAATCAGGTTGGGTTGCCTAGTGGCTATAAATAGCCCAACCCCTACACCATAAATTGGTGGCTGCTCAGAGTTAGTGCACGACTTTTTTCGTTTGAGAGCAACCCACCTCCGAAGCTTTTGAGAGAGAGAAATCCTTGCGAGGACAAAGCCCAAACACCCAGAGCCAAAGAGTGTTAGGCATCACTGAAGTCTTTTTGTCCGCGTGACCAGAAGACTTGTTACACTTGAGGACTGTGAATCCTCCAACCGGTTAGGCGTTGCATTCTGAGCATCCAAGAGTCATTGTGGATCACCGGTGAACGAAGTCTGTGAAGGTTTGGAAGTCTACCTTGAAGACTTACCAGAGTGATTGGGCGAGGACTGGGTGTCCTTAGCTCAAGGGGAATAAGGTGAAGACATGGTCTTCTGAGCCGAATTTCAGCCTCCCTAACCAGACGTACAGTTGTCACAGCAACTGGAACTGGTCCAACAAATTCTGTGTCCTCACCAAGTAACTGGTTCTATCCTCTCCCTCTCTTTACTTACAGTTTGTCTTCGTGAAGTCATTGCCTGCTTGCACTACCTGATTGACTTCACTGTGTGACTACTATCATTGTTTGTCTTCATACTATCTTCTATCCTGATCTTTACTACCTAGCTGCTATTAGTCTTCGTGCTTTCACTTCATTGCATACTTGACTATGGCTTGCTTAGTGTAGTCTACCTTCCGCTGCATATCAATAGGTTCATTTCTATTGTCTGTCTTTGAAACTCTCATGTATTGAAGACTTTCATAAAAATCTCCTATTCACCCCCCTCTAGTCGATAACTGGCACTTTCAGCTAGTACTCCAACAATGGCGAAAGGGAGCCTGACAACATGGTTTAGCCGGCGTGGTTAGTGCTCTAAACAAGATGCAACAAAGGCCTGCTAGTTGGGGAGCAAAGGAGTTCGGGAACCTAACATGCAAGGTCCGGAAATTGCATGCAAAGCTCAATCGTCTACGAACTTGCTCCACGGGGCGCGGCCCTACAGATGAGGAACGTGCAGTTGGCAAGCAATGGCGTGAAGCTCTCCGACAAGAGGAAATATGGTTGTGGCAGAGATCCAGAGTTCTGTGGCTTCGCAAGGGTGACCGCAACACATGCTATTTCCATGCCCAGGCAGCTCAGCGGAAACGGTTACATAAAATTGAGTTCTTGGAGAGAGCCGATGGTTCAACGTGTCAGACTTTTGAAGAGAATTGTGCAGAAGTTCAAGGTTTTTATGAAGCTTTATATACCTCCCAGGGTTTTCAACCTATGGATGAGCTGCTCAATCTGGTTCCTCCCAAGGTGACGCCTCTCATGAATGAGCACCTCGACAAACCTTTCACAGCTCAATAGGTCAAGATGGCCTTTTTTTAAATGGCACCATCCAAAGCACCGGGGGTGGATGGCTTCATAGAGGGCTTTTTTCAGTGGCATAGGGAACTTCTTAAAGAAGATATAGTGCTGGCTGTTTTGGACTTTTTGAATGGAGGTGAGTTGCCGGTGGGGATGAATGACACCTCCATTACCCTTATACATAAAGTAAGGTATCCACAGTGCATCTCAGAATATAGGACAATCTCTTTATGCTCTGTGTCATACAAAATTGCATCCAAATGCATCCCCAACAGAGCTAGGGAGTTTCTTGGCGAGATTTTAAGTGAGGAGCAGAGTGCTTTTGTTCCCGGCCGTCTCATCACTGATAATGTACCTATTGCGTATGAGAGTGTTCATGCGATGAGGAGGCGTAAGAAGGGGAGAAATCACGTGTGTGTGCAGTCAAGCTTGACATGATGAAAGTGTATGACCGTGTTGAATAGCACTATCTGGAAACTATCATGCTAAGGTTGGGCTTTAGTCCGAGTTTTGTTAGTCTGGCAATGAAATGTGCGACATCTCCCAGGTTCATAGTACGAGTGAATGGAGAATTGCTGCCTTATTTCACCCCATCAAGGGGCTTACGTCAAGGGGCCCCTACTCGCCCTATCTCTTCTTACTATGTGTAGAGGGATTCACAAGTCTTTTAAACAACTTGGTGTTGGCAAACGTTGCATGGAAAACAAAAAATTTCTACGCACATGCAGTGATCTATCCATGGAGATGCATAGCAACGAGGGGGAGAGTGTGTCTACGTACCCTCGTAGACTGTAAGCGGAAGCGTTTCTCAACGGGGTTGATGTAGTCGAACTTCTTCGCGCTTCAATCGATCAAGTACCGAACGCACAACACCTCCGCGTTCTGCACATGTTCAGCTTGGTGATGTCCCTCGCCTTCTTGATCCAGCAAGTTGTCGAGGTAGTAGATGAGTTTCGTCAGCACGATGGTATGGTGAAGGTGATGGTGAAGTAATACTCGCAGGGCTTCGCCTAAGCACTACGAAAATATGATCGGGGGTGTAAACAGTGGAGGGGGCGCCGCACACAGCTAGGCAATTGTCTGGTGTGTGCTAGGGGGCGCGTGGGAGGGAGAGGGGAGAGGCCAGGAGGCGCCCCAAGTAGGACCGAATCCTACTTGGGTTCCTCCTTGGCCGACCGCTCCCCTTCCTTATTTACCGGAGGGGAAAGGAAAGAGGAGGGGGAGAAAGGGAAGGGGAGGCCGAATCCCCCCTTTCCTTTCTCTTCCCCCTTAGGTTCGGCCCATATGGGGGGCACACCAGCCCCTGGTGGCTGGTGCGTTCCCCCTCTTGGCCCATAAGGCCCATATCTTTTGCCGGGGGTGCCCGGAACCCCTTCCGGTGACCCGATATGTACCCGGTACCCTCCGGAACACTTCCGGTGTCTGAATACTATCGTCCTATATATCAATCTTTACCTCTCGACCATTTCGAGACTCCTCGTCATGTTTGTGATATCATCCGGGACTCCAAACAACGCAAGTGTGTGCATGTAAATTTCGAAACTTAAATAAGATTGTGTGGGACCTGTACAAAAAATAACGAAATGAGCAACGATTCCATACACTAACTTGCACTGATAATTTATTGCGTCATTTGTCATTTTTGTATGGATCACATGCAATCTAATGTAATTGTTAAATTTTTACATGTACACTATTATTGTATCCATCCTCTACGTGCATGATTCATTTTTATTTTATTTTGTGAGACCTATAATGTGTATATTCCTTTTTTTTGCGAAATATAATGTGTATATTTCAACCATGTAAGGCTATAGGATTCAAATGATCAGAAATTTTCTTCTAGCCCTTCCAGTGCATATGTAAGGCCACCCGCTGCTCTATCGCAGTTGGTACTATGCACGTTGTTATAGTGAGGAGGGAGTTATGAACAGATAATCTAAGACTATGGACCCGAGCGAAGCGGTTACCAACATCGAGAAAGGCCCCGCAGCCCCCACTTCGCTCCCGCAAGGGTGACTCGGGCGGCGCTAAACTAGTTCACCGCCGGCCGCCCTTTCCTCTCTCTTCTCCCTTGCCGCTATCGGAGGTGGTCGCTGGAACGCCGTGCGGCCGTCGGGGAAGATGGCGGCGAGGATCTGTCCGCCCTGCCGCACGCAGGGGACTTCGAACCGAGGCAGCGGCCTCATGAAGTGGCCCTTGGCCAGCAGTTGTTGCAGGTGCTAGCCGCCCCCCTTGGCCGCACGGGCGGCAAGATGGTGGCGGGTGGTGCCTGCGGGGCGTTGTGGTCTCGGGAGCACCCGTCCCGGATCTGACACCATCTCAATCAAGGCCTCATGACCTGGTCTCCAGCTACCCTTTGTCGCCGGTGCCGCGTCTGAGGAAAGAGATGAGGAAGTGCGGAGCCCGGAGAAATCCAAGGCCGGATCTTCCGGCCATGAACAACCCCTACATATAGGTGTTGCAAAGGTTCTCCATTCTGCCTCTGCCCCCTCCTTTGCTCGTTTACCGGGGTGAAAACCCAAATCCCTCCGGATTGGGCGGCAGCGACGCTCGCGGTGTCGTCATCTTCATGGAGGTGTCACCTTCGGTGAGCATGGGAAGGTGGTGGGCCTGTCTTGGTTGGGTGGCGTTCAGCGGTAGTCTCAATAGGGATGTTCCGGGGGATCTGGGTCTACTGGATCAGATGATGACGACGCTTGCGTGTCGTTCTCCCTCCTGGGGGCATCTTTTTGGAGCAACCGCTGGCTGGAGGGGGCAAGAGGATGAGCGGTGTTACATCTACCGCATGGCTAGCGACGGATCTCGGTGGCATGGCACCGCAGAGTTTCAACGTCGGGTGCGTGCGGATGGATACGTGCTGGGTGGTGGCACCGTGGTGGCGTCAATGACAGGCCTGGCAATGGTGATGCGTTAGTGCTTGCTCTGGAGAGGGATCAGTGGAAGACGGCTGCAATGACCTTTGAGAGTGCACTGGACCGGTGTGTGACCCAGTCTCGGTGTGTGGCTGAACTGGGGCATCCGGCTTTGGATGTTAGGGTTTGGTGTGATGTCTGTTTGGTAGTCAGCCCGGATATTCGGCACACCTTCATCAAAGGGATATGAGTAGCAACAGGTGTTGTCTAGATGGTGGCTTCAGGCTGATTGATGTATTACTTTGTATGGTCTTTGTGAATAATTGATAAAATGTCTACATGCATCGTCCAGATGGAGAGGCTGGAGGTATATGTCGTGGGAATGAGTCTGACAGTAAGAGTAAGGGGTACGTAGGAGGAGGTAGTGTCCTAGCTACGGCAAGGTCGTACGCACAGGTTTACGAGTTCAGGCCCCTCTCGGAGGAGGTAATAGCCCTACGTCTCGGTGCCGCGGAGGCTTGTCGACTGGATATGGGTGAAAGTTACAGGGGGTGCGAACCCTTGTGCCAGAGGAGGGGGTTACTTATATAGAGTGCGCCAGGCCCCTCACAGCCCTCGGTTACACAGGGTTCAATGTGAGTTAAGACTAGAACGTTACTGGTAACGCCTGCTATTAATGATCTTTATGACGACGGAGTGAATGCCTGACCGTTGCCATCCTGAGGTGACTTTAGGCCTTCTGTACTCCGAATGAGTCTTTGTATGGTCGAGTGACGTTATCGTGGTCGAGTGGAATTGGGATATCCAAGTGGAATCTATCATCGAGTGGATTGCACTTTAGTGTGGTTTCAGTCGGTGTCTCCTGTTGATCCTTGTAGGCCTTGGACTCTAAGGTAGTGTCCTTGGGTAGGGCGTCCAGGTCAGGCCTAAGACCCTACCCTAGGTACATGTCATCGTCATTAGCCCCCGAATGGATTGAGGCCGAGTGAAGAAAGGTTGAAGTTGGTTCCGACCCGATTCAAATGCTCTGGAGACATTTCCCCAGGGGTCTGAGAACATGCTGGTACTTTAACTCTTCATCAGTCGCCTTGATCGATTCTTACCCATGGAATTTCCGAGTGGACTATGCTGCATATCTTTGAGTAAATTGGAGTGTATGTCTCTCACGCGATTGATTGCTCTGCAGTTTCCGGATCTTGTGGGATTCAAAATTTGGAGAAGCGCGCGGGATGGGACGCGGCGCGGTAAGCGGGGCGGGCAGATAGGGACTCCTCGATCTTCGCTCCCCTTTTTCGCCATGTATTAGGCCAGCGCCTGTTAAGGGATGCGCCAGGATTGCACGGGTCCACCAGTCAGTAGCTCAGAAGTGAAGCCATAAAAGGCGTGGCTGCCGAGGCGTAGCACTGTGCACTCCATTCGCATCTCCTTCTTCTGGTTTTCCACCTCGTCTCCTCTAGCACTTCCCTCTTTCACCCACCTCTCGCGAGCTCGGCCACCATGGTGAAGGACAAGACCGCGGCCCTGGAGCACGCGAAGAAGGCCACGACAAAGGGTAAGTAGGCGGCGAAGGGGTCGACGTCGCGGTCCACTCTTCCGCCTGGCTAGATCCAAGGGGATTGGATCCCCTCCACCGTCACGGAGGAAGATCTGGAGAATCTCGCTGCCGACAGCCTGATTATGGCGGAGTCTTGGAGATTGCTGGAGGGGGAGAGGGAGCCGGCGCCGCAGGAGGGCGAGTGCGTTCTCCTCATGACGCATGTCGATCGAGGTTTCTCTCTGCCTCTCCACCCGTTCTTTCAAGCTTTTATGGACTTCTTTGGTGCCCGGATCCATCATTACCCCCCAACATCATCACTTATCTTGCTGCCATCGTTTCCATGTGCGAAAACTTTCTGGGGTGTCACCCGCACTGGGGTTTGTTCTAGCACATCTTCACTTGCCGATCTCAGTCGGTGAAGAAATCCGACTGATGAGAGGACGCACGTGATCCAGATGTCTGGGGGTTTAAGGATCTAGATGAGAGGTAGGAGCATGTTTCCTCCCTTGACCTTTCCCGAGCCAGTCAGAGGGTGGCTGTCAACTTGGTTCTATTGCAAAGATATTTCGACTCTTGGTCAGTCGACTGGCCTTCCTCCTTTCACTCTTGAGAGACTCCAAAATCCTCCTTTGTTGATAGTTTCCATGGAGGGAAAGGGTGAAGTATCGATTTTAGTCGACGCGGTTGTAGCTTTGGTCCAGGGCAGAGTGAGATGTATGGATCTGCTTGAGGTGTTCCTCGGTCGACGCATCCAACCTCTGCAAGCCCATGACCACCCTATGTGGATGTATTCGGGCCCAGAAGACACCGCTCGGACCCACCTGAAGGAGGTCAGCGAGGATACGGTGGCTCAGTGGCTTCGGAGCATCATGGGCAACAAGGACAACCCTCACGGAGCCAAGAGAATCCTGCCATTCGACGCCCAGAACGCTCGAGGAGAGGTCAGGCGTGTTCATCGAGTGTTTTTACTTTGTACAATATGCAGTAATCTTGAAATCCGACTGATACTTGTAACTTGTGTCTTGTAGGTTTTCAGCAAAATGTACTCGATGCCGAACGGGGAGCAGCACCAAGAAGGAGTAGAGAGTGAAGGCGGTAGCGCTGACTTTGAATATGCAAATGACAGCGGGGATGACAGCGAGGACTCTGGCAACAGCGAGGAAGTCGACTCACCGCCCCGCTCTAAACGATGATCCAAGCAGTCACAAGACCCTGCGCGAGGGCATGACAAGACAGTTGTGTCGAATGCGAAGATTCCAAAGCGCACTCGGACGTCAACTCCAGATCCAACGGAGAAGGCCGCAAAACAGGCCAATGTTGCTCCTCCCAAGCCACAGAAGGCCCTGCCCAGGATCAAAGTGATCGTGCTTGTTGCTTCGACGTAAGTGTTTCTTTACTTTGTCTTTCATTGCTACTGCAGACTACTTCACTTGTTTGACCGAGTGGAATTTTGGGCTTCCAGGGCTGCCACCTCTGCAACCTCCATGGACATTGCTACTGCAGACTACTTCACTTGTTTGACCGAGTGGAATTTTGGGCTTCCAGGGCTGCCACCTCTGCAACCTCCATGGACATTGACGAGGAGCGGGCCGATGCGGAGACCGCTGACGCAACCACTTCTCGTGCAGGTATGATCCCACAGCCGCGCTTACAATCTGTCAACTGATTTTCCTGGTCGACTGAAATCTCGTTGTCGAGTGTTTGCAGCGCCAATGAATGTTATCCAGCTTCTAGATGATGATGACGACGAGGATGTTCCTCAGAGGAGTGCAGTGAGAAGAGGTAGAGCTCTAAGCAAGAGGGTGCCTTCTAGTAGAGCATCTCGTCTGCCGTCTGAACCTGTAGTTCAACAACCTGGCGACCCAATACGGGCTACTGTCTCCTTTGCTGATCGCTTGTCGACTGACCAACCCTGAGCGTCGACTGCTCAGATTTCTAGTCCGACTGCACCGACTGCACAACCCCACACTCCAACCCCACCAACTACGTCATCGACTCCATTTGTTATGCATCACGTCCTGGAGGACCAAATAGGAGCTTCCAAGGAAGCCATGATCTAGGCGGGTCTGATGATGGACCGACTGAAGGTGGTGTTTGACACCAGCAAGGCCGCTTATGACGCCAGCTCTGCCCTCCAAACCAATGTCCGAGTAAGTGGGATTGTAAGTTGATTTCCGACTGGCTTTTCTAGCTTGATCCTTGCTCTGTTAGGATATGCTATCTAAAAACTGCTGCTTCCAGCTTGATCCTTGCTCTGTTAGGATATGCTACCTGAAAACTGCTGCTTTATTGTTCGTAAGATGTCCGTGGATGAGCGTTTTGGAAACTTTAATGTGCATCTATCATGGGTCTGTGCCTTGAATCTATACACCCACTGGGTGTTTCTTCTTCTGAATAGTTATCTCCACTCGAGTCATATAGGTCGTGTCAAGTGGAACCAGTGGGGGCATGCTTGCACCCACTAGGTGTAGTCCCTGAGACCGCTGTCGACTGCGGGCAGTCGGTAGTGGTCTTAGAACTCCCATATTTTTTGCTTCTTCCACTCAGGCTGGGCAGACCATGCCCAGTGGGAAATCGAACCAGTGGTGGCATGCTAAGTGCACCCACTGGGTGTAGTTCCCGAGACCGCCATCGAATGTTTGATTTGGCGGTGGTCTTAGAACTCTTTTGCAAATAGCAGTCTGAGCTTGCTCTTTTTTACTCGGAAGTAACTGGTCTTTGTTTTCGGCAACTGACTTATTTCTTTGTTTATTGCAGAAATCTTGTGAACTTGGGACCCAATATGCTGCCTAGGAGAAGGAGAAGATCCAACTCAAGCTCGACCTGGACCTCGCCAAGGAGAACTTGGAGAAAGCTTAGGATGAAGTGGCCACCATGGGAGGTAATAATTTGTCGACTGTATGCCTTGTTATTTTTCTTTCCCATCCTCTTTTGGACCGAGTGAGTGACTCCACTCAAACAGATGTGCATAGTGAAAACCGTCAACTCCAGGCCCAACTGAGGAATGTTATTTCCTTAGACAAAATGAAGCAGGCATTGGAGCAGAAGGATACTGATCTTGCGGGAGCTCAGAAGTTGGCGCGTGAGAAGACTGAACTAGCTGACAGGAAGCTAGCTTCAGTCGGCAAATTGGAGGAGGAGAATGCCAAGATGAAGACTGCTATTGACGAGGCGAAGAAAGAAGCTACACAACTTAAGGAGGAGTAGGTGGCTCTGGCTGACAAAGTGGATGTTCTCACTCGGAAGAGGGATGAACTGGAGGCTTATCTGGGAGGTCTTGCCAAGAAGATGTTCCTCATGCTCGAAGGTACTTTTCCTCATCCTACCGGATCAACAAACTTCTTCACAATGTTACTGCCGACTCATTATTTTCCTCTCTGTGCAGAGTTCTGTCAGAACTTCGAGGAGGAAACCGGGCGGATCGAGACGGGTCTAGACCCCATCAACTCTCCTGTCAAAGATGAAGCTGCGACTAGAATATCACGTCGCCAGTGTTTTGGACTATACTGCTCGACTGAAGGTTTCTCTGTCGCGGATAGACAAGGAGTTGTGGCCGGAAGATGTGCTTCAGAATGATCTCGAGTCACTGATGACTCGACTCAATGAAATCCCTGACCAAGTTCAAGCACGGAAGAAGTCGGCTGCCTGCTATGGTGCTGATGTGGCTCTATCACTCGTCCGTTTTCACTCCAAGGACGCCAAGGAAGAGAAGCTGGAAGCTCTTCAGGTGGCAAGCACCAAGAATCTTCAGTTTCAATCTTTCATGGAGACTTTCATCGATGCTGCCACTCGCATTGCAGACGACATCGACTTGGATACCTTCATCGAGCCAGCTAGTCCTCCTCTTGCCGAGTGAAAAACTTGATAACTTGACTTTATTTGCCTCAGAATGCCGAGTGATTTTGTAATCATTAAATTCCTTCGGGTCTGATGCCCGAGTACTTTTGCTTGTGGTTCTGAACCTTGCTGGATTTATCCGAACTTGGTTGTTTTATCTGAATGCAGTTTTCTTTCCTCCAATGTGCTTGGATTTTCTAACTTAGGCGAAGTTGGTTCGCAGCAAAGCCCCCGAGTACGGGATGGAGTGGACGTTGTACTTGTGGCGCAGCTCAGAGTGCACCTCGTCGTACTTGCGGATTGCTCTCCTAGAGTGGGAGGATTGCTCTCCACTCGGAGTGTTTTTGAAACTCAGGCGAGTACATGGTCGCGAATAAGTCCCCGAGTGGGAGGATTGCTCTCCACTCGGAGTGTTTTTGTAACTTAGGCGAGTACGGAATCACAGCTAAGCCTCCGAGTGAGAGGGTTGCTCTTCACTCGGAGTATGTTTGAAACTTAGGCGAATCTGCTTCGCAGCTAAGCCCCTGAGTGGGAGGATTGCTCTCCATTCAGAATATGTTTCGTAACTTAGGCGAGTATGGGATCGCGGCTAAGCCCCCGAGTGAGAGGGTTGCTCTCCACTCGGAGTGTTTTTTTGTAACTTAGGCGAGTACGAGATCGCCGCTAAGCCTTCGAGTGAGAGGGTTGCTCTTCACTCGGAGTATGTGTCGGCGTTCTAGGAACGGGGGTCCCCAGACTTGCCTGCCTGCAGCCCACGGCATGGCTCCACCCGCGGGCCCGTACGGCCCGTCTTCACCAACAAACACTCAAGACCCTTGCGAGGGGCCAAGCCTCATGGGGTGGACGACAGAAGACCTCCTTAGGGGCAGCCTCACTAGGCTGGCTCGCGAGGAGCGGAGAGATCAAGGCAAGGGGTACCTTGCGAGGTCCCTGTGACGCAAGCCATGACAACCACAACCAAGCGGGCGGCAGGCGGGTGCCCACGTGCGCAGTGTCCTCGTTTCCTCTTTGGTGCTAAAGAGGCAAGCGCAGGCGAGGAGTCCCGAGGCATCAGGCAAAGGTTTCCATATCGGTGCAACAAGACCAAGACCAGCAGGACGGCAGAACGGAGGTCACCGTGGAGCCCAAGGCGGTGTCACCACCAGAGCCTTTGGCAGGCGAAGACCACTTTTGTCAGGATAAGGTGTACTAGTTGTCTCCCTTCAAACTTGGCCGTTGTGGGATCCCTTCCCGCTCAATATTTGGGAAGAGGACCAAGGCCTCTATAAATAGAACTAGCCACCACCGCAGGAGGCATCTGATCCTGGATTGTATCCATTCCATCCTCACGCTCCCCAACTCACCAAGCACAAGAACACCTCTCCTCAGGAGGCTGTTCTTCCCTTGTAACTGTCCATCCCCAGCCCAAGAGGCAATCCACCACACCACACTGGAGTAGGGTATTACACCACAACAGTGGCCCGAACCAGTATAAATCTTGTGTCCCTGTGTTCTTTGGGTGCGTCGAGCTAGACTGTGAGATCGTGGAGCATGTGAGCTTGGGAGAGGAGAGATCTTCGTGTGCACCCCAGTGTTCGAACCTTGCGGGTTTTTCCGGAACCCGTGATCCGACATTTGGCGCGCCAGGTAGGGGTGCGCTGAAGCTTTCCTCTCGTTGATCCGTGCTTCGCCGCTCCACCGCAATCATGTCGGACGCTCGTCACGCCCGCGCTGAGCGCCGGGCCACCCTCGCCGCCCGCGTCGCTCAGACGGCTCCTGTTGGCGGGCCTCCCCGCTGTTCTCCGTCGCCCGCCGCCAACGCCGCCACTGGCCCGACCGGAAACGAGCAGCAGGAGTCCTCGCTGCACCCCTCGGTGTGGCGGGATGGCCGCACCGCCACTCCGTCGCTGACCCCAGCTGGCTTGTCGTCTCACGCTCGTCGCACTCCCACGGACACGCAGGCCACGCTGCTCATGGCACGCGAGCTCCTGCGTTACCCTCGGTCGACGACCTCTATGAGGACTAGTTGGACTGCATCGCCGAGCTCGTCAGCGCCGCAGGAGGCCACCCTGCACCGTCCCTCTCACTGCCTCGCCCTCCGCCAGCTGCAGGCGACATAGCTCATGGAGCGCCTCCACCACCTCTGCACCAAGACGGCGCCCTGGCACGCAGCCCCGCAGCGCGACCCACCATGCCAGGCACCCGCGTGTGAAGAAAGAAGCTGCCAAGAAGTTCCCCGATCGCAAGAGAATGCTCCACCGCTCCCAGCACCGCCAGGTCAGGATTGCCTGCCGTGACAGGGCCATGTGCCATTTGCCATGGCAGCGCAAGGACACCAAGATCAAGCTCCGCCCCCACGGCGGGCCCCGGTGGTGACAGCAGGCTGCCGCGCCTTCACTCCGGAACTGCGTAGCATCGTCTGGCCAGGCAAGTTCAAGCCAGATCTGCCTCGTTGCTACGACGGCACCCCCGACCCTGCAGAGTTCTTGCAGCTCATAGCTCTACGAGCTGAGCATCGAGGCGTCCAATGGTGACGAAAAAGTCATGGCAAACTGGTTCCCCATGGCTCTCAAGGACAGCGCACGCTCGTGGCTCCTGAACCTGCCTGCGGGATCCATCTCCTCCTGGGGTGAGATGCGCGAATTCTTTGTCGCCAAGTTCCAGGGCACTCGCGACCGCCCGCCGGCCGCGGGTGACCTGCGCCGCATCAAGCAGCAGCCTGGAGAGACCCTGTAGAAGTACATTCAGCGCTTCAACTGCGCCCGCCTTAAGATCCCCAAGGTGACGGACGAGGCTATCATCTCCGCATTCTCCGATGGCGTCCGCGATGTCATGATGAAGGAGGAGCTCGCTATCCATGAAGACCTGTGCACGGCTTTGGAGCTGTTCAACCTAGCAACCAAGTGCGCGAGAGCCGAGGAGGGGCGTCTCTCCCTCGCCGAGCTCCCGGCGGCAGACCCAGAAGACAAGAAAGCCAAGGCCAAAGACATGAAGCGCAAGGGAGTACCCGTACTCGCAGCGGAGCCAGATACGAAGTGCGGCCGGGACCATCCCGAGTCGTCCAAGTGCAGCCGACCATTCTGCGCCTTCCACAACGTGCATAGCCACAACACCAATGATTGTCAAGAACTCAGGGCCATTCAAGATGGACACTTCGGTCGACGCCTCGAGCGCAACGACCGGGGCTACGACCGAGGAGGAGGACGAGGCGGAGGGCACTGGGACGACCCCGGCCCTCGCCAGGAGTGGCGCGACTGGCCTCGCGAGGACCGTTGGCTGGACCAGCCTCGTGAGGACGCCTGGAGGGATCAGCCTCGCGAGGATCGCCCTCAGGGCAACGCTGGTCTTCCTCCGCTACCGCCACCACCAAGGAGGAACGACGACCACCACCATGACGAGGGGGCTGGGGGCTTCCAAGAGCCTCGCGCCATCGCTTGCATCTTGGGCGGTGCACAGGCCCCAGCCTCCCAGCGCCTCTTCAAGAAGTTTGCTCGCGAGGTGAACGCGGCTCTTCCCAGGCTCGAGGCCATGCGCCCACTCAGGTGGTCCAAGTGCGCCATCACCTTTAGCTCAGCAGACCAGCTCAAGTGTGCCGCAACTGCTGGCGCCCTCCTGATGCTCTGTTCGCCCGTCATGAGCAACGTTCAAGTCATCAAGACCCTTGTCGGTGTCAAAACCGGCGGATCTCGGGTAGGGGGTCCCGAACTGTGCGTCTAGGCGGATGGTAACAGGAGACAAGGGGCACGATGTTTTTACCCAGGTTCGGGCCCTCTCGATGGAGGTAAAACCCTACTCCTGCTTGATTAATATTGATGATATGGGTAGTACAAGAGTAGATCTACCACGAGATCAAGGAGGCTAAACCCTAGAAGCTAGCCTATGGTATGATTGTTGTTCTGTCCTACGGACTAAAACCCTCCGGTTTATATAGACACCGGAGAGGGCTAGGGTTACACAGAGTCGGTTACAATGGTAGGAGATCTACATATCCGCATCGCCAAGCTTGCCTTCTATGCCAAGGAAAGTCCCTTCCGGACACGGGACAAAGTCTTCAATCTTGTATCTTCATAGTCCAAGAGTCCGGCTGAAGGTATAGTCCGGCTATCCGGACACCCCCTAATCCAGGACTCCCTCACTAGCCCCCGAACCAGGCTTCAATGATGACGAGTCTGGCGCGCAGATTGTTCTTCGGCATTGCAAGGCGGGTTCTCCTCCAAATTCCGTGTACCTGTTGAATAATGTCCTGTTTTTTGCAAATGTAGCACTCCTTGGCTTCTACGCCCAATAATGGTCGTCTCCCACGTGTCAAATGAATACGAAAAGTCTGGGTGTTTTTACATTCACACCCAGAGCCGCGTAAATGAGCCGCCTATTTAAAAGGACGAGGATTTAGATCCATGCCACACCTTCTCCCCTCCGCGAGTATTCATCAGAGCGCATCCGAAAAAGGTCCATTCCACCATGGCCAGCCGTCACAGCTCCTCCGCTCGCCCTTCCAGCCCTCGGCCTGGAGATTGGGAGAGATGCTCCTTCCCGCACAGCGAGCTAGTGTCGCTTCAGACCAAGGGATTCCTCCCTTCGGCCTATATGGTCCCGGTTCGAGCCGAACTTGCCACCTATAATGGCAGAGAACAAGCGGAGAGCGCCCCCAATCCCTCCAAAGGAGAGTGGGTATACCTTGTCCCTTATTTAATAAGAGGACTCGGATTTCCAATTCATCCATTTCTCCGGGGGCTCCTGGATTTCTATGGCCTCCAGTTGTACAACCTCACGCCTGCCTCCATATTGCATATCGCGGGCTCTGTAGCCCTTTGCGAGCTGTTTTTGGGTGTCGAGGCTCATTTCGCCCTATGGAAGAGGCTATTCTGCCTGGTGCCCCGTTCTCAGGATGGAGCAATATATCAAGTGGGCGGAGCCGAAGTGTGGCGCGTCGCCGGGACCGGATATTTATCCGGAACCCCAAAGAAGGCGTCCGAGGATTGGCCTTCGGAATGGTTTTATATAGAGGACGTCCCGTTGCCGGATCCCATTCGGATCGGCCTCCCTGAGTTCGACAATGCTCCCCTGAAGAAGCGCCTAAGCTGGCGTCCACGGAGCCCTCAAAGGGAGAGTGACAAGGACGTCCTTTACCTGATGGGCCGGATAAGATTATTAGCTCATTCCGGACTAACCATGATCGGAGTCATGGCCGTATGCATCATGCGGGGGTTGCAGCCGCTTCAATATAGAGGCCACCCTATGTGGGACTTGAACGGGGAGGACGACGCCACCCGTCACGGCCGTAAGGGGCCGGACTCAGCTGCCGCTCTAATAAAGATCTTGTCCGCTTTGTACAAGGGAGAAGAGGAGGAATTTCTCCGCGTCAACCCTCAGGGCGGATTTACAATGTATAATCCTCCAAGCTGGGTAAGTGGACACTTTTACTTGTCCATTCATTTCGTATTCCCATTATCAAATATATAGTCTAACGACTTCAACGCAGGAACTGCGCCAGGCTATTAAAGAAATAAACAGCCCCCCTCCACAACCCAAGGATCCGAGACGGTCCCTCGACCCGGCCTCCCAAGAGGATCTGGACTTATCTGTGGAGCTAATTGATGGGGTGTTTCATCAATTGAGCAAGGACAATGCCTTGGTGGCCATTACGGCCGATTACCCAGGGCTACTCCCAGCCTCCCAGGTAATTGAGACAGAAATCCCAGCACTTTGAAAAGGGACCCGTCCTCGCGTGTTTTCGATTACCGTATAACAACCGCGTTTTGCAGAGGAGGTCCTTGAGGCGGGAGGCCCAGCCTGCGGCAACTAGCCAACGAGGGGCCGCAAGGCCCCAGGGGCTGAAAAGAAGTGCGGTCCGGACTGAGACGCGGGTGCAAAGGTATAGCGCGCCATCTCATCCCCTGGTGTTATTCCTTCAAGGCATATTAACACTCATGCTTTCTTCAGGACAAAGAGACCTCACTAGACTATATCCGGAGAGGCTGCGAATCGCCCCTCCACCAGCGAGGCTCCAAAGCCTGGTCCGGAGGTGGAGGCGAACACGAGGCGCGCACCGGACGCTCCTCCAACAGAGGATGCGGACAGGCTGTCTGCCACCAATTCCGAGGTGGAGAGTGCCATGAACCACAGGCGTCGCCGGACAGTTCTTCGTGATGCTTGTTTCTCCCCAGAGGCATTGGATGCCTTCAATTCGGGAGACGCGTACCTCCATGCCGCTCAAAATGGTCTAGCCAGAGCCACAGAGCAGTATGTGAAAGACATACGGGTGAGAAAATTTGATGGTTATATATATCAGTAGCCCCCGATACTTGAAACAGTTAGAATAACTGATTTAAGGATCATGTAATATGCAGGTTCTTTCAGAGAAGAATACCCAACTGTCCCAGGAGCTAGAAGAGTGCAAAGCCCAACTTGAGGTCGCACTAGCCGCGACAGGGGAGCCCAAGGAGACCCCCTCTGGTAATATATGCTTCAAAAAGATAAGTATTGTGTGAAGTGCGGTGTGTGTGCAAATCTGACAAATGAAATTGCAGATGGCACCGGATTAGATCTGGAAAAGCAACAAATCCTACGCCAGCTAAAGGCTGGTGAGAGCGTGCTGAAAAATGTGAGGCGGGAGAAGAATGATCTCCAGGATGCCAACACCAAGCTGGGCGTTGAACTGAAAGATGTTCATGCCCAGCTGTCGGACTCCGCTAAGGAGAATCAGCGGCTTCAACGCGGCATATTTAGTAAGTGCTTAAACGAACTTTGAAAAAAGAGTTCGGCGAGGAAGTCGACTAACAGAGTAATGTCTGTAGGTATGCTAACAGGTCGTCCTGCAGAGGAGATGCCTGGTTCTATGGGTGACCTTCTTCCTGAGCTCTCGCAACTGCACGAGCGAGTTCGGCAGGCAATGCAAGGCGTCGCCCAGGCCTTGTGGCCATCCATCTCCATGCCCGAAGGCCTTGGAGAGCTTGCAGAGAAGCTGATGGGAGCGCGGCGGCGCTTCCGATTGTGGAAGATATCGGCCTGCCGTCAAGGCCCTAGGGAGGCCTAGGCCATGGTGAAGACGCAGTACACAAAGGCTTACCCCAACCACATGGCCGAGGTCGGACCTGTGGGGCCCGATGGGAAGGAGATCCCTTTAAGCTTAGTATACGGCCAAGTAGAATTGACCGCGAAGTATTCCCAGCAGGACTGTAAACTAGACAGCCTGTTAGATGGTATTGAAGAGGAATACAATCAGTCAGAATGACTATGTAATTTTAATTGACATGTGTAATGCCTTCAGCCAGATTGTAGATCGTTTTTCATGGCTGACCTTTTCGCTTCAGCCTCGGGACCTGACGGTCCGGAGTGTGTCCGAATACCCATGCGGTTATGTAAGAACCGAGGTATGCATGGAGACCAGGCGTAGGGGTCATTAGTGCTTGAACAGACAAGTGCCCAACTAGTTATGTTATATTACATGGTTAGTAAGAAACATCTTCTAGGGAGAATAGTTCCGTTAGGGGTTCCTTTCCCTGGGAGGCATGCCCTAAAGTACATGTCCATGCTGCGAAAAGAGATGCAGGAAAAAATCATCTGGGGGCGCATAAATAAGTAAGTGAAAAGATCATCTTTAGTTCACCAACCGAATATTCCCTTAAAAACGCTAGCTTTCGGCTTCACCCAGTCTGAGGTACACATCCGGCTGACCCGGCAGTAACAATCACAGAGGTGCTCCCTTTACCTCCTAGCCGAACAATCGGGAACGTAGGGGTAAGCACAGGAGCCAGGCAACCCAGCTTGGCCAAAACTTAAGTCATATCGATGCATATAATGGTGAATAAAGGTACATGCGGAAGTGTGACACATGTGTTGGGCATCAAGCCCGTATAAATAAGCTTCTGTTGAAAGAAGCCCCCAGGTTTAATGAGCGCGTATAGCGTGTCACTTATTGAGCCTTTAAAGGCTACAAGAGAAAGGAAGGGGAGAAGGAGAGAAATGTAAGACAGAAAATATAAAAAATGGACAGAGGAAGGAGACGAACACAGAGTCCGGCGCTAGGCATAGAATCTTCGGAGATGGGCTGCGTTCCATGGGTTCGGCTCGAGTCGGTTATCCGATGCATCTCGCAGGAGGTATGCTCCACCAGTCAGGACTTGGTCAATTATGAAGGGACCTTCCCACTTGGGCTTGAGTTTGTCCGTTTTCTTGTCCGACAGGCATAGAACTAATTCACCAACGTTGTAATTTTTGGCCCATACTTCTCTGCTTTGATATCTTCGAGCCTGCTGTTGATAGAATGTGGAACGAGCTTTTGCCACGTCACGCTCCTCCTCCAAGGCGTCCAGACTGTCCTGCTGATCGAGCTCGGCTTCTCTTTCTTCGTACATGCGCACTTGAGGTGAGTCATGAATTATGTCGCAGGGCAAAACTGCCTCTGCGCCGTACACCATGAAGAATGGTGTGTATCCGGTGGTGCGATTCGGCATGGTCCGCAGCCCCCAGAGTACGGAGTCGAGCTCCTCTACCCAGTGCGTATTAGATTCTTTAAGTGACCGCACTAATCTGGGTTTGATGCCGCTCATGATAAGACCATTTGCACGTTCGACCTGGCTATTAGTTTGTGGGTGATAGACGGAAGCATAATCGAGCTTGATGCCCATGTTTTGCACCAGAGTCTTACCTCATCGGCCGTAAAGTTCGTGCCATTATCAGTGATGATGCTGTGGGGGACGCCATAATGGTGTACGACCCCGGATATAAATTCTATCACTGGTCCGGATTCGGCCGTCTTAACAGGCTTGGCCTCTATCCATTTGGTGAACTTATCCACCATGACCAGTAAGTATTTTTGCTTGTGGGTTCCGCCTTTAAGGGGTCCAACCATGTCAAGCCCCCAGACCGCGAAGTGCCAAGTGATGGGGATAGTTTGGAGGGCGGTGGGTGGCATATGGCTTTGGTTTGCAAAAATCTGGCAACCGACGCATCGTTGGACTAAGTCCTGAGCGTCTGCCCGGGCCGTCGGCCAATAAAAGCCTGTACGGAAAGCCTTGCTTACGAGGGACCGAGCTGAAACATGATGACCACCGAGTCCGGCATGAATTTCAGCCAGCAAGTTCCGCCCTTCCTCTTCAGAGATGCACCTTTGAAGGACTCCGGTAGTGCTTTTCTTATAAAGCTCTCCCTCATGGACTTTATAGGCTTTAGATCGCCGCACTATGCAGCGTGCCTCGTTTTGGTCCTCTGGGAGTTCCTGCCTAGTAAGGTAGGCTAGGAATGGTTCTGTCCACGGGGCGATGACGGCCATTATTACGTGGGCTGAAGGTGTAATTTCATTGGCAGAACCTCCAATTATGTCAGAATGTTCGTTGTCGGGCAGTGCGGTTGGGTCCGGGCTATTATTTCCAGCTTCCCCTTCCCATACTACAGATGGCTTGAATAGCCTTTCCAAGAAGATGTTGGGGGGACTACATCGCGTTTTGCACCGATGCGTGCCAGGACATCTGCCGCTTGATTGTTTTCCCGGGCTATATGGTGAAATTCAAGCCCTTTGAACCGAGCTGACATTTTTTAGACGGCATTGCGGTAAGCTACCATTTTTGGATCCTTGGCATCGAAGTCTCCATTTATTTGGGATATCGCGAGGTTCGAGTCCCCGCGCACCTCTAGGCGTTGAATGCCCATGGATACTGCCATCCGAAGACCGTGTAAAAGGGCCTCATATTCGGCTGCATTGTTGGAGTCTGTGTACATAATCTGGAGTTCATATTGAACTGTGTCTCCTGTGGGGGACGTCAAAACGACGCCAGCCCCTAGACCGGCCAACATTTTGGAGCCGTCGAAATGCATGATCCAGTTTGAATATGTGCCGTACTCTTTAGGGAGTTCGGCCTCCGTCCATTCTGCGACGAAGTCGGCCAAAACTTGCGACTTGATAGCTCGTCGTGGCTTATAAGTTATGTCGAATGGGAGGAGCTCAATCGCCCATTTTGCAATCCGGCCCGTTGCATCGCGGTTGTTTATAATATCGTTAAGTGGTACTTCCGAGGCTACTGTTATTGAACACTCTTGAAAGTAGTGTCGCAACTTTCGGGATGCCATGAATACCGCGTACGCAATCTTCTGATAATGCGGGTACCGTGATTTGCACGGAGTGAGGACAGTGGACACATAATAGATCGGCTTTTGAAGGGGGAATTTGTGTCCGTCCGTTTCTCGTTCAACGACGAGCACTGCGCTTACAACCTGATGGGTTGCTGCAATGTACAACATCATTGGTTCGCCAATGTTTGGCACGGCCAGGACTGGGTTTTTTGCCAATATGGCTTTTATTTCGTCGAGTCTGGCCGTGGCGGCATCGGTCCACTCGAAGTGTTCGGTGCGCCGAAGGAGGCGATAGAGGGGGAGTGCCTTTTCTCCCAAGCGGGAGATAAAGCGGCTTAGAGCCGCCACGCATCCAGTTAATTTTTGTATTTGTTTGAGGTCCTTTGGGATATCGAATTGTGACAAAGCTCGGATCTTGGCTAGATTTGCTTCAATTCCTCTACCGATACAATGAAGCCCAAGAGCTTTCCGTCTGGAACGCCGAAAACGCATTTTTCCGGGTTGAGCTTGATGTCGTATGTTCGGAGGTTATCGAATGTGAGCCTCAAGTCGTCTACTAGATATTCGACATGTCTTGTTTTTACGACCACATCATCTACGTATGCCTCCACTGTTTTGCCGATCTGGTTTGCCAGACATGTCTGAATCATGTGCTGATATGTTGCGCCGGCATTTTTGAGCCCGAAGGGCATTGTGTTGAAGCAGAATGGGCCGTATGGTGTGATGAATGCCGTTGTGGCTTGGTCTGATTCTGCCATCTTAATTTGATGGTAGCCGGAATATGCGTCGAGGAAACACAATGAATCGTGTCCTACGGTAGCGTCGATAATTTGATCAATGGGGGGGAGGGGGAAGGGATCCTTTGGGTAAGCCTTGTTAAGGTCTTTAAAATCAACACACATGCACCAAGATTTGTCCTTCTTTGGTACCATCACCAGATTTGCTAGCCAGGCCGGATGTTTTATATCTCTGATGAATCCGGCCTCCAATAGCTTGGCTAGCTCCTCTCCCATGGCCTGTCTCTTGGGTTCAAAAAAATGCCGAAGAGCTTGTTTGACAGGTTTGAATCACTTTAGGATATTTAAGCTGTGTTCGGCCAGCCTGCGTGGGATTCCTGGCATGTCTGAAGGGTCCCAGGCGAAAATGTCCCAGTTCTCGCGTAGGAATTCTCGCAGTGCGGCGTCTACATCAGGGTTTAATTGTGCCCCGATGGAAGCTGTTTTATTGGGGTCCGTTGGATGGACCTGGAATTTGACTATTTCGTCCGCTGGTTTAAAGGAGGTGGACTTGGATCTTTTGTCGAGTATCACATCGTCGCTGTTCACCGTGGAGCGCAGCGTAGCCAGTTCCTCAGCCGCTAGGGCTTTGGATAGTGCCTCAAGGGCCTGTGTGGCTGTCTTATTTTCGGCGCGGAGTGCTATGTCCGGATCACTAGCGAGAGTGATAATTCCGTTTGGCCCGGGCATCTTGAGCTTCATGTACCCGTAATGGGGTATTGCTTGGAAGATTGTAAACGCTTCCCGCCCTAGCAGAGCGTGGTATCTGCTACTGAACGGGGCCACCTGGAACGTGACCTCTTCCGACCTGTAATTATCCGGCGTGCCGAACACCACATCTAGTGTGATTTTTCCTGTACAGCACGCTTCCCGACTGGGGATTATTCCTCTAAAGGTTGTGTTGCTTCGCTCAATGGGGTTCCAGTCTATTTCCATTTTTCGAAGGGTTTCCTCATAAATGAGGTTCAATCCGCTACCTCCATCCATGAGTACCTTGGTGAGGCGAAAGCCGTCCACTATTGGACTGAGGACCAATGCGGCTGGTGCTCAGGCTGTTCGGAACTTAGGTTCGTCACTGGAATTAAAAGTAATAGCCGTGTCACTCCATGGGTTTATTGTTGCTACTTGGTAGACTTCGGCAAGGCTGCGGAGTGTTCTTTTTCGCATATTATTTGATGCGAAAGTCTCGAAGACTGTTAATACCGTACTGGTGTCCCTGGGGTGGCTTTCTGTGGCCTCCGGAAGTAGGAGATCTTCGCCAATTTTGGCCACCTGCCGGAGTATCCAACATGCTCTAAGGCTGTGAGTTGGTGTGGCGCCCTCTGTACTGTGAATTTTACAGGGTCTATTAAGCCATCCTTCCAGTACGGTTCCATGCCCTGTAGAGGGTTTTTGCTTTTTGGTATTTAACCCGGGTGTCTGAAGATGATGCACCCTTTTATTTCGGACTGGGTTTGTATTCAGGGCCGGATCGTCCCAAAATTTTATTTCGGTTTTCCAAGCGCTTTCAATCGCACAGTACTTTCGTACTATGGACGCCAAGTCAGCAAAGCGTGTAATATCACGACGACTTATGGCATTGAGGATTCCCTTGTCCGTGCAATTATTGCAGAAGATTGAGATTGAATCTTCCTCGTGGCAGTCCTTTATCCTGTTCATAACCAGGAGAAATCTGGCCCAGTAATGATGTACTATTTCTTCGAGATTTTGCCTAATTTGGGATAGATCGCTTATGTTCGGGTGGGTGGGTGTAATTAAATCCGAACCCTCACCCCATCTGAAACTCAGAGGCCAAGGAGTTTCCGAACCCGTAGGTTTGGATCCTTGGATGTTTTCCAATGAATTCAGCCCGTTGCCTGACTTTAAGTTCAGGTCTTGAGTGATATCCTCCCCTCCATGGGTATCCAGCTTGGAGGGATCGGGAATCCGGACGTAACTAGTCCTTAGGATAGATGAAAGGTCGCCGCACTATCCCTCTACCACGACAATGTGATGGGTGACTTGGGGAGAGTTAATCGCTCGCAGATCGGGTTTAGGCCCAATCTGGTCGTAATCCATAGCGACTCCCAGGGCAGCGATGCGATCCAAGAGCTCGTTTATGGAAGAGTGCTCCATTGGATCTAACTGCTCGGCGAGTTCCAAGCTGACATGAAGATTGCTATTGATGACCCGAGAGGTCATCGTCGGCGCAGCAGCCGAACGGGCGGTCATAAGAAAACCGCCAAGCCGGAGAGTTTGGCTGACAGCCAAAGCTCCCTTAGCAACGGTGCCGTCTTTAAAGACGGGATGAGGCATCCTTCCTGATGGCGACGACACCGAGGAAATCTCAATGAAAGCACCAATGTCGGTGTCAAAACCGGCGGATCTCGGGTAGGGGGTCCCGAACTGTGCATCTAGGCGGATGGTAACAGGAGACAAGGGGCACAATGTTTTTACCCAGGTTCAGGCCCTATCGATGGAGGTAAAACCCTACTCCTGCTTGATTAATATTGATGATATGGGTAGTACAAGAGTAGATCTACCACGAGATCAAGGAGGCTAAACCCTAGAAGCTAGCCTATGGTATGATTGTTGTTCTGTCCTACGGACTAAAACCCTCCGGTTTATATAGACACTGGAGAGGGCTAGGGTTACACAGAGTCGGTTACAATGGTAGGAAATCTACATATCCGCATCGCCAAGCTTGCCTTCTACGCCAAGGAAAGTCCCTTCCGGACACGGGACGAAGTCTTCAATCTTGTATCTTTATAGTCCAAGAGTCTGGCTGAAGGTATAGTCCGGCTATCCGGACAACCCCTAATCCAGAACTCCCTCAACCCTCATCGACGGCGGTGCAGGACTCAATGTCCTGTCCGTCGAGATGTTCGACAGCCTCCAAGTGCCATATGATTAGCTACAGCCTACCAAGCCCTTCTCAAGAGTGACTGACGGCTCCACCACCCCGATAGGGCAGGTCCGCCTTCTTGTCACCTTCAGAGAACGCAACAACTACCGCTGTCACACCCTGATTTTCATGGCACAACACTTAATATGATAAATCATGATAAAGTGTGGTTTGACAAAAACTTCTGCATTATTTGACTTTTTATTTGAGTTGGTTTTCTCTCTGTGTGTTTTCAAAGTGCTCTTAAAAGTCAACATAATTTTCATGGCACAACACTTAATATGATAAATCATGATAAAGTGTGGTTTGACAAAAACTTCTGCATTATTTGACTTTTTATTTGAGTTGGTTTTCTCTCTGTGTGTTTTCAAAGTGCTCTTAAAAGTCAACATAATTTTCATGGCACAACACTTAATATGATAAATCATGATAAAGTGTGGTTTGACAAAAACTTCTGCATTATTTGACTTTTTATTTGAGTTGGTTTTCTCTCTGTGTGTTTTCAAAGTGCTCTTAAAAGTCAACATAGCTTCACCTTCTATACTTCATTTCCTTGCCCCAAACTTCTGCCCAATGATCATGCCATGTGTATAGTACAATATAGTATTTTCTTACAAAAATAATTTGGCCAAAAAGTATTTTCTAAAATTAGTTTTCCAAAAACCCTTGAGTTGAGATTTGCACTGCAAGTACTTGATTTGAGGTGTGAAAAATCTTTCAAAAGGTATATTTGAAACCTATTAGATATAGGACTCCCATAAACCACAAAAATATAATTTTAAAAGTTATTTTCCTATTTTATTTAAAAGCTTTTTCTTAAGGACAGAAATTGTTTTAATAGGGAAAAATTATTTTATTGTTTCAAAAATATTTGACAAAAATCAGGGAAACTCAGTGGACATATATTTTCCATATATAAGAGTTTCAACACATGGTCATGTTCAAAATATTGAACAAAACCTCCCAAAACCGTTTCTGCCCATTCTAAGGATTTGAAATATTTCTACAGGAAATATTTTCATAAAAATCCAAGGAAAATCCATCAAGTCACAAATGCATATTGTGATCACCTTGCAAAGCCTCATATCAATCAAGGTCATTTTGGTTCACCAAAATACGCCAAAACCCTCTCTGACCAAAATCAAATTTGAACAACTTTGTACTACCAACTTTCTCCCCTTGACCCCAACTTTTTTGAGCATGTTAACATGACCAAATGAGGCCACTACACCAAGTGGTGCACCAAGGAGAAGTGATTTGCGCAACTAGATCTACACAAGTTCATTTCTGCTAATTTCTAGGGTTTGCAAAAGTTACATTGTGAACTTTGCCCAAATAAGCTCAAAATGGGTGTAAGGCCCTAATTATATGTGCAATTTCACCCTGTGGAGTCTCCTGCCAAATGGAGCTTAACCAAACAAGCATCAAACACCTTCTGCCATTTTACTAAAACCCCTGTTTTGACCTCTTCCACTCTTCTCCATGGCCTCCACTTTTTACCACAACCCCTCCTAGACCTCTTCTACCTCCAGTAGCAATGGCTGCATCCCAGATCAATACTTGAGGGGTGAAACCACCTCTTTTACCTCTCTGGACAGCCCTTGCACCCCTCTTCCTCACCTCCCTCCTCACTCCAGTGGCCACCCAAGGCATCCAAGGCCACAACCCACTTCTTTACTTCCCCCTAGAGCTACCAGACACCTTTGGACGCGCCCAGATTGCATAAAAAATGGCCATGCCCGCCATTTGCACGCTCTGGAGCGCACTACAGTGCACTCCCGCACTGTAGCCGCCCCCTTCCAACCGCCTCTGGCCACCCCGGGCCTCCCCAGCACACCCGACGATGCGCCTCGGCGTCCGAGACACGGCAGCTGGTCGTCCCCCTCCTCACTCTCTCTCTCTCATGCCCCTGCTCGCATGTGCACCGGCCGCCCGAGAGCTCCAGTGAGTGAGCTCACACGCGCGGCATCTCTGACCCCTCCCCGCTCCCTCTCTTCTTCCCCTAGCACTGGACCAGCCCCATGAGCACCCCAGACACGGCGCCAGCTCCTCCTGAGCCCTGTGGCGACGAGCAGGAGCCCGCCGGCGCATGGGTCCATGGCACCTCGTCGTTCGCCTATTTAAGGGCCTCCCCGAGCCCTACTCTCCTCACCACTCGCTCTCTCACACCCCTAATCACCCCCCTACACCACTCGCCCCTCTCCAGACGAGCCCGAGCTCCGCCGCCCCGGATCGCCGTCGATCCCGCGGTACAGGCCTCCCCTGCTCCTCCTCTGCCTCGATCTAGAACCCCCGAGCACCCCTGATCATTTCCCCTTTCTCCCCCGCTTCTTTTGCAGCCGGAAACGGTCGGAACCGACGACGCCCGAAGCTCCTCCACCGCGAGACCTCGTCGCCGGCGAACCAGGCCACTTCGGTGACGTCCACCACCTCCACCCGAACGGCGACTCCGCCCTGAGCACGCTGATGCCCTTGGATCGCCTCGCCGTCGACCATAGCGACGCCGGTGAGTTCGCCGCCCTCTCTAGGCCGAGGTTGAAGACGACGGCCGTGGGGACCGTCGGTCAGCCTCACACTCTGACGGGTGGGCCCCACCCGTCAGGTTTAAACACGCACGCGCACGCACCGGTTTGCTGCGTCGGCTGGAGGCGTATTTCCCAAATACGCCTTTGACGTGGCAGCCTCGCGCGGGCTGAATCCCCTCTGGGCCTGCTGCACTGTGGCCTTTCTGGCCCAGTGGCACAGTGCCACTTTTCTTTTCCTTTTTCTGTCTGTTTTATAAAAATTCCAGAGGATAAAATATTTATCCAAATGGAATAATTCCAACTCCTAAAATCTTAGAAAAATCCCACCTATTTAATGGTGTAACTTCCATAAATATCCATCAAACTTTTCTGCACTGTTCAAATTTAAATTCAAATTTGAGCATTTATATTCCCCTCTGAAAATCCATTTCTCCTATTATACAACTCCAAATCCATAACTAGTAATTTTCCCCTTCTTAGAGTTCCCCCTAGTATTTATCAAAAATAAGTTGACATTTTTCTGAGCACTTTGGTTTTTCTGTTTTACTATCGCCTTATTTTCTCGTTATTTTCTTGCGACGATTAGATCCCGTATTAGACGAAGTTGCTGAAGAAGAAGAAGAAGAAGAAGAAGAAAGAGAAGGATTTGAAGAACTTGAAGACTTTGAAGACCAAGGCAAGCAGCCCTTTGACCATGTCTATGAAACCCTTTTTATGCATGCCATATAGCACTCTTATTGCTTGCATCGGAGACATGATACTGTGATGACCACATGGGGTGGTTTGCCACCATTACTTCCTCGTTGATACTTGCATTATGCATGACCGTACCTTCTTATGAGGGTTATGCCGGTGGGAGTAGATAGGATGCTAAAGTAGTGCTATGCAAAAAGGGACGGGTATATGCATGGTGATGGAGACAAAGTATTTTCAGAAGACTTTTCGAAAACCCCGTCGGGTGCCACTTATGCCCGAGGGAGATAATGAGTTGGGTAACCACTTGATGACGAAGTGGTGTACCGAGGCAAGTGTGTGTTGTTTTCAAAAACGGATTAGATTTAAGATTTGTCGACTGTCCCAACCTTACATGCGCAACCACTCTACCCTTGTATGGGAAAGGGCATTATTGATTACCTAGGCCGATACTAGCTTGGATCCCGCATTACTAGTGACGGGAGAGTTGTTGGTGCGCTCTCTCGGGACGGGGTCGTGCAAGGTAGGGCGGCCATGACTGTTTTTACAGGGCACCGGATACACCGTTGCGTCCCCTCTTGGATGTTACGATCTCGAGTGAGTCTCGTATGATGTACATCATGAGGATACGGAACAATGAGTGGACTCTTTGTTAGTGTCGTCTAGGGAAAGATAGTGATCGGGTTCTTACCCCGGGTACTTGAGGTACCGCAGGTCGTGGATGACACGGAAGTTCCCCCGATCTTGTGTGTAAAGTGTGCAACCTCTGTAGAGTGTAAAACTATTCGAATAGCCGTGTCCACGGTCAAGGATAGTTGGGCGGTGCTGCTTAAACTACGTCCACATGTTTACAAACCAGTGTGTGTGTTTGGATAAGTGGGAAGAACTACTTGGGTCAAGTCAAAGGACATGACATGATTGAGTTGGGTTGATGCCCACTCTATTTATGTTGATATCTGTAACCTATCCTCATGGTTAATTGAATTCTCATGATGCATGTCTTACAAGTTGTTGAGCATGTCATTGCACTCAAAACTAGCTTTCCGCAAAAATTTACCTATATCATGCATTGTTGTACCTTGAACCAAAACATGGGTTGCTTGCGAGTACATTCAAAGTACTCATTGGCTTGCCACTAGTTATTTAATTGGCCAGGCATGGAAGAACAGGAGTTCAAAGAAGAATCCTTTGGAGACAAACATGCGAACTAGGACGTTTCCCAGTCAGAATGCCTGTAGGGTTAAGGCAGATGGCATGGGTTCTACTTATCGACGAAGATTTCTGCTGCTTAAGTTTATTTGATATTCAGCCCTTGTGGCTTTATCTATGTAAGACTTGACCATAATGGTCATAATTTGTGTAAGACGGTATGTATGGATGTAAGACTCTTGTTATTCAGCTTCTGTGTGTTCAGTGAGCATTGATCTCTGGGATCACTATACACGTGCATTCGGTGATCACGACTTATGAGTCGGGGTCCCCACAACCGCACCGAGCTCATCGACTTCGACGTCGCCCACATCCTTCTGCCATACAACGCCATCCTCGGGTACCCAGCACTGGCCAAGTTCATGGCCGTGACTCATCACGGCTACAACGTCCTCAAGATGCCAGGAAGCGGCGGGATCATCACGGTCCCCTGCGAAGAAAGAGATGCGGTGTGCTCCCTCGAGCGCGCCTTCCAAGCCGCAGCAATCGAAGACCCCGACAATGAGGGAATCCTGTACCCTCCTGAGGCCATCCCCAAGAAGAAGAAGCAGCTGCTCTGTGCGGGGCCTCAGGAGGGTGGCACCACCAGCAGCACCACCTCAAGACCAGCGCCCTCAGATGGGGCGCACCCTCCCGCGCATAGGAAAGGTGCCCGACGCCATCCTTGGGCAGGGCTCGGGGCTCTCTTCTGGAGGGCCTCAGACCTCGCCAACGCCACGAGGGAGGCGCTCGGGCACCACGTGGAGGCGTGCTTCGCGGCACGTTTCCCTTAGGAAGGCGTCGAGCAAGGAGTGCTCGGCGCTCAGGAGTTCATCAACAAGACCACTCAGGAGCTGCAAGATGCAAGGGCCATGCGCGGTGATCGCCGCCCACCTGGCGCGGCCCCTCATCCGGGCGAGGATGGCGGGCTGCGCTTCTACGTTAACATCCCAGGGCTCAACCAGGTCGCATCTCAGGAGTGCTCCTGGCCTTCGCGCGTGCGACGTTGCGAGGGACCAGCTCAAAACTACGTTCGCATGCCATTTGGCCTGCCGAGCATGGCGGCCGCCTTCCAACGCAGCCTGCGGAGCATCTTGGCGGCTCAGGAGGCCAAGGCACCATGCGGTCTTGGCAGAGATGGAGACGGCCCTTAAGGAACCGCCTGGACCCCCAGGGCCTCCCGAGGCACAGGGCCCCGGTGGCTCGTGAGGAGCAACTTCACCGCACATCTTCAGCTACACCAACATCTCTTCAGCGGCCAAACCAGGTGACATTTTCCAAGTTCATTTAGCTGGGAGCGCCCCTCGGGCTGCATCATTCCTAGGCCGCGTGGGTCCGTCCCTGCGGCATGTATCCTTTTATGTCTTTGGCTTACTTTGCTTGGAGTGCCCCTCGGGCTGCATCATCCCCAGGCCGCTTGGGTCCTACCCAGTGGCATGTTTCGTTTCTACATTCACCTAAGCTAGTTTGCCTTCCATGCATGATCTATCTATGATTATCACCTGCTTGATTATCACCCACCATGGGAGCTGCGCGCTCAGGGTGGGAATGGGTTGGCCCGAACCTGGCCTTGGACCTGGCTCTGTTGGCCTCGAGGCCATTTTGAGAGGCCACGGGTCGACCCAATTTGAAAAAGTCAATGGCCTCGCCGGCCCGATGGGTACTTTGGGTCGACCCAAATTTTATTTTCTTATTCAATATTTGGTTGTGATACATAAAATATTCTCAAAAATATGTTATTACAAGTAAAAAAATTATGACCTAAACATGCATGATAGAAATAATTAATAAAGTTTACAAATGAACCACAATATACAGTTTCAACTCTATTCACGTCCAATTGGGTTAATGGATTCCAGTACGTGTACAAATGTTAGTTAGTTGATGTTTCGGCTAATTAGTATACTATAATTAGCTGATCACTAGTTGTCGTATAAGCTAAGCCAGTAAGATGGATTTGGTGATACCGATGGACTCCAGTACTCGGACGTGGGTCGGCCCCGCTGACCCAAGGGGTCACTCTGTGCCGGCTCTACTGGGCCAATTTTTGTATGAGGCCGACCCGACTGACCCATCGGCCTTGTTTTTCTGGGTCAGGCCAGAGACCCGGTGGGTTGACCCGGCCCATTCCCATCCTGACTGCGCGCCGATCGTCTTTCTTCAGGATCTTTCGCATAAGAAGGCTAGGCACGACGTCTGTGCTCGGGCCCGTCCCAGTAGCGTTGATAAATCCAGCGGCTGAGCTCTGTCTGGCGGGCCAGTCCCGTTCAAGTCACCTCCTGGGGTCGCTGGTGCTTGGCCTTCTCATACGATAACCTCAAGAGTTTCACTCAGTGCAGGTTGCCTAACCATCTCGCAGGACCACCGCAGTCAACGAGAACCAAGACCAGGCTCAACCCGCCTTGAGGTAGGGTCTCGTGAGTCCCGCGCTGGCTCACGAGTGCCCAGACAGACCTCGTCTAGCCCTGCCGTGCAAGCCACGTGTCAGGGCGGGGCTGTACACACCCCGGGGGCTCTCCGCAGTAGGGAGTCCCCTCCCACGCACCAGTGGAAGCACCATGCTCCGTGCTGGCAGTCGACACTGCCGAGGAGCGGCTATGCCCGTGCAAGTGCGGAAGCGCTATGCTCCGCGCTGGTGATAAACAACTGAGGGCGGCCCCATGTACGTATCAACCTCAGGGAGCCCTTGAGCTTGGTGCCTAGCCTCACCGCGCTGCTTTCCGTCGGGAGGGTAGCGTGAGGGGGCTAGGCACGGGGGCTGCGCTCAGGTCACGCCTGGCGTACGCCCCACCAGGTCCCTTGGACCTGGTCGTCGCGCAACCCTCCCGAGCGGAAGCCCGGTGCGGACAGGTATGAGGTCTGTTTGTACGTCAAGGGGGACCCTTGGGCATCGCGACCCAATGGCCTAACTGGTCAGGTAGCCCCTCACCCCCTGGCCTCGTCTTGGTTTACGGTCGAGTCAGTGGCGGCTAAGGTACGCGCGGGGCCGGGCCCTGCCGAAGCAGAACGCTAAGGCCTGCTCTTGCATCTCCCTCTCAAAGGTCATTTGAGAGTCAAAGGGGACCCGTGGGCATCACGACCCAAGGGCCTAACTGGTCACGTAGCCCCTCACCCCCTGGCCTCGTCCTGGTTTCCGATCGAGTCAGCGGTGGCCGAGGTACGCGCGGGGCTGGGCCCTGCCGACGTAGAACACTAAGGCATATTCCTGCATCTCCTTTCTGTAAGCTGTTTGCGCGTCAAGGGGAACTCCTGAGCATCGCGACTCAAGAGCCTAACTGGTCACGTAGCCCCTCACCCCTGGCCTCGTCCTGGTTTCCGGTCGAGTCAGCGGCGGCTGAGGTATGCGTGGGGTCGGGCTCTGCCAACGTAGAACGTAAAGCAAACAGGAAGGAAATCGCAAAATCTCAAAAAAATATTACAAGACATATTGTTCACTTGGTACCAAACACAAGTTTAAACGCCTCCACGAGGCATGGTGCATGTTGCAGGAACTAAACATGAAAGGAGCCGTGAGGGAGTCCTGGACTAAGGTGTCCTCTCGCGTCCGGCCCGTTATCCATGGGCCGGACTAATGGGCCGTGAAGACATGAAGGCCGAAGACTGTACCCGTGTCCGGATAGGACTCTTCTTGGCATGGAAGGCAAGCTTGGCGATCAACTATGAAGATTCCTTCCTATGTAACCGACTCTATGTAACCCTAGATCCCTCCGGTGTCTATATAAACCGGAGGGCGTAGTTCGGATAGGATACATATGATACGTCTCCAACGTATCTATAATTTTTGATTGCTCCATGCTATATTATCTACTGTTTTGGACAATATTGGGCTTTATTATCCACTTTTATATTATTTTTGGGACTAACCTATTAACTGGAGGCCCAACCCAGAATTGCTGTTTTTTTGCCTATTTCAGAGTTTCGCAGAAAAGGAATATCAAACGGAGTCCAAACGGAATGAAACCTTCGGGAACGTGATTTTTGGAATGAACAAGATCGAGGAGACTTGGACCCTACGTCAAGCAACCAATAGGGAAGCCACGAGGTAGGGGGGCGCGCCCACCCCCCAAGGCGGGCCCTCCACCCTCATGGGCCCTGTGTTGCTCCACCGACGTACTTCTTCCTCGTATATATACCTACGTACCCCCAAACGATCAGAATAGAAGCCAAAAACCTAATTCCACCGCCGCAACCTTCTGTACCCACGAGATCCCATCTTGGGGCCTATTTTGGAGCTCCGCCGGAGGGGGCATCCACCATGGAGGGCTTCTACATCAACATCATAGCCTCTCCGATGAAGTGTGAGTAGTTTACCTTAGACCTTTGGGTCCATAGTTAGTAGCTAGATGGCTTCTTCTATCTTTTTGGATCTCAATACAATGTTCTCCCCCTCTCTCGTGGAGATCTATTCGATGTAATCTTCTTTTTGCGGTGTGTTTGTTGAGACCGATGGATTGTGGGTTTATGATCAAGATTATCTATGAAAAATATTTGAATCTTCTCTGAATTCTTTTATGTATGATCGGTTATCTTTGCAAGTCGCTTCGAATTATCAGTTTGGTTTGGCCTACTAGATTGGTTTTTCTTGCAATCGGAGAAGTGCTTAGCTTTGGGTTCAATCTTGCGGTGTCCTTTCCCAGTGACAGTAGGGGAAGCAAGGCACGTATTGTATTGTTGCCATCGAGGATAACAAGATGGGGTTTTTATCATATTGCATGAATTTATCCCTCTAGATCATGTCATCTTGCTTAAGGCGTTACTCTGTTTTCATGAACTTAATACTCTAGATGCATGCTGGATAGCGGTCGATGAGTGGAGTAATAGTAGTAGATGCAGGCAGGAGTCGGTCTACTTGTCTCGAACGTGATGCCTATATACATGATCATACCTAGATATTCTCATAACTATGCTCAATTCTGTCAATTGCTCAACAGTAATTCGTTCACCCACCGTAAAATATTTATGCACTTGAGAGAAGCCACTAGTGAAACCTATGGCCCCCAGGTCTATCTTCATCATATTGATCTTCCAACACTTTGCTATTGCCTTTGCTTTTTTACTTTGCTTTTTATTTTACTTTGCATCTTTATCACAAAAATACCAAAATATTATCCTATCATATCTATCAGATCTCACTCTCGTAAGTGACCGTGAAGGGATTGACAACCCCTTATCGCGTTGGTTGCGAGGAGTTATTTGTTTTGTGTAGGTATGAGGGACTCGCGCGTAGCCTCCTACTGGATTGATACCCTGGTTCTCAAAAACTGAGGGAAATACTTACGCTACTGTGCTGCATCACCCTTTCCTCTTCAAGGAAATCCAACGCAGTGCTCAAGAGGTAGCAACATACATTCATTACCATAGTCATACAGGCTAGACTTCTAGGGTTTAGCCATTACGATCTCGTGGTAGATCGACTCTTGTAACACTCATATTCATCAAGATCAATCAAGAAGGAAGTAGGGTATTACCTCCATAGAGAGGGCCCGAACTTGGGTAAACATCGTGTCCCCCGTCTCCTGCAACCATCGACCTTAGACGCACAGTTCGGGACCCCCTACCCGGGATCCACCGGTTTTGACATCGACATTGGTGCTTTCATTGAGAATTCCACTGTGCCGTCGGCAAAAGGTTCGATGGCCCCTTCGATCATCCATAGTGACGCGGTCCAGGGAGAAACCTTCCTCCCCGGACAGATTTTCGTATTCGGCGGCTTCGTATTGCGGGCCAACTCGCTTGGCCATCTGGAGCAGATCGATAGCTACGCCCCTGGCCACCAGGTCAGATTTGGAAGCCTGAACTATGTTGCAGATATCCGTGGAGACTTGATCTTCAATGGATTTGAGACCGCGGCGATCGCTCCCCTCGCTCCGATGAACATGACTTAAGTATGTTAGCGGATCGGATTCATGAGATGGTTCCTGTTACTACCACAACCTTAGATCCAAAACAGATCGTGCCATCCAAGGCCACAGAGTCCGCGGCATTGGAGCCGCACATAGACTCGACTCCCTGCAACATTTGCATCAACGGAACTCTGGACTCGTCTCCGGCTATAAGTTCCGGACCATGTACGACTGCGGACACCGAGCTGGATCGGTTATCAATTTTTGAATTCAGCGCCGCAGACCTCTTCCAACACTCACCTTTGGGTGACGTGCTAAACTCTCTAAAGAATTTTTCCTTGGAGAAGGACTCACAACCGAACTATGTCCGGTTCGAGCTAAAGGCAGATAATGGGGAACTTCGTTTCCCACCCGCCACCCACTTCATAGCCACTGTCGCGGATTCAACCGACATGCCGGATTATGGCTCCGAAGACATCGACAGTATAGACGACGATGCTGACAAGGAGCAAGGCCAAAACCCGCCAGTCACCGGACGTGGAATGGCCGCCACTTCGTACGACGTGTGCATAGTCGACACACCTAAAAAAGCATGCAACGATGGAACCGGAGAAAATAGTACTCCGGACAATGCCGAAAACAATGAAGACCCTATTGGAGCAAGATCCAAACAGGAGGAACAGGAAAACGGGCAAGCCAACCCCGATGAACAGGCCCTGCCTAGCGACAATTCGGAGAACGACAACTAACTTCCGCTCTCCGAAGATGATGTCAGCCTCGATGATGAAGACTTCATCGTACCCGAAGAGCCCCTCGAGCAGGAGAGCTTCAAGCGCAGGCTCATAGCAACGGCAAGGAGCCTGAAAGAGAAGCAGCAGCAGCAACTTCAGGCTGACCAAGACCTACTCAATGATAGATGGACCCAACTTCTGGTCGTCGAAGAATACGGCCTTAGTGGCCTAGCCAAAAGCTACCCGAAGCATAGATCGCTATGACAGTTCGATGACGAGGCATTAGAGCCCCCACCATCATCACACAATGCGGCAGGTCGCCGACAATTCTGTCCGAATAAAGAGGCAACTCAAGCCGAACACCAGACCGCATCACCTCACCGTAAAGGCAGGAATAATGCAGCTCACGATTGTCTAGACAACCCGCAGCGGGACTTGGATAGTAGAGTAGGACATGCAAGACCTATCTACGGATTGCGAAAGCATACCTCGACACGCGACGACAGCTACCTATTCGGACGTGACAAACCTAGCCACGCCCGAGCCGAAAACCGCAAATGGACTCCTTCGGAGTTACGTCGCAGTGTGGCCCAACATAGAGGCGCCACACACCCGCTTTGCTTCACCGATGAAGTAATGGATCATGAACTCCCCGAAGGATTCAAACCCGTCAATATCGAATCATACGACAGAACAACCGATGGTGCAGTATGGATAGAAGATTTTATCCTCCACATCCATATGGCACGTGGGGACGACCTCCACGCCATTAAATACCTCCCACTAAAGCTAAAAGGGCCAGCTCGGCACTGGTTAAACAGCATGCCTGAAAATTCCATAGGCAGCTGGGAGGACTTGGAAGAGGCCTTCCTCGAAAACTTCCGAGGAACATATGTCCGACCACCGGATGCCGATGACCTAAGTCACATTGTCCAGCAGCTCAGAGAGTCAGCCAGGAAGCTCTGGACTCGGTTCTTAGTCAAAAAGAACCAAATCGTCGACTGTCCGGACGCGGAAGCACTTGCGGCTTTCAGACACAGTGTCCGGGACGAATGGCTTGCACGCCACCTCGGTCAAGAAGGACCTAAATCCATGACAGCCCTCACTGCTCTGATGACCCGCTTTTGCGGGGGAGAAGACAGCTGGCTCGCTCATAGAAGCAACAGCGCCAGCGACCCGGGCACTTCCGAAACCCGAGACGGCAACGGCAAGCCATGAAGAAGCAAATACAACAGTCGAAATGATAATGAAGGACCACGCGACACAACGGTCAACGCTGGATTCAGCAATCCTAAGCCTGTTCAACGGAAGAAGCCATTTAAGGCGAAACAAGACGAACCATCCAACCTAGACAGGATATCGGACCGACCCTGCCAGATTCAAGGCCACCCCGAAAAACCAGATAATCTTACTAACAGAAACAACTAGGTCTTTAAACAGGCCGGCAAGCTCAGCGACAGGGACGACGGAGAGGTTCACCAGCGAAATACCGGGGGCCAGAAGTAGCTTCCACCCAAGGATAAACTACTCCCGGAGCGAAAATAGCAGTCCGGCTTCCGCCGCCCACCTAGTACACCTGCAAAATTTGTACCACGCATACATCACTACGCACTCAGGATACCATGGGCATTGGCGTAGGCACACCACGGACAAGCCTGCAAGCATCCCCGTAACATTTTTTATCCATTTTCTTTTTATCGCTTTTTCTTCACTATCCCTTAAAAACAGGTGACGAACGGGACAAACATCGGCCACAGGCTCTATCGGAGTTCAGATCCATACCCTCACCTAAGGGGATATTTCCATCAAGGATTCCCCCCACCGAGGACTGGCGGCGCAGACGTGCGACAGGAGGTCCAAAATAACTTTTTGCAGGCCGCTCTCTCTATTTTGAGCCTGTATTATGCCTGTTCCTCCGCCTCCGACCCCGAGCATGTCAAATAGCCTGGAGGATGGCTTATATATATAATAAATAATCATTGGCATATCACTCAGCTCCCAACAAACAGTATCCGAATTAACCACCCGTGTTGTCTCGCCATTAAATACGGCTCACATGGCTGTTTCACAGACACACATTGGCATAACCTGCCAGGGGCTCGGTATGGGAACAAACGAGTTTCCAGCAAAAGTCCGAACAGCTCTATAGCGTACTTCGGCGTCACAAGTTTTGGCCTTATATGCATCAGCTCCGAATCATTGTCTTGGGTCAATAGTTTGGTTGCCCGGCTCCTATGCTTGCTACCTTACGTTCCACTCAATCGGCTAGGGTAGTAAAGGGAGAACTACTGCGATTATGCTTCCGGTTCATCCGGTCAAGTACCTCAGTAGAGAAAGCTGAAAACTGACTGTCATGATGCGGCGAGAGCTGGTCAGCCACTTGACAATTTCTTGGAATCTTTAGTGATTCTCTGTGTAACACGAAGGATCTTTTTTTGAGATCAAATATGTAAGGCGCCATATTATAATACGCCGCATACATACCAGGGGCTATTTCGTAACCCCACCATAAAACTCCTATGGCTAACTGAAAGTGTTAACACCCTATAGTCCGATTGCCTGGTTCGCCGCATTATCACCTCCTTCACGGACCAGGACGTTGGATAAAGAGTGATTAAATGCTTTTTCGAACACCCCCGTACTTCCTACGAGGGGGCTGAAGCCAATGACTGGAAAACTTTTAGATTATATTAAAACGGCCGCACAGGAGGAATACAAGCTTTAGAGAAAAACATTAAAATAGATTAACTATGAAGTTGTCTTTTACACTTTTCATACACCTCACTCGAACATTATGTCTTTCGAGCACTGACCCTCTATCAAGTGGGCAGCCTCTAGGACGTCTTCAAAATAATGCTCCGGTTCAGGACGGTCCTTGCCCTTGGGTGGACTCTTCGCCACAACATCGATGGCCTTCATCTTTCCCCAGAATGTCTTGACTCGGGCAAAGGCCATCCGTGCACCTTCAATGCACGCTGACCGCATCCTAGCATCGATTCGTGGCACCGCGTCAACAAGTCTTTGTACCAAATCGAAGTAGCTATCCGGAATAGGCTCAGTTGGCCACAACCGGATTATGACATCCTTCATGGCAGCGCCGGACATCCTATGAAGTTCGACCCATCGGGACATCTGTTCATTTAGCAATAGAGGGCGCTTTGATGCGCCAAACTGCGACCAAAAAAGCTTTTCCGTTGCATACCCATCTCGCGCTTGGTAATACTGCGCCGCATCGAAAGAGCTCTTCGGCAAGTTCAAGAACTCGTCCGGAGAACTCCACACTTGGTTAAGCTGAGCATAGTTTGGGTCACCGAACTTAGCTTGCAACATAAAGGGCTTTCCAGCCGCAATCTCCCTAGCCTGCCGAACCTCCTCACGGGTGGCTCTGGATTCCAACCGCGCCTCTCTCGCCTCTTGCAAGGCCTTGTCCAGTTCAGCCGTTAAGGCCTTATTCTCATTCTCCAGAAATTCGCAGCGGCCAGTGGCATTCTCCAGTTTGAGCACCATCGCGGATATCTTCTCCTCGTCTCGGTGCCGTGCAGCTTGTTCGACTTTTAGCTCAGTCAATGCCTTTTTGGCAGCAGCATTGCCCCACTAGGCCTGCTCCTTGGCCCGGGCCAGCTCCGCTCAAAGAGCTTCAACGGCGGCAGCACCATCTGCAGCCATGCACATTCCAGCATCTAAATTTCAGCGTCATTCTTATACCACAAAAATGTATGGGGATTGCCCCGAATACATACCTTGCGACTCGTCAAGACGCATATTGATTAATGCAAGATCATCCCCTGCCACATCAAGCTTCCGTTGCAGCTCGACAATTTCCATAGTCCGGGACGTGGCCAACGGGGAACCAGCCTGTGTTCAAATTCATCAGGTTAGTCCTCAAAATGATCCATTTCGATCCTCCGTTTGCTTCCCAACGGAAGCCAACCCGAGTCTCTGGGCTACTACCTATACACAGGCGCATCTTTGCAAATATAACATAGCTGAAAATATTATATCAAAAACCTCAAAACCCTTCAGCAGGCTCATGAAGGCTTCATTTAATCCGCTCTTCGCGGATAGAATTTTCTCAACCACTGTACCCATCAAGGTACGCTGTTCCCCAGAGACAGATGCATTTCGCAACATGTCCGTAATATGCCCGAAGCCGTTGGGTCTTCGAAAGCCGCTCTAGGAGCACAGTCATCCTTTGAAGGAATTTTCTCACCCGTCTCCGGAATCATCATTGGCTGCAAGCCAGACAGTCCGGGGTCTTTATTATTGGCCCCAGAATCCCGGACGGCCGAAGATCCACCTTCGGGTACTGCCTTTTTAATCCCTTGCGTAGCTTGTTTAGCAAGAAAAACCCTCCGCGATGACACTTCGGAGTCGTCCGCCTTATTGGGCGATGAAGTCAGGGGAGGCGTCTCGCTCTTCATCATCTCTGGGAGGAGACTTCCCGAAGAAGAGGATTGCGCAGAAAGACTCCGTGCCAACCTGTAAAGCTGCACGAACGCGTTATGTATATCTTCGACAACAGCAACGGAGCGGGGCGCTATCAAAATGCTCCAGATTCATTTACGACTTGGTCGAGGGCTTGTCCCCTTGTTGGAGCTGTTCAACAGCGTCGCTTTCCAAACCCAAGCCGCTCGATGGTGGCATCTTGCCCCTCTTGGGAGACTCCCCTCCCATCCTTCGGAGGCGGCCCTTTTCCCCCTACTCGGGGATGGGATACTGGGTCCTCTCCCGCCTCTGTCTTCAGGAGAAGAAATATCGATTTCTCCGGACCCAGTGTTTGACTTACCTCCGGAACCAAGTGTCAGCGTTCTGGGAACGGGGGTCCCCAGACTTGCCTGCCTGCGGCCCACAGCGTGGCTAAGCCAGCAGGCCGTACGACCCATCTTCATCAACAAGGCATCCAAGACCCTCGCGAGGGTCCAAGCCTCGTGAGGCGGTCAATGCAAGACCTCCTCTGGAGTGGCCTAGTCAGGCATGCTCATGAGGAGCGGAGATATCAAGGCGGGGCAAACCTCACGAGGCTCTCGTGACGTGAGCCATGACAAACGACACCAGGCGGGCGCCAGCGCACGCAGCGTCCTTATTTCCTCTTTGGTGCTAAGGAGGCCAGCGCAGGCGAAGAGTACCGGGGCATGAGGCAAAGTTCCTATATTGGTGCAACGAGGCCAAGACCAGGAGGACGGCAAGACGAAGGTCATCGTGGAGCCCAAGACGGCGTCACCACCAGAGCTTTTCGCAGGCGAAGACCGCTTTTGTCAGGATAGCTTGTACTAGCTGTCCCCCTTCAAATTTGCCCATCGTTGTTGGCTTCCTTCCTTCTCGATATTTGGGAAGAGGACCAGGGCCTATATAAGTAGAGCTAGCCACCATAGTAGAGGCATCTCACCTGAGCCTAATCCAACCCGATCGAGAGCCTACCCTAGCCACAAGAACACCTCAACCTCAGGAGGCTGTTCTTCCCTTGTACTGTTCTTCATCAGCCCAAGAGGCAATCCACCACCACCACACTGGAGTAGGGTATTACACCACAACGGTGGCCCGAACCAGTATAAACCTCGTGTCTTTCTGTGTTGCGAGTTTGTCGAGTTCGTCCGCGAGATCTTATCTAGCTAGGGCGTAGATCGGTAGGAGGGAAAGACTTCACGCGCACCCCAGTGTTCGAACCTCAAGGGTTTGCCGCAACCCCACATCTGACATTTGGTGCGCCAGGTAGGGGTGCGCCGAAGCCTCCCTCGCGTCGATCAGTCACTCCGTCGCTCCGTCGTCTTCATGGCGGACGCTCACCGTGCTCGGGCTGAGCGTCGGGATGCCCTCACCGCCCGCGTCGCTTAGACGGCTCCCGTCGGTGGGCCACCTCGTCGTTCTCCATCTCCCGCCGCCAACGCTGCCACCAGCCCGACACGGAACGAGCAACATGCGTCCTTGCTGCATCCTTCGGTATGGTAGGATGGACGCACCGCCACTCCATCGCTGACCCCCGACGGTTCTTCGTCTCACGCGCACCGCACTCCCATGCAGGCGCGGGCAGCGCTCCTCGCCGCAAACGAACTCCTGCGCTACCGCCCCGTCGACGACCTCTATGAGGATTGGCTCGACCGTGTCGCCGAGCTCGTCCGCGCTGCAGGGGGCTCCCCGGCGCGTCCCTCTCTCTACCTCCCCCTAGACCAGCCAAGAGCGGCGAGGCTCATGGCATGCCTCCACCACATTTGCCCCAAGAGGGTGCCTTGGCACCAAGGCGCGCGGTCCCGCGGCATGATCCACCGCGCCCGGTGCCCGCGCGAGAAGAGAGAAGCTGCCAAGAAATCCCACGGCCACGAGAAGCTCCACCTGTGGTCCCCGTGCCACCTCGTCAAGACCGTGCGCCGCCTGCGGCGGCACCCCGTGGACCTCACCAAGACCAAGCTCCACCTCCGAAGCGGGCCCCAGCAACCATGGCTGGCTGCCGCGCCTTCACCCCCGAGCTGCGTAGCGTCGCCTGGCCAGGCAAGTTCAAGCCGGATCTGCCTCCTCGCTACGACGGCACCGCCGACCCCGCGGAGTTCCTGCAGCTCTATGAGCTGAGCATCGAAGCTGCAACGGCGACGAAAAGGTCAGGGCGAATTGGTTTCGCATGGCTCTCAAGGATGGAGCTCGCTCCTGGCTCCTGAACCTGCAGCACGGCTCGATCTCCTCCTGGGATGAGATGCGCGACCGCTTCGTCGCCAACTTCCAGGGCACTCGCGACCGCCGGCCGGCCGTGGGTGATCTACGCCGGGTCAAGCAACAACCAAGAGAGACCCTCCAGAAGTACATCCAGTGCTTCAACAACACACGCCTCAAGATCCCCAAGGTCACGGATGAGGCCATCATCTCTGTGTTCTCCGACGGTGTCCGTGACGTCAAGATGAAGGAAGAGCTCTCCATCCACAAGGAGCTCTGCACCTCTCAGGAGTTGTTCAACATGGCGACTAAGTGCACAAGAGCTGAGGAGGGGCGCCTCTCTCTCCTTGAGCTGCCAGTCGCGGGTGCAGGGGAGAAGAAAACCAAGGCCAAGGACGTGAAGCGCAAGGAGGCAGCTGTGCTCGCGGCGGAGCCCGACACCAAGCGGGGCAGAGATCAGACCCAGTCTTCCAAGAAAAGCCGACCGTTCTGCTCCTTCCACAACCTGAACACCCACAACACCAGCGACTATCAAGAGCTCAGAGCCATACGAGAAGGACGCTTCGGTTGACTCCCCGAGCGCAGCGACCGGGGCTACGACCGCGGAGGAGGACATGGAGGCGGATGCTGGGACGACCGTGGCCCGCGCCAGGAATGGCGCGATAGGCCTCACAAGGACTGCTGGCAGGACCAACCTCGCGAGGGCGCCTGGAGGGATCAGCCTCGTGAGGATCGCCCCCAAGGCAACGCCGGTCTTCCCCCACTGCCGCCACCAAGAAGAAACGATGACCACCACCAGGACAAGGGGGCTCGGAGCTTCCAGGAGCCACGTGCGATCGCTTGCATCTTGGGCGGCGCCCAGGCCCCAGCCTCTCAGCGCATCTTCAAATAGTTCGCTCGCGTGGTGAACGCGGTGCTCCCCAAGCTCGAGGCCACGCGCCCGCTCAAGTGGTCCCAGTGCGCCATCACTTTCAACTCGGCATATCAGGTCAAGTGCGCAGCCACTGCTGGCACCCTCCCTATGCTGTGTTTCCCAGTCATCAGCAATGTGCAGGTCACCAAGACCCTCATCAACGGCAGCGCAGGGCTCAACGTCCTGTTCGTCTACACGTTCGACAACCTCCAAGTGCCATATGAACAGCTCCAGCCCACCAAGCCCTTCTCAGGAGTGACCGACGGTTCCACCACACCGATAGGGCAGGTCCGCCTTCCTGTCACCTTCGGGGAGCGCAAGAACTACCACACCGAGCTCATCGACTTCAACGTCGCGCACATCTGCCTGCCGTACAATGCCATCCTCGGGTATCCAGCCCTGGCCAAGTTCATGGCAGTCACCCATCACGGCTACAACATCCTCAAGATGCCAGGAAGCGGAGGAATTATCACGGTCCCATGTGAAGAGAGGGATGTGGTGTGCTCCCTCGAGCGCGCCTTCCAAGCCGCAGCAATCGACGACCCCGACAGCAGAAGTGAAGGTCCTCCGGAGACCATTCCCAGGAAGAAGCAGCTGTGCCGCGCAGGACCTCAGGAGGATGGCGTCGCGGCAGGAGTCTCATTAGGATCAGCGTCCGTCCTAGGGGCGCCTCCCTCCGTCGCATAGGAAAGTGCGCCCCGCGTCCTCCTCGGGCAGGGCTCGGGGGCTCTCTTATGGAGGGCCTTAGACCTTGCCAAACTCACGAGGGAGGCGCTTGGGCACTACCTGGAAGCATGCTTCGCGGCACATGTTCCTCGGGAGAGCACGGGGCAAGGAGTGCCCACCACCCAGGAGTTCATCACCAAGACCACCCAGGAACTGCAAGACACAAGAGCCATGTGCGGCGACAGCCGCTCACGAGGCGCAGCTCCCCATCCTGGCGAGGATGCAGGGCTGCGTGTCTGCATCGACATCCCAGGGCTCAACAGGGCCGCATCTCAGGAGCGCTTTTGGCCTTCGCGTGTGGGCCGCTGCGAGGGCCCGCCACACAACTACGTTTGCATGCCCTTCGGCTTGCCGAGCGTGGCATCGGCCTATCAGCGCAACATGCGGCGTGTCTTGGCGGCTCAGGAGGCCAGGTACCACGCCGTCCTGGAGGAGATGGAGACGGTCTTCAGGGAACCTCCCGAGCCCCCAGAGCCTCCCAAGGCTCAGGGCTCCGGTTGCTCATGAGGAGTCATTTCTTCAACGCACGCCTTCAGCTGCACAAACTCTACTTCATCTACAGAACCAGGTGACATCTTCCAAGCTCGTTTAGCTGGGAGCGCCCCTCGGGCTGCATTATTCCCAGGCCGCGTGGGTCCGTCCCTGTGGCATGTATCCCTTTTGCTTATGTCTTTAGCTTCCTTGCTGGGGATGCCCCTCGGGCTGCATCATCCCCAAGCCGCTTGGGCCGGACCCGGTGGCATGTATCTTCCTGCATTTATCCATGTTGATCTGCTTTTCATGTTTAACCTGCCTACGGTTATCGCCTGCTCGATCATCACCTCCCACGGAGCCTCACAGGCACGGTGCTGGTGCATGGGTCCGTTCCTGCCACATCGACAAATCTGAGCGGTCGAGCTCTGGCTCGCGGCACGCCCCGCACACGTCACCTCACCAGGCCCTCAGTGCCTTCACCTCATCTAGAGCAACGAGCGGCAGGCTGACAGCTGTAACGGCAAACCATGTTTCTTCTTGTGCCGGTTCACAGGGATCCCGTGGGAAGGATGGCAGGCGGCACCGTGAGTCTCCTTTTCTCTCGTGCAATTCGCTTGCGCATTAAAAGGGGGGCTCCTGAGCATCGCTGTCAGGACCCCGATTCCAAGTCACATCGACCCAGCTGGTAACACCTCATATCACTTTGCGGCCTCACGCACGGTAACCCCACGGGTGTCGCCTTACCATGGCCCGGGACCGTTTGCGCCTTTTGGCTCACGTATATGATAGTGTTGCTAGCATCCATATGACAGAGAACCCGGGCTGACATGGCTAGTCATGAACCCAAAGTGGAACTAACCCATGGGGATAGGCATACATGAATCACATCAAGCATGTCGGTCATCAACGTGTGAACCCGGGCTGTAGCACTAGGCTAACAGGACTCCGGTAACCCGGGCTGTAGCAGGCTAGGCAGGACTCCGGATGTCACCGCGTGACATTTCCCCGAAGGGACAGACACAGGAACGAAGTGAAACACATGCCGGCCAGTCAAGTGTCCAAAGCAGTAGTGCTGGGCTAGCAGGACTCTGGTGAACCGGGCTGTAGCGGACTACTATCGCTCAGGAAGCACTAGACTACATTTCCCCATATGATAGGCTGCCAAGGATAAACAACTAGATTGTCGGATCCCACTCATACCAAGCATTTCAAACATACACACAATATGCCCGATATGAGTACATACAACATGGCATCACAACAAAACTCTACAACTCAAGTACCTTTATTTAAAAGGCTCCGAGGAGCCATACATAACATGTTCATACAGATAGGGGTCACATGACCCGACACTCAAGTCATAAAATCATACAAGCACATGAGGAAGCAACTTAGTCTGAGTATAGACACTAGAAAGAAAGAAGGCTTGACGAAGCCTTTCTATCTACATCGGCCCTTCACAAGTCTTGGACCACCACCTGGGTGGCTAGTCACTCGTCAACGTCGAGGTCTACATAGAACCCATCGGAGGGGGCGGTGTTGTCGTCTGAAAACATTAATTAAAGCAACATGAGTACGGAGGTACTCAGCAAGTCTTACAACAGAATCCTACTATACATGTACATTCTCAAGAAGGTAGTGGAGTTATTGCAGCAAGCCTGCTTTAACTCATGGCTAAGCTATCCTACGATAGACACAACTGGTAAAGCATTTGTCGCACACGACTCCACTAAACACCAACACAATACTCCACCGTGGATTCTCTCTCGTCAACCTACGAGAGGGCCAACCGCGGTACTCACACTTATCTTGAGGCTTTTAGTAGTATCCATTTACTTGTCTATGAACTGCATAGGCGATCAAGTAGTCCTTTACCACGGACGCGGCTATTCGAATAGTTTATACCCTGCAGGGGTGTACTTCGTCACACATGTTTCCACCACTTAGCATCTGCACACGATATGTGCTCGGCAGACTTCAAGCGAAAGCCGACGTGGGTGTAGACCATGACCTAACCATCCAATCAAGTCTCTAGTCCAGGTTTATCGCCTATTCGGTTCCATCCGCAGGGAGTCTGGCCGAGGTTTCCACTAACAGCCCCGAACGATGTGTGCAGGGTTCCCGAGACACCAAACGGGCGAATCGGTACACCGGGCCACGTGCCTACCGCAACACAGTCCACCCCTATGGTCAGCACTGCGTGCGACCCCCAGCATACTACAAACACCAGAAACTACATGCAACTCCTAGACAGAGGACGAGAGGGGTCAGTAAGTCAAGCGGGGTCATATTTCAGGGCTCAATGTGTGGTAGTAGCTGATCTTAAATCACACATACAGATCTCAGTTCTTAGGGACGGCCTCAATGAAACAACCCACCATGTACTCCTACATGGCCTCTCATCGATTCCTTTACCAAATCATATTCAACACTTTCACTCTCGATACCGACACAACCTTTCACTCTAGTTCATCATCCCGATGAGCCAGACCTGACACAACTCTAAGCATAGCAAGCATAGCATGGTAGGAACACAAATATGGCTCAATCAACTCCTACACATGCTAGTGGGTTTCATCTAGTTACTGTGGCAATGACAGGTCATGCAAAGGAAGTGGGTTCAACTACCGCAACACACAGCAGTTTGAATCGCGTTGTCTTAATGTAGTAAACAAGAGCAGAAGCGAGAACATGGGTTTGTATCGGAATGATCAATGGGTTGCTTGCCTGATGTAGTGGTAGTAGGATACTGCCCTTCAGACGGATATTCGGGGTTATCCTCAGAGGCAGAACCTACCACGAAAGACATACCGAACATAATCAACAGATGAAGATATGCAACAATATGATGCATGCTATGACATGGCAATACGAATGTGTCTTGGCCTAATGCAAGCTAAAACAGAAAGGAATGAACTCATTTAAATCAAAGATTCAAATGTTAGTTCATTTAACATAGCCATATTAGTGAATTATCTTATTTTGCTTAAACAGCAAGGTTAACATGTTCTGTCATGCATGAAACCAATACCAATGGATAGATTGAATTTTTCTGATCAAAATTCATATATAAATCTTTTCATTTGGAGTTACAGATTAATTTCTATGAATTTTTGAAGTTTGCAACAATTTCTGGAATTTCCTGTATAAGAACAATTCCAGTAATTGGATTAATGCGTCAGCATTGCGTCAGGGTGACGTCAGTGGTCAAAGGGGACGTCCAGGTCAACCTGACCAGTGGGTCCCGCGTGTCAGTAGTTATTTAAACTAACTAAATTTAGTTAAAACTAACCTAGGTTAATTAGCAGTGGGGGGCCCCGCTTGTCATAGACTCAGAGGAGTCAACCTGGGCCCACCAAGTCAAGGTCAACCGGTCAAACCCGCCGGCGTTTAGCCGCCGGCGAGGCCAGACGCAGCTGTGGAAGTGCATTAGTGCGTTCCGGCGACCAAATGGACGGCGGAGACCATCTACGGGTAGCTGGGAGTAAGCCACGGCGTTTGGTGGCGGTGGTTGAGCTCGGGGTGGCCGGAAACGTCGCTGGCGACGAGCTTGGCGGTCGCCGGAGTCGGGTGAAGGTGAGCCCGAGGCTAAGGGGCACGGCGAGGCGCGTGGTGAGGTGCGTTGGGCTCCTGGGGATGCAGTGAGTGTGTTGGACACGGTGGTGTGGCCGGTGGTTGGCCGGAGACACGTTGGCGACGATATTGGCGGTGGCGCATGCAGTGAAGCTTCGTGCAGTTGCTACGGTGCACGAGAAAGCAAACGGAGAGGATGGGGAGGTAGCTGAGCTCATGGCGGTCACGTAGAAACGGACGGCGCGGTCGGGGACGAGCTGATGCAGCGGCGACGACGACGAAGGGGATCTCCGGTGGTGGTCGACGAAGATGGGGTCGGTGGAGGTGTTGCAGAGCGTGCGAGCGCTCGGGGCTCGGCCTGCTCGATGTAGTCGACGACGGCGGAGCGAACGGACACGATGGCGCAGCACGGGGACGACGGAGGGCGCGACTACGTCGGTGATGCGGCGGCAGGTGCGTCGGCCATGGTGCGGGAGAGCGAGGGAGAGAGGCAGGGGGCGAGTGAGGTGTCCACGGGGTCGGGGCGACGACGTGGAGCCTGCCCAGGGTCCAGGCGCGCGAAGCGGCAAGCTGCTGGCGCCGTGGCGAGCTCGCGCTCGCCGGCGTCAGCTCTCTGCCTGCCTGGCGGGGACGAAGCAGCTGGCTGGCATGGGCCAGCACAGCGCTGGGCCGCCAGGTGGGCCGGCTGATGGGCTGCGGCCAGGTAATTTCTCTCCCTCTCTTTAAATTTCTGTTTTCTATTTTTCTGTAGGTTTGTGGCTTTATTAAAAATAGCTAGGCACTTCTAAAAATCCTGAAAATAATCAGAGGCTCTGTTTAGAATATTTCCAACAGCCCACACTTATCTTCAGAAATATTTGAGCATCTAAAATATTTACTAGCATTTAAATGCCCAAATGCAACTTACACATGATTTAATTCAGTGGCCTTCTATTGACCTAGAAAATTGTGCACCAATTTTGCCAGAGATTCCAACCCAAGACAAAGAGAGTGAACTTTTTATAAGGGCATTTCAGGTTCATTGAAAATATTTTTAGTAAGCCTTAGTTGAATTCAGAGGGGTTCTGGGGGTTCTGTCTTCCCCAATTCAAGTTTCTGATGAAAAGTAGACATGATGCAACACTCTAATGCATGGACTAGCTAGGATGTGACAACTCACCCCCACTCAAAAGAATCTCGTCCCGAGATTTAGGATCCGTCGGGTAGAAGGTGGGGTACTCGAGTCAAAGACGGTCCTCCCTTTCCCAAGTAGCTTCTTGCTCGGAATGGTGTGACCATTGAACCTTGAGAAACTTGATATTTTGGCGTCGAGTGGTACGCTCGGCTTGATCAAGGATACGAACGGGATATCCTCGACATGTGAGGTTATCTTGGAGATCAAGCGTTTTGTGGTCCACTCCACGGATAGGATCTGAGAAGCAACGCCTGAGTTGAGAAACGTGGAAGACATCATGAACTCTGGAGAGATGCGGAGGTAGTTCCAACTGGTAGGCAACTTCCCCTCGTTTGGCAAGAATGTGAAAGGGTCCAATGTAACGAGGAGCCAACTTGCCTTTGATACCGAATCGATGGGTTCCCTTTAAAGGTGTAACCGAAGGTAAGCCTTCTCGCCAACTTCATAAGTCAGAGGCTTATGTTTGCAGTCATATTGGCTCTTTTGGCGAGATTGGGCCGTTTTCAATTTCTCACGAATAACGCGAACCTGCTCTTCTGCTTCCTAGATCATATCCCGGCCAAAGAGTTGTCTTTCCCCGGTTTCTGACCAGTTAAGAGGCGTTCGACATTTTCGTCCATAGAGAACTTCGAAAGGAGCTTTGCCCAAGCTAGCTTGATAACTATTGTTATAAGCGAACTCGGCGAATGGAAGGCACTTCTCCCAACTCATACCAAAAGCGATGAAAGAAGCTCGAAGCATATCCTCCAGAATTTGATTGACTCGTTCTACTTGACCACTTGATTGAGGATGGAAGGCGGTGCTAAAAGAGAGACGAGTCCCCATAGCATTTTGGAAACTCTCCCAAAATCGAGAGGTGAAGAGACTTCCACGGTCTGAGTTAATCTCCAATGGAACACCATGAAGAGACACTATTCAAGAGATGTACAAGTCAGCTAGCTGACTAGCGGTTATACTCTCACGAACGGGTAGGAAGTGGGCTACTTTGGAAAGACGATCGACAACGACGAAGATGTCATTATTCCCTCTCTTGGTCCTGGGAAACCCGGTAATGAAATCCATACCGATTTTATCCCATTTCCATTCAGGAATTGCCAAAGGTTGAAGGGTGCCAGCAGGCCGTTGATGCTCTGCTTTAACACGATGACAGACGTCACAATTAGCAATGTATTGAGCGATTCCCCTCTTCATCCTAGTCCACCAAAACCTCTGGCGTAGGTCTTGATACATTTTAGTACTACCGGGATGAATGGTGAGAGGGGATTCATGAGCTTCCTTAAGGATCAATTGCCATAGATGTTGTTTCTTGGGAACCACCAAGCGGTTCTTGAAGAAGACCACACCTCGCTCATCCATGGAAAAACATTTAGCAACTCCGCTAGCGATGTTTTCCTTAATCCAGGATATGCCCTTATCGCGCTTCTGGGCAGCTATGATTTGATCCGTAAGGTTAGGTTTCACCACCAGGGTGGAAAGGAATCCTCGAGGAACAATGTGGAGGTTAAGCTTACGAAATTCCTCGTGGAGAAGTGGTTGATTTTGTTGTAACATCAGGTTGTTACAATAAGATTTACGACTTAGTGCATCAGCCATGACATTGGCTTTGCCCGGGGTGTAAGTTATTCCTAAGTCTTAATCCGTGATCAACTCGACCCAATGTCTTTGCCTGAGATTCAAATCCGGTTGGGTGAAGATGTATTTCAGACATTGGTGATCGGTGTAGATTTCGCAACGATTACCAGGAAGGTAATGTCGCCAGGTTTTGAGTGCATGGACTACAGCCGCAAGCTCTAGATCATGTGTGGGATAGTTATCCTCATGTGGATGCAACTGTCGGGAAGCATAGGCAATCACATGACGATCTTGCATGAGTATGCAACCTAGTCCTTGTCGCGAGGCGTCGCAATAGATAACAAAGTCCTTAGAAAAATCTGGTGGTACAAGTACGGGAGCAGATGTCAGGCATCTTTTCAGTTCCTGAAAGCTGAACTCGCACTATGGGGTCCACTCGAACTTTTTATCTTTCTTGAGGAGTTAAGTTAGAGGCTTAGAAACCTTGGAGAAATTCTCGACGAAGCGGCGACAATAGCTCGCTAAACCAAGGAAACTCCGAACTTGCTTGACCGTTTCAGGTGGAGTCCAGTCAAGGACGGCTTGAACTCGCTCGGGATTGATAGCAATCCCTTTACCAGAGATTACATGGCCTAGATAGGTCACTTCTGGCAACCAAAATTCGCACTTAGAAAATTTAGCATAAAGATGATGCTCTCGAAGTTTCATCAATACTAGCCTTAGATGTTCGGCATGTTCTTCCTCATTCTTGGAGTAGATGAGTATATCATCGAGGTATACCACAACGAATTTATCCAAATACTCCATGAAGATTGAGTTCATTAACTGAGAAAAGGTGGCTGGAGCATTGGTTAAACCGAAGGACATGCCGGTGTACTCGTATTGGCCATAACGAGTAACAAAGGCTGTTTTGGGAATGTCCCCGTTCTTGATTTTTATTTGATGGTAGCCCAACCTCAAATCCATTTTGGAAAAGATTGAGGATCCAGCGAGCTGATCATAGAGGTTGTTGATCCTGGGGAGCGGATACTTGTTCTTGATGGTGACCAAGTTGACAGGTCGGTAATCTACAACCATCCGATCCGGTCCATCCTTCTTGACGAAGAGGACGGGGCAAGCCCATGGAGAAGAACTAGGACGGATGAAACCCTTTTGCAAGGACTCATTGAGTTGTTTCTTAAGCTCGGCTAGTTCTAGGGGTGCCATCTTATAAGGTCTTCTAGAGATTGGGACGGTTCCTGGAACAAGGTCTATCACGAACTCGATATCTCTGTCAGGTGGAACACCTGGCAGTTCCTCTGGAAAGACATCCGGGAAGTCACGGACTACCGGAATATCTTCAAGGTCTGGAAGAGGGTTGGCATTTAGAGAGTAGAGCTGACGCTCAGACACTCGGGTCAAAACATTGACTGTCTTGCCCGATGGATGAGTGAGTTGAACAGTTCTAGTGGAGCAATCAATCTTAGCGTAATGGGATGACATCCAGTCCATACCCAAGATGATGTTTATGTCCAAGGACTTGAGTGCTATTAGTGATGCAAGGAAGACTAATCTGTCGACAAGGATTTCATTCCCATGACTTATTCTAGAGGTTTGCCATCTAGAACCAGGAGTCTGAATTTCCATGGAGGTGGGCATGTCACTAAATGTGGTGTTGTGCAATCGAGCATAGCTCTCAGAAATAAATGAATGAGATGCTCCAGTATCAAAGAGAACAGTTCCCGGATGACAATTAACAAGGAGTGTACCGAGAACAACGTTGGGGTCCTCATGAGTTTCCTCAGCTGAGACGTAGCTGACATGACCACGAGCAGTGGTGGCTGGCTTGGCGTAGAGCACCTTTCCTGCTGGCTTGCCACGGCCAACAGACTTTCCGAACTGGTTGGGGTTGTTCTGGGGACACTCGCGGATGTAGTGACCCGTCTCCCCACACTTGAAACAAGTTATCACATTGGGGCGTGGAGCAGCATTAGCAGCGGGGCCCCCATAGGTCTTGGGCGGTGCATACTGCTGGTTGGGGCGAGGCGCCTCAAAGGATGGCCTCGGGGTGAACCTGGGTGGCAGAGCAGTGTTTGGAATCCAGACCCGGCGCTTCTGAGATCCAGAGCCAGATGAAGATCCAAAGTCACGGGAGTGCTTGCGTGAAGCTTCAAAGTTAGTCTGACCTGTCTCAGCGCTGATGGCCTTGTTGACTAACTTCTGAAAGGAGGTGCACTTGTGCAGACGAAGATCACGGCGAAGCTCGGGGCTAAGTCCCTTGTGGAACCTTGCCTGCTTCTTGGCGCTGGTGGATACCTCTTCAAGAGCATAACGTGCTAGATTTCCAAACTCACGACTATATGAATCCATAGTGAGTCTACCCTGGGTGAAATTGCAGAAGTCTTCCCTCTTACGATCCATGAGACCTTCCGGGATGTGATGCTCACGGAAAGCCGCACTGAATTCAGCCCAGGTAGTGATTTGGCCGACCGGGCGCATAGCCTCATAATTTTCCCACCAAAGGCTAGCAGGGCCTTCGAGGTGATAGGCAGCAAAGATAACCTTATCAGCTTCGGCTACGTTGGCAGAACGTAGCTTGTGGGTGATGCTGCGAAGCCAGTCATCCGCATCGAGAGGCTCGACGGAATGATTAAATTTTGGTGGATACAACTTGACAAAGTCATTGATTAACACCAGGTCGTTCCTCGGCTGGCGTGCAGTATTCTGCTCAATCCGCTCCAGCAAGCGGTTAGTCTCACGCTTGTTTCGTTCTGCCTCCAGCATAACTTCGGCCAGAGAAGGCAGTTGAGGCAGATTTTCATTCCTAGTTGCACTGGATTCACCCTGCTTCGGGGCAGCAGGGTTGTTGCGGGTGTTGACCATCCTAGGAAAACAAGACAACGGTTTAAACAAGGATGGTGTCGTGGTTTTGTCATGGCAGATGTCCTCATGAAAGGACTTAGTCGTGGAGCCATCGTGACGGGTTAGCTTGAAGGGGTTAAAGCAGACACAGGGACGCAAGAGAGTTTATACTAGTTCGGACCCTTCGATGAAGGTAAAAGCCTACGTCTAGTTGTGATGGAATTGATGGGCTTTCGATGACTAGGGAGCAAACAAGCTTCGCCTAGGTCTCGAGTTGTTATCTGTTGTCCTTGAACCGCCGCCGGGTCGTCCCCTTATATACATGGGTGATGCCCGTCGGTTTACAGAGTCCCAACACCGGCTCATAGACGTGTCCGGTTTAGTCTCTACTTACTCCTAACTTACAATGCAAGTTTACATACCAACGCTAGTTTACGGCTACAGGCTTTAAACCAACTGTGGGCCTTGAGCCCTGTTCTTCTCTTATGGGCTTCAACATACTTAACTACTGATGAAGTTAACCCGGCCTGTCCTGGCCGGTTTACGCCCAGTAGTAATATCCCCAACATTAGGCCCCAGATTGATTTGAACGGGTTCATGTCAATCCTTAGCAAAAACTTCATCTTCAACATCTTCTCATAAATTAGTGAACCACCATGATGTCATCTTCTCTGATTGCTGTAAACCAGAGTGAGGTCATGTGTCATAACGAAGCTATCCATGATGCTTCCTTGTTTAATAGATCTGCGATAATCGAGGCGAAAGCTCCGTTTCGTGGCCCCTTGATTCTCGCGCCTGACACATATCCCTTTCATTATAAATAGGACCGAAGGGTCATTTCCTTTTTCCCCTTCGTGCCCTTCTGCTTCGTCTTCCTCGAGCCGTCCATCTTTGGAGCTCCGCCGCCGCCGTCGACCTCTGCATCAACCTAGGCCGCTGCATCACCCTGAACGCACCAGAGCACCGCGGCGATCTCTCGCATTTCCACAGCTCCAGTAAGTCCTCTGTTATTTTCAATACAGATCTGTTCTTAGGGTTTCCATGTTCCTCTAGTGTTCATCGTCTGCTTCGTGCTCATACATGACAGATCTTTAGATGAATCTGTGAACCTTTGCTCTGCACGGCGGTAGCTTTTAGTATCCGCCTTCACTTTGATATGTTTGGACCGTAGATCTGATCCATAGCTTTGCTTCATTGATTCCACACTGCTCCTTCTAGGTCTTGAATATTTATCCCTTTTAAGAACACGCTCCAGATCCAATGTTATAATAGAATCTTGTGAAATCTGTTTCTGCATACTAACTCATCCGCAATCTCAACTGTTTCAATGTTTAGACCAGGCGGTTTAACTTTGTAGAAAAGAATTACCAAACCGGTATATACCATTAGTCCCCTTGTTGAACCACCAGGATTCCTTAGCCAGGCACTGCCGCTTGGCAAACTCCGGTTTATAAGTAACTGCCTCCGGTTTAGCAATGTGTGCAACAGTGTATATTTGCCCAACATATTCTTGAACCGGAATTACCACTTTTGTAGATCGCATCATGGCTAAACAAGTGTATGAGTGCAACTGGGTCCCCTCTCGCGTGACCGAGATTCAGTTGAATAATTTAGTCAAAACTAGCGCTTTGAGCAGTAATGTCCCCGGTAGGGTCCCCTAGGTTATTCATTGGAGGGTCCCCTGTACAGAATGTCCTCCCACACCTCAAGAGGGAGAGGTTGTTGTTTTCACAGATCATCTAGCTCGGGGCTTCAATCCTCCCGGTTCAAAATTTTACCGGGATGTCTTAGCCAATTTCCAACTCCGCCCGCAAGACACTGGCCCAAACTCTGTAACCAACATATGTCACTTCCAAGTGCTCTATGAGGTATTCTTTCAAGAGGAACCGACAGTTGAATTGTTCAGAGACTGCTTCCATCTAAACCACCATACTGAATTTACTGACGGTGCCAACACGGAGTTAGGCGGTATGGCGATTCAAAAGAGAAAGGAGGTCACTTATCCTCACGCCAAACTGCACAGTCATCCCAAAGAGTGGAATCAAACATGGTTCTACTGTAAAGATACCTCTCCTTCTGACGAAAATCCTTTACCGGGTTACCGTCCAGAACGGCTTAGCAACACCCATCCTTTCCCCCAAAGATTGACTGCTAAGGAAAGAAGTAAATATGCTCCTCAATTATCCAAACTCAGGGCCTTCATGGCTAACGGGCTGATAGGGGTTGATCTTGCCCGCTGTTGGATATCATAGAGTATACTGCCTTTAACTCAGCGCTCCGGTTTGATGTGCGGATACACCGGTAGTGAAAAAGACCCTCTTCAACATATTGACATCCAGCTCACAGACGACTAAGTCACAGAAGCTGTGAAGAAAATACTGAATGAACCGGAATCTGTTTGCGCCAAAACCGGTCTGGCTCCCTTCTGTGCCATCAACAAACCGCCAGCTGTAAGACTTATATCTTTTTCTTTTTATTGATCCTGTCTCCTCACTTTATCAATTTGCTAATATCCAATTTTTTTCAAACAGGGCGATGATCCATTTTGGAGCAAAAAACCTTCACAGGAAAAACCGGAGAAGCCAGAGAAACCGGAGAGGCCAAACCGGCCCAAGACCAGAGTTGTTAAGAGGCCAGCTAACAGGAAGAAAACCAGCGCGTATTCTGATCCGGCAGCTGATGATGATGTGGGTAATCCGGACCTAGAAGTAGAACTTGATTCACTTGGATTATTTTTCACACGTCTTATTGATAATGACCATTGTCAGGATGATGCGGAAGGCAGTCAGGCTGATGCTGTAGAGGTAATCACTCTGTCCTTTGATTCAAGCCCTTTACCTTCACTAAAAATCCGTTGGGCAAACCGGAAAATTAAATTTTCTCATCCTCTTGCTTATTTTGATCCAAACTTTCTGATGAAGACACAACAGCATGAAGCCCGTCGCACAACCCGGCACAGCGGCCAGGTAGTCACCCCCGCCGGTTTACTGAACAGTCCAGTTCGGAAACGCCGTTCAGAGGTCTCTAATTCTCTTGTTAATGCTTGTCCTAAAGCGGGCTGTTTTCGTCAACCTCTTAATCCGTCTGACTCCGATTATCGGGGCACTTCCCATTCATCGTCTGGCGAGTCATCCGCCACCCAGCTGCCACCGCTCAAAACGGTGTTTGGGTGAGTCATATTTCTTACGACGTTTCTACTGCATTACACTATAACATATGCTGTATTGATCACTTTATCTCTTTTAGGGCCAAGCCTGGGCCAAGCAAGAAGGCTCGCCTGGACAAAGCGGCTGAAGAAGGTACTATACCTGAACCGGACAGAACACCAGGTCCTAAAGCGGCTATCCGTGAGGATGTGCCAAACGAGCCCCCACCGCAAGGTGATGATTTTGTTGTTGAAGAACCACATGTTGACACATCAGGTCGTGTTGACCAGCCCACAAGCCCGGTCCGGATTGATCGAACAACCAGCCCGTCGAAGCAAGCTGATAAACCGGCGACTCTCATGCAAACAGGTGAAGCCAAAGATGATGATGTTATTATTACTGGCATTGGTCGTACCGAGCCCGGCAATCCTGTCCCTTTATCCAAACACACTGCCAAAGAAGAATTTGCTGCAATTGGTAAGGTCAAATGGAATGTCGACTTGTCAACCTATGCCGCTCTGTCTCCCCAAGATCTCCATTCCGGCTATCTGAACCGGTTATACACCAGCCGTGACTATGAAGCCGGTCTGGTTAATATGATGAAGGACAAATATGAGGTAATTTCCATATACTCCTCTGCTTGTAATCTGTCAACTCCAATAGCCCCCAAATGACGGTTTAAGATATCAACTTAAACCGGGACTTTCAATATGAACTTCGATGTATCTGAACTTTGCTGATGTAGCCCCCAAGAGCCGGTTCAACTTAACATAGTTAAACCGGGACTTTAGGTAAAAAAGTATCAATAATTATTGAGCAAATAGCCATTAGCCCCCAAGTGCCAAGTTGAATACTTGTATTGAGCTTGGGACTTTCATAAAAATTGTAAGATGAAGATCAAATAGGCATTAGCCCCCAAGTACCGAGGGCATAACTTGTTATGTGGTTGGTGCTTCACTTCTGTACCCTCATCTGAATCATATTATTGTCTGTATGTAGGCGGAGATGGGCAAAAGAGAAAACCAAATCGCCGATCTGCAAGAAAAGAGGAAGTCCCAGCAAGCTGAAACCTCTAGAGCCAAAGAGGGATTAACCAGCACTTTAAGCACCATGGAACAGCTTAAGGATGGCTTCAAGAAGGAGCGGGCGGATTGGGCCACTAAAAAATCCGCTTTAACCAAACGAGCAGAAGATGCTGAGGCTGCACTGAAACCGGTAGTGGACGAACTGACCAGCATAAAGCGGCAAGTGCATGCCATGACCGCTGTTATCTTTGGTAAGCCGGTTTGATTTCTGGATTGACTCGGCCGTCTTATAGAGCTGCCGGTTTGTTAACCCTTTGTAATATTTCAGGGACACGCATTGGTCACTTGGGGTCGGACGTGCGGAAGAAATTGAAAGCCGCCTACACATTGATCGAACAATTGTATACTAGTGCGCAGCGGATCATCTCTACTGCATCCCACAACAATCCGGCGCCCACCTTGATCCAAGACACCCTTAAAAGGTTGTCTATGCTTCCTACCCGGGTTGAAGAGCTGAAAAAATCTGCTTCTCGAACCGGTGCTATAAATGCCTTGATCCGGGCAAAAGCGTGGGTGCCAGATTTCGAGCCTGTTGAAGCAGCTCAGGGCTATCCCAGCTTGAAGGAAGACGGGTCACAGTTTAGTGAAGTGGATCTCCGAGCAATAAACCGGGAGGTGCGTCCTCTAGCTTGTCAATTGGTTGAAGAGGCAGACTTGTCTCATTATCAAGCCCAATATGATGACCAAAACAAGCGAGTAGCTGCACCAATTCCTGAAGCGGAAAATCTTATCCCTCCAATCCGTAAGCATACTTACGCTCCTGATATTGAACCATCGTTGCTGATCCATGATGAAGCTGTCTTTCAAGCATTAATGGGAATCGACTGGACAACTATTGATTTCCAGCCGCTGGGTAGAGAAGCAGAGGTTGAACCGGCACGGGATGACCCACAACCATCAGGCCCGGCTGGTGACCAAGCTTGAACCAGAAGCCAGTTTAAACTGCTGCTCCTTGTGTTCTGCAAAAAAATAATGATCTTATTTGGGCACCGTGCTGCCTTGTAATAGGCTAGCCAATACTTTTGATTTCGATATGCCTTCGTGCATAATTACTGCAACTTGTGCTTCCTTTGGATGATCAATCTTCAAAGTATTTTCTGCAATCAAAAAATATTAAAGTGCCGCCGCGGTTGTATCGTCAGGCGGATTATGATGTTTGTATATATGAAATCAAAATATCTGAAATTTAAGTATAGGATCAAATCTTTGTGATACATAATACCTGCCATCGTTGGGCATGAAGTTGGCTTGGCCAATCTTGAAGCGGATGCTTATAAACCCACACTGTTGGAGGAGACAGTAGCTCCTGTATATATAATGCCGGTTTACCATGTAAACCGTGCCGGGTTATGATAAACACTGTGTTACTCCGTAATAGGATGTTAACAAAAAATCAAACCGGGCAAATAGTCTCTGGATTAAGAATGAACCGTGTTCCGTCAATTGATAGTTGAACCGGTTTAAGAATTTGTCGATTTAAAAACACAACAAAAAAGAAATATTTATCAAAGAAAATTTCAAGCAAAGGCAATGATAAAACCATTTGCAAAAAGAGGCTATTGAGCTGATCAAGTGGCATTACCATGGTCGGACACGACCAAGCCCCCGATAGGCGTAGCTATGGTTCAAGTCAGCCATGTCCCCAAATGATGCAGTGGCATTATGCCGATCAAGAGGTGTGGCGATGGTTCGGGTTCGACCAAGCCCCCAAGTGATTCTGTGGCCTTAGGCCGATCAAAAGGCGTGACTGGTTCAGACGTGACCAAGTCCCCAAGTGATCTCATGGCTTTCGCCTATCAAAAGGTGTTGCATTGGTTCGGATACGACCAAGCCCCCAAGTGATATAACATGAAGCTTTAAAAAGCTAACTCAAGGGGTAAACCGGAGGTCGCTTTAGGACAGATAAAACTCCGTGTAACCACACATGATGTAAAAAGAACAGAGACCCCGCTTTAGCTGAGGCTCCGGTTTATTATATTGATCCTAATATATACATTGTCATAGTATGTACATAAGTAGAGCCAATGGCTCAGGTATAGTAAGGCCGAAGATGAGCTATGTTCCACGGCCTGTTGGTCTCCTCCTCTGATGTACGTGAGTCTTTATGCTCTCGAATATCGATCAGATAGTATGACCCGTTGTGCAGATTCTTGCTAACCACGAAAGGTCCCTCCCAAGGTGGGGATAACTTGTGCATATCAGTCTGGTCTTGGATGAGCCGAAGTACCAAATCTCCTTCTTGAAAGGTTCTGGTTCTGACTCGGCGACTGTGATAACGACGGAGATCTTGTTGGTAAATCGCCGAACGGGCGGCCGCTATGTCTCGCTCTTCATCCAACAAGTCCAAAGCATCTTGTCGTGCTACCTCATTGTCCGCTTCAACATAAGCCGCTACACGAGGTGAATCATGACGGATGTCACTGGGGAGAACCGCCTCCGCTCCATAGACCATGAAGAACGGCGTATATCCTGTTGATCTGTTGGGTGTGGTGTTAATGCTCCATAATACAGATGGTAATTCTTCAACCCAACAACCCGGCGTTCATTGCAAAGGAACCATAAGCCGGGGCTTGATGCCTCGCAAGATCTCTTGATTAGCCCTCTCTGCTTGACCATTGGACTGGGGGTGAGCCACTGATGAAACGTCAAGCCGGATGTGCTCACGTTGACAGAACTCCTTCATAGCACCCTTGGACAAGTTGGTACCATTATCAGTGATGATGCTGTGTGGAAAGCCAAACCGAAAAATCACCTTTTTGATGAATTGAACCGCCGTGGCCGCATCACACTTGCTAACGGGTTCTTCCTCCACCCACTTTGTAAATTTGTCAACCGCCACCAAAAGGTGGGTTTTCTTGTCCTTGGACCTTTTGAAAGGCCCAACCATATCCAGCCCCCAAGTCGCGAACGGCCAAGTGATTGGAATCATCCTCAACTCTTGAGCCGACACATGAGAACGTCTTGAGAATTTTTGGCAGCCGTCACATCGTCTGACCAGATCTTCCGCATCAGCATGAGCAGTCAACCAATAGAAGCCATGACGAAACGCTTTCGTCACCAAAGATTTTGAACCGGCGTGGTGACCACAATCTCCTTCGTGGATCTCACGTAAGATTTCACAGCCTTCCTCAGGGGACACACAGCGTTGGAACGCCCCTGACACACTGCAATGATGCAACTCGCCATTGATAATAGTCATGGACTTGCATCGCTGGATTATCTACCGGGCCAGAATCTCATCCTCTAGTAACTCGGCCCGGTTCAAGTACGCAAGATAAGGAATCGTCCAATTCGGAATAACATGAAGAGCTTCCACTAATTGAGCCTCCGGATCAGGAATGGCCAAATCCTCTTCACCAGGGAGCTTGACCGACGGGTTATGCAGCACATCCAAGAAAACGTTAGGCGGGACCGGTTTGCGTTGAGAGCCCAACCGGCTTAAAGCGTCTGTCGCTTCATTCTTATGGCGGTCCACATGGTCCACCTGATAACCTTCGAAGTGACCTGCAACAACATCCACCTCACGACGATATGCTGCCATGAGTGGGTCCTTGGAATCCCAAGTGCCAGACACCTGTTGAGCCACCAGGCCCGAGTCACCGAAGCACTTAACTCGGCTTAGATTCATCTCCTTAGCCATCCGGAGACCATGGAGCAAGGCTTCATACTCAGCTGCATTGTTAGTACAAGGGAATATTAAGCAGAGAACGTAACAAAACTTATCACATCGTGGGGAAGTTAATACGACTCCAGCCCCCGAGCCCTCCAATTGCCTGGACCCATCAAAATGGATAGTCCAATATGTGTGATCCGGCTTCTCTTCAGGTGCTTGCAGTTCCGTCCAGTCGTTGATGAAATCAACAAGTGCTTGAGGCTTGACCGCCGTCCGAGGCACATATTTCAATCCGTGCGGCCCAAGCTCTATAGCCCACTTAGCAATCCGGCCAGTTGCTTCCCGGTTCTGGATTATATCTCCCAAGGGAGCAGAACTGACCACTGTGATGGGATGTCCCTGGAAGTACTGCTTAAGCTTCTGGCTTGCCATAAAAACTCCATATACCAGCTTCTGCCAATGCGGATACCTTTGCTTGGACTCAATGAGCACTTCGCTGATATAGTAAACCGGACGCTAAACCGGATGCTCCTTGCCTGCCTCCTTTCGCTCCACCAAAATAGCCACACTGACTGCACGAGCATTAGCAGCGACATATAGCAGCAATGGCTCCTTGTCAATTGGAGCGGCGAGCACAGGCGGATTGGCCAACTGCCGCTTTAAATCCTCAAATGCTTTATCAGCAGCAGAACTCCAGACGAATTGATCTGTCTTCTTCAACATCTGATACAAAGGGATTGCCTTCTCACCAAGGCGGCTGATAAACCGGCTTAACGCAGCAATCCGGCCTGCCAAGCGTTGAACATCGTTGATACACTTTGGCTTAGCCAGGGAGGTGATTGCTGTGATCTTCTCCGGATTAGCCTGAATTCCCCTATTGGACACCAGAAAACCCAATAACTTGCCTGCCGGTACACCAAAGACACATTTGGCCGGGTTGAGAATCATCTTGTATACCCTTAGGTTATCAAAGGTTTCCTTCAAATCGTCAACCAGAGTCTCCTTCTCCCTTGATTTAACCACAATATCATCCACATAGGCATGTACATTACGGCCAATCTGTTTATGAAGGCAATTCTGCACACACCGTTGATAAGTTGCCTGGGCACTCTTGAGCCCAAAGGGCATAGATACATAGCAGAAGGCTCCAAAGGGAGTTATGAACACAGTTTTCTCCTGGTCCTTAACTGCCATCTTGATCTGATGATAACCAGAATATGCATCCAAAAAACTTAAACGCTCACAACCCGCCGTAGCATCAATAATTTGATCAATACGGGGGAGGGCAAAAGGATCTGCTGGACAAGCTTTGTTAAGATCTGTGTAATCCACACACATGCGCCAGGTGCCATTTTTCTTAAGGACCAGCACCGGATTAGCCAGCCATTCAGGATGGAAGACTTCAACAACAAAGCCAGCCGCTAAGAGCCTGGCCACCTCTTCTCCAATAGCTTTGCGTCTTTATTCATTGAACCGGCGTAGGAACTGCTTCACCGGTTTGTACTTAGGATCCACATTATGAGTGTGCTCAGCAAGCTGCCTCGGTACACCTAGCATGTCAGAAGGCTTCCATGCAAAAATGTCCCAATTCTCACGGATGAACTCGATGAGTGCGCTTTCCTATTTTGGATCCAAGTTGGCACTGATACTGAACTGCTTGGATGAATCGCCAGGTACGAAGTCAACAAGCTTAGTCTCAGCTGCCGATTTAAACTTCAGGGCCGGATCATGCTCCGTAGTCGGCTTCTTCAATGGAGTCATGTCTGCCGGATCAACACTGTCCTTGTAATATTTCAGCTCCTTTGTGGCACAAACCGACTCTGCATAAGCCGCATCACCTTCTTCACACTCCAAAGCAATTTTGCGGCTTCCGTGAACCGTTATTGTTCCCTTGTGACCTGGCATCTTAAGCTGTAAATACACATAACAGGGCCGTGCCATAAACTTGGCGTAAGCCGGCCGCCCAAACAGGGCGTGATATGGACTCTGGATTTTTACCACCTCAAAAGTCAGTGTCTCCGACCTGGAATCATGATCATCTCCAAAGGCTACTTCCAAAGCTATCTTGCCAATAGGATATGCTGACTTACCAGGCACCACACCATGGAACACCGTATTGGACGGTTTAAGATTTTTATCTATTAATCCCATACGACGGAAGGTCTCATAGTATAAGATATTAATGCTGCTTCCTCCATCCAGGTGCCACCACCAACGCTAGCTGACCCAGATTATCAACCCGGGGAGGGTGATCCTCTCTGCTCCATATGATTGGCTGTTCAGACGAGCGTAGATAACGGGGCACGGCCGGTTCAACAAAGTTTACTGCTCGCTTATGAAGCTTCTGATCTCGCTTGTCCAAGCTAGTGGTGAAGACATGATATTGCCCACTATTCAACTGCTTCGGATGACTCTGGTAACCCGACTACTGCTGCTGCTGCTGATTGTAACCACCTTGACTATTCTGATTACCTTGATTGTTATGTCCGCCCTGATTACCATTAAACCCTGAACCGGAATTTCCTCCGCCGTAACCCGGCCTGGATCCTGAGCCACCACCAGATCCATGGTCATACCGGAAAGCGTTAGAGTTCTTGAACTCCTGCATAATGTAACAATCCTTCCAAAGATGATTGCCTGGCACCTCCTTCGTCCCATGTTTTGGACAGGGCTGGTTCAACAGATAAGATAGGCGGTCCGGGTTAGGATTAGGCGCTCCACTGCAATTCGGCGTTTTACCTTTACGTTGCTGGCCCTTGTCCTGTGCGTTTGTATTAGCCACAAAGTCCATGCTGCCATCCGCCTTGCACTTGCCTCCGTTTCCATGACCTGCCGGCTTATGCTGCTGTGCTTTGGAGTTGCAGTTCTTCTTTCCCTTCCCTGCCTTGTCGTCATCAGACTCGGGATCCTTGGTACTATCAGAATCAGCATACTTCACCAACGCAGCCATGAGGGTCCCTATATCATTGCAGTGGCGCTTCATTCGTCCCAATTTCAACTTTAGAGGCCCAAACCGGCAGTTGCCTTCCAAGGTTATAACCGCTGTGTCGGCATTGATACGGTCTGACAAATGCAAAATTTGTGAGACCCGGCACACCCAACGAGTCGTTGATTCTCCTTCTTCCTGAACACAGGCTGCTAATTCCACTATTGACATGGGTTGTTTACATGTATCCTTGAAGTTCTGGATGAACCGGGCTCGCAATTGGGCCCATGAACTGATAGAGTTGGTCGGCAAACTTTTTAACCAAGTACGGGCCGTTCCTTCGAGCATCATGGTGAAGTACTTTGCACACGCCGCATCATCCACATCCAGCATCTCCATGGCCATCTCATAGCTCTCTAGCCATGTCTCTGGAGGCTGATCAGTAGTGTAATTCGGCACCTTGCGCGGGCCCTTGAAATCTTTGGGCAGGCGCACATTGCATAAAGCGGGGACAAGACAAGGCACCCCCAAAGAGCTAGAATAAATGCCAGGCTCGACCGAGGTAGTTGGACGAACCGGCGTAAGCTGGCGAGCCTCGTACTGTGCTGCTAACTCGGCCTCCCTGCGCGCTCGGGCCCGGTCCACCACTTCCTGAGCATCACCAACACCACCCGCCGGGTTACCACGGGGTACCTCACGGTTTCGTGCATTACTTGACACAGCCGGTTCATCCATATGCCTGCTATAGCTCCGGCTTGGACGAGGGGTGGAGTGAATTCGGTCACGACTGTATGAGTATGCTTCCTGCTGGATCAAAGCTGTCCGAAGAAGCTCCTTAACTCGGCGCGTTTCTACCGCCTGCGGCGAATCACCTTCAATTGGGATGGCCTCCAGCCGTGCAGCTGCAGCAACAAGGTTATCCATCGGGTGGGAATAGTGACCCGGAGGTGTCAGGACAGCCTGAGGTACAATAGTGTTTTGACGAGGCGGATCCACCAAGCGAGGGTGAACCGGCGCGCCCGTCCCTGGCGCCTCCGCCCGGTTTACCACTGGTGGGTTGCTGTTTCCTGCTCCTGGGGTGTTGAAGAGATCTCTAGCTTCGAAAACCTGAGGCAAACGAGACCGGTATTTCCGCTTCAGGACCTCATGGGATGCATTCTAATCTAGCATAAGTCGGTAAGCTTGCACATCCAAAGCGGCCCGCTCTGCGGTCATCCTGGCATTCTCAGCTGCTAGGTCGGCCTTGGCTTGAATGATCTGATCCCTCACTTTTGCAATTTCCGCGTCGTGGGCGTTCTGATCCGCCGGATTAGCCTCTGCCATGAGCGTAGCCAACGCATCAAACAGATCAGATAGGACTTGAGCCGGCGGGTGCACAGGGCCTCCTGCCCCGGCTGCCGTCGCCGTTCCTGATCCGGCGATCATTGCTGCTGTGGTCGAAGAGTGGATCACTGCTTGTGTCTCGGCCATGAATATTCCGACCCGGTTTGGCAGATCAGAGGGGTCCGGAATACTGTCGCCATCGGAACAGCCCCCAATCCGGCCATCTTGTAGCTGATACAAAGATTCGGTTTCTCCGGTTGATGACTCGTTGCTAGAATAAACGACGGTCTCGCCACCAGATTCTGATCCATCCTCATGACTTCCTCCATTGATGACTCCCACGAAGGCACGCTTCACGGCCGGTTTAACTTGGGCAGATCGCGCATGCTGAGCCGTCTCGACGAGGTCGGTGCAGATGTCCGGCTCAGGGCCCGGTTCACCGATTTTGCCAATGAAGATGTGTATGCCACCAAAGGGAACCCGGTACCCGTACTCGATTGAGCCGGCTTCGGGGCCCCATCCTGCATCGTCGATGTAGAGCTTGCCGCGAGGGCTCTTTGTCATCCGGCCCACAGCGTAGCCCTTGAGTCCTTCGAAGTTGCCCTCTAAGAACTTGAAACCATCGTGTGATAGCCCCACGGTGGGCGCCAACTGTCGTGGTTTTGTCACCGCAGATGTCCTCATGAAATGACTTAGTCGTGGAGCCATCGCGACGGGTTAACTTGAAGGGGTTAAAGCGGACACAGGGATGCAAGAGAGTTTATACTAGTTCGGCCCCTTCAATGAAGGTAAAAGCCTACGTCTAGTTGTGATGGAATTGATGGGGTTTCGATGACTAGGGAGCAAACAAGCTTCACCTAGGTCTCGAGTTGTTATCTGTTGTCCTTGAACCGCCACCGGGTCGTCCCCTTATATACATGGGTGACGCCCGTCGGTTTACAGAGTCCAAACACCGGCTCATAGACGTGTCCAGTTTGGTCTCTACTTACTCCTAACTTACAATGCAAGTTTACATACCAACACCGGTTTACGGCTACAGGCTTTAAACCGACTGTGGGCCTTGAGCCCTGTTCTTCTCTTATAGGCTTCAACATACTTAACTACTGATGAAGTTAACCCGGCCTGTCCTGGCCGGTTTACGCCCAGTAGTAATATTCCCAACAGATGGCAAAATCTTGGCAAGGAAGTGCGGAATGTAATGGATAACATGAAATGCAGAGATGTTCATCCGTATGACATGGTAATATAGAACTGCCATATATATATACCAATGGTCATACACACCATACATAGTTTAGTACAAGCCCAGGCTACAGTACAACTATGATGAAAGACGTTACATCTCATCGGAGGCATTCCAAGCTCCTATACATTATTTTTCTACACCTCCAGAATTGATACACACTAAGTCATATTCCACAAGTCACGCAGGTCAGTGGAAATACAACTATTACAATACTAGTGATACTACTACTAACTCAGATAGCTCCGTAGTAGTCCTCATAGAAGTCACCTCCATAGCCTGGAAGTTCAACGTGACCATCCGCAAACAGGCAGTCCTGAGGAGCTTGTGGACCATAGGGGCTAGGATGAGGTCTTGGACCAACAAACGGTGGCCTGCGAGGACCACGGGGTGGGGTGATGCCTCCCACATCACGCCAATCCACCATGTCTGGCAAAGCAGATCTCACAGGGTCGTATCCATACATCCAGCTTGCACAGCCGGTGCAAACCGAGTCAAAGTGGCCCAATGATCAGCACGGGTGTTGAAAAGCTTTAGTCTCAAGGCCCAATTCTCTCGGTCCTTATCCTCGAGCATCTCGGCAGTGGTGCGAGTTAGTGAGTCCTCATGTGTGGAGTCAGCATAGATAGCCTGGAGATACCCTTGCGCTCCCGGGAGTGAAGCTGGCATATAACGGAAGTCGGTGTTCCGAAGCAGGCCAGTCCTGACTCGCATGATGGTCATCATGGAATAGGCAGCATCCTGCACAGCCATCTCAACAGTAACCCCGAGTCCATAAGAATAGTGGAGGGGCTCGGTAGATCCAGGATTAGAAGGAAATATCCAGATGGTGCAGAAATATTGGCTTTGATTAAAGTCTCGGAATTGCTCTTCGACAGTGTATTCGGGATACCAACGGTAACCCATCTGGATCATTACCCGGACTAACATAGCCGTATGGCCAGGCACATCGAGGCACCGGGTCAGACGAACCACTTGGTTTTGAGCACGAGTGGCCATCTGAAAGCACAACCACAATGCAAAGACATTAGAATTTCTAGGGAAAATTGGACAGCATAACAGCTGTAAATGCTCAGGAACAGATTTGAGACATTCACAACAGATTGCAAAACCACTCAACAACATCATATCAAGGTTCTGGTTCAACTGGTAACAAGCCAAAAGTAGTAGAAACTGTACTGAGGCTGGTAACCAACAATCCTATAAGTTACTATGGATTAGTAACACGTGAACCTGATAGAGAGAAGAGAGCCTAGTCCTTAACCCACGTAGAATGAGAAGAGAATGACACAGATCAGAGGGCATAAGGTAAAGGAGTAAAAGAGCCTTACGTCCCTCCCACAATCAATTCCCCTACATATAACTAAAGCATTTCTAGACTCGACATCGACCAGTTTGGCTTAGCGAACCTACAGGCAGTCCGGCTCTGATGCCAACGCTGTCAGGACCCCGATTCCAAGTCACATCGACCCAGCTGGTAACACCTCATATCACTTTGCGGCCTCACGCACGGTAACCCCACGGGTGTCGCCTTACCATGGCCCGGGACCGTTTGCGCCTTTTGGCTCACGTATATGATAGTGTTGCTAGCATCCATATGATAGAGAACCCGGGCTGACATGGCTAGTCGTGAACCCAAAGTGGCACTAACCCATGGGGATAGGCATACATGAATCACATCAAGCATGTCGGTCATCAACGTGTGAACCCGGGCTGTAGCACTGGGCTAACAGGACTCCGGTAACCCGGGCTGTAGCAGGCTAGGCAGGACTCCGGATGTCACCGCGTGACATTTCCCCGAAGGGACAGACACAGGAACGAAGTGAAACACATGCCGGCCAGTCAAGTGTCCAAAGCAGTAGTGCTGGGCTAGCAGGACTCTAGTGAACCGGGCTGTAGCGGACTACTATCGCTCAGGAAGCACTAGACTACATTTCCCCATATGATAGGCTGCCAAGGATAAACAACTAGATTGTCGGATCCCACTCATACCAAGCATTTCAAACATACACATAATATGCCCGATATGAGTACATACAACATGGCATCACAACAAAACTCTACAACTCAAGTACCTTTATTTAAAAGGCTCCGAGGAGCCATACATAACATGTTCACACAGATAGGGGTCACATGACCCGACACTCAAGTCATACAATCATACAAGCACATGCGGAAGCAGCTTAGTCTGAGTACAGACACTAGAAAGAAAGAAGGCTTGACGAAGCCTTTCTATCTACATTGGCCCTTCACAAGTCTTGGACCACCACCTGGGTGGCTAGTCACTCGTCAACGTCGAGGTCTACATAGAACCCATCGGAGGGGGCGGTGTTGTCGTCTAAAAACATTAATTAAAGCAACATGAGTACGGAGGTACTCAGCAAGTCTTACAACAGAATCCTACTATACATGCACATTCTCAAGAAGGTAGTGGAGTTATTGTAGCAAGCCAGCTTTGACTCATGGCTAAGCTATCCTACGATAGACACAACTGGTAAAGCATTTGTCGCACACGACTCCACTAAACACCAACACAATACTCCACCGTGGATTCTCCCTCGTCAACCTACTAGAGGGCCAACCGCGGTACTCAAACTTATCTTGAGGCTTTTAGTAGTATCCATTTACTTGTCTATGAACTGCATAGGCGATCAAGTAGTCCTTTACAGCAGACGCGGCTATTCGAATAGTTTATACCCTGCAGGGGTGTATTTCGTCACACATGTTTCCACCACTTAGTGTCTGCACACGATATGTGCTCGGCAGACTTCAAGCGAAAGCTGACGTGGGTGTAGACCACGACCTAACCATCCACTCAAGTCTCTAGTCCAGGTTTATCGCCTATTCGGGTTCCATCCGCAGGGAGTCCGGCCGAGGTTTCCACTAACGGCCCCGAACGATGTGTGCAGGGTTCCCGAGACACCAAACGGGCAAATCGGTACACCGGGCCACGTGCCTACCGCAACACAGTCCACCCCTATGGTCAGCACTGCGTGCGACCCCCAGCATACTACAAACACCAGAAACTACTTGCAACTCCTGGACAGAGGACGAGATGGGTCAGTAAGTCGAGCGGGGTCATATTTCAGGGCCCAATGTGTGGTAGTAGCTGATCTTAAATCACACATACAGATCTCAGTTCTTAGGGACGACCTCAATGAAACAACCCACCATGTACTCCTACATGGCCTCTCATCGATTCCTTTACCAAATCATATTCAACACTTTCACTCTCGATACCGACACAACCTTTCACTCTAGTTCATCATCCCGATGAGCCAGACCTGACACAACTCTAAGCATAGCAAGCATAGCATGGTAGGAACACAAATATGGCTCAATCAATTCCTACACATGCTAGTGGGTTTCATCTAGTTACTGTGGCAATGACAGGTCATGCAAAGGAAGTGGGTTCAACTACCGCAACACACAACAGTTTGAATCGCGTTGTCTTAATGTAGTAAACAAGAGCAGAAGCCAGAACATGGGTTTGTATCGGAATGATCAATGGGTTGTTTGCCTGATGTAGTGGTAGTAGGATACTGCCCTTCAGACGGATATTCGGGGTTATCCTCGGAGGCAGAACCTACCACGAAAGACATACCGAACATAATCAACACATGACGATATGCAACAATATGATGCATGCTATGACATGGCAATATGAATGTGTCTTGGCCTAATGCAAGCTAAAACAGAAAGGAATGAACTCATTTGAATCAAAAATTCAAATGTTAGTTCATTTAACATAGCCATATTAGTGCATTATCTTATTTTGCTTAAACAGCAAGGTTAACTTGTTCTGTCATGCATGAAACCAATACCAATGGATAGATTGAATTTTTCTGATCAAAGTTCATATATAAATCTTTTCATTTGGAGTTACAGATTAATTTCTATGAATTTTTGAAGTTTGCAACAATTTCTGGAATTTCCTGTATAAGAATAATTCCAGTAATTGGATTAATGCGTCAGCATTGCGTCAGGGTGACGTCAGTGGTCAAAGGGGACGTCTAGGTCAACCTGACCAGTGGGTCCCGCGTGTTAGTAGTTATTTAAACTAACTAAATTTAGTTAAAACTAACCTAGGTTAATTAGCAGTGGGGGCGGGGCACTTGTCATAGACTCAGAGGAGTCAACCTGGGCCCACCCAGTCAAGGTCAACGGGTCAAACCCGCCGGCGTTTAGCCGCCGGCGAGGCCAGACGCGGCGGTGGAAGTGCATTAGTGCGTTCTGGCGACCAAATGGATGGCGGAGACCATCTACGGGTAGCTGGGAGCAAGCCGCGGCGTTTGGTAGCCGTGGTTGAGCTCGGGGTGGCCGGAAACGTCGCCGGCGACGAGCTTGGCGGTCACCGGAGTCGGGTGAAGGTGAGCCCGAGCCTACGGGGCACGGCGAGGCGCGTGGTGAGGTGCGTTGGGCTCCTGGGGATGCAGTGAGTGTGTTGGACACGGTGGTGTGGCCGGTGGTTGGCCGGAGACACGTCGGCGACGAGCTCGGCGGTGGCGCGTGCGGTGAAGCTTCATGTGGTTGCTACGGTGCACGAGAAAGCAAATGGAGAGGACGGGGAGGTAGCTGAGCTCATGGCGGTCACGTAGAAACGGACGGCGCGGTCGGGGGTGAGCTGATGCGGTGGCGAGGACGAAGGGGATCTCCGGTGGTGGTCGACGAAGACGGGGTCGGTGGAGGTGTTGCAGAGCATGCAAGCGCTCGGGGCTCGTCCTGCTCAATGTAGTCGACGACGGTGGAGCGAACGGACATGGTGGCGCAGCACGGGGATGACGGAGGGCGCGACTACATCGGCGATGCGGCGGCAGGTGCGTCGGCCATGGTGCGGGAGAGCGAAGGAGAGAGGTAGGGGGTGAGTGAGGTGTCCACGGGGTCGGGGCGGCGATGTGGAGCCTGCCCAGGGTCCAGGCGCATGAAGAGGCAAGCTGCTGGCGCCGTGGCGAGCTCGCACTCGCCGGCGTCAGCTCTCTGCCTGCCTGGCGGGGACGAAGCAGCTGGTTGGCATGGGCCAGCACAACGCTGGGCCGCCAGGTGGGCCGACTGATGGGCTGCGGCCAGGTAAGTTCTCTCCCTCTCTTTAAATTTCTGTTTTCTATTTTTCTGTAGGTTTGTGGCTTTATTAAAAATAGCTAGGCACTTCTAAAAATCCTGAAAATAATCAGAGGCTCTGTTTAGAATATTTCCAACAGCCCACACTTATCTTAAGAAATATTTGAGCATCTAAAATATTTACTAGCATTTAAATGCCCAAATGCAACTTACATATGATTTAATTCAATGACCTTCTATTGACCTAGAAAATTGTGCACCAATTTTGCCAGAGATTCCAACCCAAGACAAAGAGAGTGAACTTTTTAGAAGGGCATTTCAGGTTCATTGAAAATATTTTTAGTAAGCCTTAGTTGAATTCAGAGGGGTTCTGGAGGTTCTGTCTTCCCCAATCCAAGTTTCTGATGAAAAGTAGACATGATGCAACACTCTAATGCATGGACTAGCTAGGATGTGACAATCGCGACTCAGGAGCTCTTACTAGCTCTCCAGCCCTCACCCCCTGGCCTTGACCGCGGCATCGCGGCCTGGGATACCAGCGGCGGCTGAGCTCGCTCGAGGGCCGGGACCTAAGGACGTAGAGCACTAAGGAGGGCTTGAGGGGAAGGAAACTTGTATGGGCCGGCCTGGCTATGCCGCGCAAGTTGGCGCGCAGGCCCAGCGCACCGTCAAGAGTCCCCATGAAGTCAACAAGATAAGTCCCGCCCTCAGATTGGCTAAATGTTTGGGCTTAATGACCCCTCATGCCTTGCCGCAACCCCGTTGCGGCCACGTTAACTCCCTTTCTTGCCTTACCATGGCTGCTTGAGCGCTAAGGGGGACCTCCTGAGCATCGCGCCTCAGGAGCTCTTACTGGACCTCGGGTCGCACACCTCCTGGCCTTGACCACGGCACGTGACCTGGCATACCAGCGACGGCTATAGCCGCCTTGAGACCGGGACCTGTAAGCGTAGAGCAACAAGCTATCGCAAGGAAAGAAAGGGGGGACCGAGCCTTAACGGGACATGCGGTCACCAAGTTTTCATAACAAGGAAGATAAGTACAAAATACATTGCATATCCTTACATGCCCCTGCGGGGTGATTCATGATTATTAGCAGGAAACAAAAATTGATACTAAGGGGAATCCTATCTACACCCTTCCGTGGCGGACGCCATCATCAACAGTGGGCCATGGGAGGCCGGCGCCAACCCCATCCAGATCAGCGGCGGTGACGGCCAGACGCCGCAACCCTGCTCCGAGCGCGGCGAGAGCTCGGGGGCATGTAGCTGTCATCGCTCGTCTCCGGAGTCTCGTAAAGCTCAGGAGAGCTGTTGGACTCCCAAGGGCTGCTGCTGCTGGAGTGGCTGCAAGCGGAGCGCGCGTCAGCTTGGCGCTCCTCTCCGGAGCAGCACTCTAGGCGGCGGCCCTCGGCGTCGAAGACCTTGAAGAAGAGCGTGGAAGCGCCGTCCTACTCGAAGTGGATCGCGAGGGCGCCCCTCGCGCGGTAGACCCATGCGATCTCCCCCCAGCCACGGGTCATGAAGATCTTGCCGGTGGGAACTGCTTCGATCTCCGCTCCGGTCGCCGGAGCGCTGCAGTCGGCATGCTGCAACCAGAGCTCGAGAGGCCCCCTTGGCGGCATCACGTCGGAGAAGAACCGCAGGAAGCGGATCTAGGAGCTTGGAGGCATCAGCGCCCACAGCACCAGCTCGCGCGAGGATTCTGCGACGTGGATTCCGCGGGCGACGGCGCGCGTCGCCGTGGCGCGGCGACCCCGGGCGCGGCGCGGGTGGTGCTGCTCGTCGCCCCATCCTCCTGAGCCCTCGGCTCGGGCATACAAGGGTAGCAGATACCCCGGAGGAGGCCGCTCGCACCAAGGCCTCATCACCACCTGCATCGCCGCTTCGTCACGGTGATGGATCGACCTCTTCTTTGGCGGAAGTGGTCCCGGATCATCATGGGGAGCCTTTCCTTTCTCTTCGGCAGAAAACCTTATGATAGGCGCCATTGTTGTCAGCAGTGGAGCGGGGAGGAAGAAGCAAGCAAGCGAGGAAGGGATGGGCGACGGGGGCTCCGCCCCCTCCTCCCCATTTATAGCGAAAGAAGGCCAACCGGCGTCTCCCACGATCACAGGTAATGATGGTTTTCCTTGCATGTCGCAGGGACGTGTCAAGTCGTGCAGTTGCCGAGGCAGCATGGGGAAGCGGAGACGCCCACGTCCAATCAACCGCCACACGTGAACTGATGCCACATGCTTTTGGTGCCCGCGGTGCTCCAAACTTGACCCTTGGCTTCGCCGCGAAGCCAAGCCCGAGCACACCTTGGGCCCGGGGGCTACTGTCGGCATTCTGGGAACGGGGGTCCCCAGACTTGCCTGCCTCCGGCCCCCAGCGTGGCTAAGCCAGCAGGCCGTACGACCCATCTTCATTAACAAGGCATCTAAGACCCTCGCGAGGGTCCAAGCCTCGCGAGGCGGACGACGCAAGACCTCCTCTGGAGTGGCCTAGCCAGGCAGACTCACGAGGAGCGGAGATATGAAGGCGGGGCAAACCTCATGAGGCTCTCGTGACGTGAGGCATGACAAACGACACCAGGCGGGCGCCAGCACGGGCAGCGTCCTTATTTCCTCTTTGGTGCTAACACTACAAAAAAATACACTTCCGTGATGATACGTGTTTGTCACAGTAGGTCGCTTTTTTTGTCATGCATGTACATCCATGACAAACTTATGACAGAATCAAGATAGTCACATACCTGTGCTGTCGTAGAAGTGTTCCATGACATTACCAAAATTATCATCACGGAAGTGTCCACTTCCATGACGAGAAATCGCGCGTCACAGAAGTGCTTTCGTCAAGGGTGACCGACACGTGGCATCCACCGTAACGGAACGCCGTTAAGCTATCGGGTCGGGTTTTGGATCCGGTAACCCGTTAACAGCCCCGACCAACGGGAAATTTCCACGTGTAAAATTCTTATTGGTCGGACGAAACATGTGTCAGCTCGTCAGTGGCTCAGATAGGCGCCTATGATATGTCGACACGTGGCACGGCCCAACAGTGGCCCATTCCGGTGAAAAAGGCCGGCCCAGTAAAAATTAGCAGGCCGGCCCATATAAGGCCTACTTCTGTCAGGTACATTTAAGCCCATGGCCCATACGAGATGTGCCAATTCGGCCCGTTAAAGATTTGACAGCATTGCAGCCCATCGTCAGTTCGAGCCCGTTAACAGCCCGCTATATACTTGGGCTCAATATCGCCCCGATGAGATTTCAGCCTGTTAACGGCCCATTTAATGGATGGGCCAATTTTCAGGATGTACATCTTTCGGCCTTTTAGCGACCCATTTAAATGTTGGGCTAATTTCCAGCCTGGTGTGTCTTTTAGCCTGTTGACGGCTCATAAATCTGATGGGCCATTTGTAGTTGGACCTGAGTTTCGGCCTTTTAGTGGCCCATTTAAGTGTTGGGCGAATTTCTGGCCCAGTGTCACTTTCAGCTTGTTGACGGCCCATAAATCAGTTGGGCCAATTGTACTCGGACCTGAGTTTTGGCCTTTTAGCTACCCATTTAAGTTTTGGGCCAATTCCCGGCCCTGGCCTGTTAACGGACCATAAATGAGTTGGGCCATTTGTAGTCGGACCTTAGTTTTGGCCTCTTAACGGCCCATGCCCTTCATGGTCCAATACCAGCCCGGTTTCTCTTTCGGCCTGCTAAAGGCCCACAACACAATTGGGCCGTTTACAATACGACCTGACTTTCGGCCTCTTAGCGGCCCATGCTCTTCATGGTCCAATACAAGCCCACTGTCTCTTTCGGCCTGCTAAAGGCCTACAGTATAGTTGGGCCATATGTAGCCCAAACTTAGTAACGGACTGTTAATGGCCCATGAAATAAATTGGGGCCACCTGTTGCCCGCTTCGATGTCGGCCTGTTAACAACCCGGGAGGTAAGAGGGCCGACCATTAACTTTTGGCCTAGTAACGGCCCATTAACTCAATGGGCCCACTAAAGTTCGTTCATGTCTTTAGGCCAAATTAGATAATTTGAGCCCATTACGACGAGCAAAGGTACGACATACAGGGAATAACGTTGCACATCTAGAATATATTACAGGAAATTACATCCACTGGGCAATCAAAAATTGATGCCAGTGCAAATAAATGAGCAAAACCTAACCATCTACAACGTCACAATCTACAACCTCAGCACAGATGACGCCCATAAGCATGTGGGCAAGTTCTTGCTGCTTTGCCACACTGTCTCTGAAAACATTGATCAGTTGTTGTGTCGCACGACTCTGCACCTCTGATTCATCAATCATTTCCATCATTTCTTCAACCATTAATTGGTTCACAAACATACATTTATTCCGTTGCATTCGAGACAGAGGATACTGAACAGATTCAGATGGCGATTTTGGCAGGCTTGTATTATTGATAGTGGAGAGTGTCTTGACCACTGCATCATAACGTAAATTAGGACGGGAACCAACACTACAAAAAAAGACACATCCGTGACATTTTGGGCCGAACGAAATTTTTTTCTGTCATACATATGACACTTCTATGATGATAATTGTGACAAAACCCGGTATCATCATACATGTGGTGGGCTCCTACTTCTATGACAAAAAATCATGACAGAAAATGGGCTTTTCATCCTGGGCGGGACGGAGACGCAGCTGCATGACATTCTTTGGGTCGTCCATGACGGAAAAAACCATGGTAGAAGCGAGCGGAGGAAAATTTCGGGGAATTCCCGGTTACGGTGGGAGGTCGGGGGACGAGCGATGCGCGTTTCTCTCGTACACGTACGCGCGTGTGTGCGAGGCGTTGGCTCTAACTAAACCCGAGCGAGGCGTTGGGCTCTAACTGAACCCGAGCGATTGCACTGCAGGCTACGCGTTACTGAACCCGAGCGATCGATCGATGGCTGTTAACTGAACCCGATCGAGCGATTCCTTGGCTACTGCTGCTAACTAAAGCCGATCGATGTTGCCTCTGGATGAACAGTGAGCGTTGGGGGGGGGGGGGGGGGGTTGGATGAACAGTTCCCGGTGGGGGTGGATGAACAGGACCCCGTGGTGTTGCCTCTAGATGAACAGGACCCCGTGGTGTGGTGGAGGGCAGGATGAACAGTAGACGGTGGAAGGGTGCCCGTGGAGGGGTGGATGAACAGGACCCCATGGTGTGGAGGGCAGGATGAACAGTAGACGGTGGAGGGGTGCCCGTGGAGTGGTGGTTGAACAGGACCCCGTGGTGTGGAGGGCTGGATGAACAGTAGACGGTGGAGTAGCGCGCGGTGGAGGCTGGATGAACAAGAGCCCATGGAGGCTGGAGGAGGTCGACGGTGGATGAACAGTAGCTCGTGGAGGCTGGAGGGGGTCGACGGTGGAGATGAACAGTATCCTGTGGAGTCCCGTTTTGCGGTACGCCACACCCCTCCCGATGAACAGGACCCCCGTTTCGACCGTAGCGCTCCAACACAAGTCCGTTTCCTTCGTTTTGCGGTACGCCACACCCCTCCCGATCAACAGGACCCCCGTTTCGACCGTAGGAGGTCCGTTTCATCCATTTTGCGGTACGCCACACCCCTCCCGATCAACAGGACCCCCGTTTCGACCGTAGGAGGTCCGTTTCCTCCGTTTTGCGGTACGCCAGACCCCTCCCGATGAACAGGATCCTGTTTCGAACGTGGCCGGTTGAACACAAGGCCGTTTCCTCTGTTCTACGGTACGCCAGGCCTCGTTTCCATCGCCTGTTCCATCCAAGCCCTCCCGATGAACACGACCACGCATTCCGTTCCGACCCAGCCGCGTTGCCTCCCGATGAACATGACGCATTGCGTTGCCTCCCCATGAACACGACGCATTCCGTTGCCTCCCCATGAACACGATGACGACACTGTTTCACCGTTACGACCCAGCCATGTACACGAGCCCTCGCCGTACGTATGCGCGAGTAGGCATTCGAGACCCCGCCCGTATGTACACATACGTGGCCGTATTTTCTTTCTTGCACCCTGGCCGCCTCTACTACGACACGTGCGCGCCTCTACATCGACCAGTATGTACATACATGTTCGCGACCAGAATGACAACGCTACGTACGCTTCGACCAGGTGGGTCCCGACTGTCAGGCACTTCCTTGCCTGCGAAGATGTAGCTGGTGGGTCCCAGCAGTCAGGGGGCGAATCGTTTTTTTGCCCGGACGCACTTCCTTGCGTGCGAAGATGTAGCTGGTGGGTCCCAGCAATCAGGGGGGCGAATCGTTTTGGTTTTTTTTTCCCGGACGCACTTCCTTGCGTGCGAAGATGTAGCTGGTGGGTCCCAGCAGTCAGGGGGGCGAATCATTTTTTTTGCCCAGACGCACTTCCTTACATGCAAAGGTGTAGCTGGTGGGTCCCAGCAGTTAGGGGGGAAACATTTTTTTCACGAAATACGGTGGCCCGTCCGGTGGGTCCCCACTGTCAGGTGGAGGAATAATTATTTTGCACGTAATAAGGAGGCACTTCCTTGCTGCGGCCATGGACCCAGCTGTCAGCCTCTCCACGTACAGTCCACGTCCGATGGAAGTCGTTCCTTGACCACGTTGACCACGCCAAGCCGAGAGCACCAGGGCGGTGGACGACGGCGAGGCCAAGGAAGGGGACGACATGGAGCCGGGGAAGACGCGGGAGTGGATGCCCACGCATAGAGGAGTACGAGGGTTCACTGGTTTGCTGCGGTGTGAGGCTGCCGTCACCGCAGAATAACAGGGGGTGTGGGTGAGTAGAGGGATGGCCTGGCCAGCGGTGGGAGTAGTAGGGGACGGTGAGGCCTCCGCCGCATCGCAGCCGGCCACGGGAGGCAGGAGCACGAGGCACGACCGGCGCTGGTTTGGGCGGCTGGAGCAAGAAGACCAGAGGTTGAAGAAGCACTACGGCCGTTGGATGGAAATCGTACGGTCACTGGAGCTAGAATCGTGTATATTGACTAAGTTGACAAAGCTCTCCGTCCCCGTCAACTTAGTAGGCCCATAAGTCAGCCTCCCACCAAGGTGGGTCCTAGCTAGCAGGGGGTATTCATTTTTTGTGCGTAATAAGGAGGCACTTCTGGTGGGTCCGAGCTGACAGCAGGGGGAACGTTTTTTCGTGAAATACGGTGGACCGCCGGGTGAGTCGCAGCAGTCAGGGGCAAATGTTTTTTTCATGATATACTGGTGGGCGTCCGGTGGGTCCCTGCTGTCAGGTGGAGGAATAATTATTTTCCGCGTAATAAGGAGGCACTTCCTTGCGGCTGCCGTGGACCCAGCTGTCTGCCTCTCCATGTACAGTACTCCTCCGATGGAAGTCGGTCGTTGACCACTTTGACCATGCCGCGCCGAGAGCACCACGGCGGTGGATGACGACGAGGCATAGGAAGGGGACGACGCCGAGCTGGGGAAGACGCGACAGTGGATGCCCATGCGGAGAGGAGTACGAGCGTTCACCGGTTCGGCTGCGGTGTGAGGCTGCCGTCGCCGTAGAATAACAGGGGGTGTGGGTGAGTAGAGGGATGCCCTGGCCAGTGGTGGGTGTAGTAGGGGGCACTGAGGCCTGCGCGGCAGCACAACCGGCCACGGGAGGCGGGAGTAGGCGGTCCCACCGGCGCTGCTTTGGCGGCTGGAGCAAGAAGATCAGAGATTGAAGAAACACGACGACCGTTGGAGTGACATCCAATGGTTACATCTGCTAGAATCGTTTGTTGACGTATATAATAACTAAAAAAATCTTGCATACGCGTCAACTAAACAGGCCCACAAGTCAGACCACTCCCTCTTTCAATTGTCATCTATTTTTATATTTACAACACATTTCATATTACTTTCAAGATTTGCAGGCGTCTTGAAAGAGTTGCATGGATTGGGTATTCTGCAGAAAAAATAAACTGGGCTCATTTTCACAAAGAAAAAATAGCTGGGCTGGTCACATGGTGAACATAAAATATAAGCCTGGGCTAGACGGGCCACAGCCCAGTTCAAACCCTGCTCCGTCTCAACAATACCAAACAAAAAAAATACTACTCGAGTAGCTACGTCCCAGGTGTCAGCCGATCTTGTGTTGTTCTCTTGTCTATTGACTATATACGCTCACAATGTCGTGGGTCCCAGATGTCAGGAAAACACTAGGAGGAAGCATTTTGTTTTCCATACGCTGACGTGGTGGGCCCCTACTGTCATCCTCTCCACGTACTTCTGCCGATTCCTGTTGTTTGTTGACCATGTTGACAACGCGAGAGGGCGGCGCCGCAGCGAGCGCACCAAAGCGCGCGGAGGACGTCAACGTTAACAATTTAGGAGACGGTGGGGCGGCGATGCGTGCGCGGAGGCGCAGCCAGCCGTGGGAGGCGGAAGCAGGCGGCCCCGCCGGCGCTGGTTTGGTTTTGGCGGCTGGATGAAGACAGGACTGAAGAAACATGACAAACTGTAAAAGCAGCAGGAGTACTTAACAACCTTAACTGAAACCAGCAGGGGCACTTAACAACCAAAGCTGAAAGCAGTATGAGTACTTATACAGGTTCAACCGTACAAAGCACGCCTCGAACAGTGCTACTTTGCCTACAGTTAACCAAGGGTGAGGCCGCCAAGCCCCAGGACAAGGCCCAGGCGCCACCCCGCGCATCCACAACCTTCTGAAAGCGGCTTCATCTCGCAACATGGTCAATAAACAGGATATTCGCTTTAGAGCCATGGAAAAGCATGAACATAATCTTCTGTCCAATTCTCCAAGATGGACGGGCCTTCATTATTTGAGACCACCCATGAATAAGTATATTTTCACCTCCAAGGGGAATTGAGGAGGTCGACATAAACATCATGTTGTGACCAAGCGCAAGTCTGACCCGACCATGGTCAGGCATCTGTATAGGAACAATAGAACTCGGCAGTTCCTGTTTCAAGAAGATCATAGCTGTAAAACTGTGTATAAGCAATAGTTTATGAACAACATATATAACAGAAAACAGCTTGTACCATAAGTTTCTCGACACAGTTGGACCTGTTCAACGAGTGCAGCAGTGGCACACATATCCCACGTGGCCTTCCACCATTGAAATGCCCCACAAGGACCTCAAGACGATCAATAAAGTGTAGGAGCTTGTGGATGTCGATCCAATCAATTCGGTGCCATTAGTAACAGCCGAGTTATTACAGAGTAACAAACGAGCAGACTGCTTAAATCTGAAAAAACCTACACGTGCCACCAATTATAAGAAAATATTAGTTAGAAGTAGCATCTTCGTGAGAGATTCGTTGCTACTTCTAAAGTTAAATTGTGATTAGTTAGACAGAATAGGTGGATTAAGAAGTAATCGAGGCAACAAGCAAGAACCAGATACAAAACTAACATGGATGAACAATTGGAACGACGTCGGGGTGGAAGATCGCAGTGAAGATGAGACCAGGTTCTGCTATTTCCATCAACATTCGTGCGCCAACTTTCAGTCCGTAACACTTGAGAAAGTTTATCCAAGTTCGGCCATAAAAAGCAGCGATCTTCTTAGTTCATGAACCCAACTCGGAACTTATATCCATGGCTTGTCTTCACTGTGACCATTAAACTAGTGTATTCAGTTATGGCAAGGCCGAGCATCTTGAGTACATGTGTTCTGGCAAAGCAAATAATACACTGCAGGAAAAATAATATAAGAACACATCATGTTCAAAAAAACCCCACCCTCCCGGATAGAAAAGAGGATTCTAAGAACATACTGTGCGTGTTTCAAACTATTGTGTTAGGATGAGAAGGAAAAAGTGTGGCGTCTCGCCGAGGGCGCAGAAACCTGTAGGGTACTCGCACTTTGGGCACTACAAATGAAACACACTAGATTCAGTAGGAAGAAAAATGCATCAACGGCGGCGGCTGCCATCCTAGGATTACCTGCGACCAAGGGACTTGGGTTTATTGGGGATGGATGAAGAATTCGTACCTGGTTCTCCATGAGAAAACCCTATGCAATCGCCGAGAGGGGGTTTTCTCTAAACAAGCAGACGAGGGAGAAGGGGATTCAGGCCCAGTGAAATATTGCCGCTTCGTCCGTCCAGCTTACTGCTAAAGCTGGAAAGGGGGGGTTGTGATTTAACGGCTCATTGGGCATTACTGCGGCGCTACGACCGGGGTGTGTCTACCGTGAAGTTGTGCACTCTAATTTGTGCATATGGCACGTGGACCCCGTTGACGGTTGCCCCACATATCAGCGAAAGGAAGTAGAAAGACAGGAGTAACTAGTTACACATAAATATATCTTTTGACAGAGAGATACTCCCTCTGTAAAGAAATATACAAATCTTTTATATCACAGGCTCACCTTGCCGAGAAATATATTCCCTCTGCAACGCACGAGCATTATGGGGGTTCAGCTTTTTTTATGGGGGTTCAGCTGAGAATATAATACTCAGATAGGCTCACGGTTCTGCACTTTGGGCTGCAGGCCGACCCTGCATGTTTGGGGGCCCATGTGTTCTACCTCAGCGCTTTTCATATTGCGAGCGATCGGTACGGCGCTGGTTTTAGATGCTGTCGCAAGGCGAATACACAAAATTGAATAAAGCACGGCAGCTGTTGGAATGAAATCGAACGACAGTTCCTAACCAATAATCAGAGTTGCAATTCTATCAATGATATACCATGTGATAAATAATACTGTCGTACTACTTATACACACAGGACACTTGTTTCAGCATGCCAGATTATTACATCAAAATCTCTCAGAGGATAGATCAGTTCGGCAGTTGTGTGCTGCTAATTTCAAAGTTGATTTGGACCAGCTGTCCTTGCCAAGAAAGTTCGATTTTGACATCATCCCCTACCGCAAGATATGATTTAGATTTGAACCTTGACCATCCTTTAGCATCAATCATCATGCGACCATCCTTTGTACTTACGGTATATTGAGCAGGTTCATTCACACCAAGGCTGCGCATGGTAAGAGAAACTTGGCCGCGGTCGCCCGGATTGTTGAACGACTCCCTCGTTGCTCTAGGAATTCTCTGTTTGCAAACAAGAAGACATACCCAAATAGTTAGATCAACACAGTGAATCATGTGAAACAACCTGGAAAGAAAAAAGAACAAAGCACTTGGGCGGCCAATGCTTACCAAGAAGGTGGACATGTCGGTTTTTGTAAGGACTTTGGTATATGAAGTGCGATCTGCAGCCCAGTCTGTTGCTGGTGCAACTGCACGGGCCGGAGCAGATGCAAGTGCAAGTGTTGGTGCAGGTGCCGAAGCCGCTGCTGCTGCCGGAGATGGTGCTCCTTGTAGAGCTTGTGCCGGTGTCGATGCCCGATCCTCCGGTAGATCAGACTGATCCGCTGACGCGGTCGGTGTCCAATCCTCAGCTTGATCAGACTGAGCTGTTGCCGCTGTCAGTGCTAGAGCAATTGCCAGTGCTCGATCTGTGCGAGACAGCGGCGATCGTGTCTGGTCTGCTATGATCAGCTTTCTAACTTGACTAGGATCCGTGAACGTGATCCAGTTTTTTTCTTCATTTCTTTTAAACGCGAGAAGGACTAGTTGTGGTGTTTTTGTTAAACCAAACTGCAGTTCATCATAGGGATTCAGCTTGTACTCAGACAACAGACTGATCCAATTTTTTCCAGTAATATAAGTGATGGACAGTGCCTTCGTTACTGACACGACATAAGAAGTGAAACCTGCAAAAATAGCCATCGTAGAGCAAACCAAACGGTTTATTCTGTGATGAATGTCACATGGCAAAACCTGCATCGTAAAATTGCTGGAAAAGAAAGAAAACATGACATTAAATCAATAAGATTTAGACAGTAAATCAATAAGATTTACTTGATGTGACACGAGTGAATCCTTACCAGGAAATCACTATGTTGAAGTACTAAACAGAAGATTGATCGTCCAACTACGCGTGGCATGCAGGGGCCCTGCCTACTCCCACAAGCAGGACAGTCCAAAGGTTGTGACAAATCGTATGGACCGAACATCCATGGGACTGGAAATCCTGGTGGGTACGATAAACCCTGCAATGCATACAGATATTGGAGTGTAACCATAATTGATAAACCGTCCTCACAAAAAATCTGATCTGGATACTTCAAAATATACAGACTGAATTGAGTGGACAGACATTAACATAGACCGTTCTCAGGACTGACCACACATCAAAAGTGGCAGTACTAATAAACAATACAGGGTTCACGATCACAAATCAAGTACTGAACAATAGTACTTACTATAGACAAGCAAAGTTGCACTAACTAAACTCTGCAGACTATTTCTTGCCACCGACCTACGGGATGAACCCCGCATAACTGACTAGGCCATGGACTTCGTGTGAGATGTCTACACGCACCATCTCCATCTTGTCAACCTTGGAGAACCTAACAGAGTGGTCTTTCCACTCATAAACATGATGATGAAGACAGGCCGCATCAGATTTGTTGGGAAGATTTACAAGAACCACACCCTTCATAATCGAAGGCACAACCAGGAAATCATTGTGGTCAAGTACAGCCTCGAGAACACGCCTGACAACAATGCTACAGGAAAACACTAGTTCAGGACACGTGGCGACAAGGACACATCAGCTGGATAGTTCAACAGTAGAACTCATCATCAGGTCTTCCAGTTCACATGTCATGACTTTGAGAACTTCATCTCGACCACGAACCTGGTTCTAATTCAAACAAAAACCATATTTTATTACTACCTCCATTCAGAAATATAAGATGGTTTTCGATATTATACTCCATATATGACTACATATATGCACAGAAATGAGTGAACAAAGACACTAGAACATGTCTTCAAAGGCATGAGAGCAGAGGGATTACATGCAAAATCCATAACACAAGTTACTGAGGCAAATATACCCTCTTAAAAGGTAGCATTGATGTTCATAAAGTACTCCCTCCGTCCCAAAATTATTGTCTTAGATTTGTCTAGATACGGATGTATCAAGTCACATTTTAGTATTAGATACATCCGTATCTAGACAAATCTAAGACAAGAAATTTGGGACAGAGGGAGTAGTTGAAAGTAATCTATAAGAAATCAGTGTCAACCTCTCGCATGATTTGGTCAAAAGAGGAATTTAGAACCGTCATTTGGCACACAAAAATCACATGCAAGATCACCTAGAAAGTTGTACTACTAGTACTAGTACTGCGTGTTAGATGAAAAAACACGATCAAGATCGAGAAAAAGATCGTCAAGAAGAGATATTACCTGGACTTGCTTAATGAGGGATCCCAGAGAGGGGGGCTTGGACAGGGCGATGGCTTTGAGCTTGTCTGCGGTAGTCTCGGCGGGGTGCTTGCGCTTCTTCGTACCATGAGCCTCGACGGTTTTGGCTGGAGCCATAGACATCACTTCGGCCGGTGCTCCAGCGTCCATCAAGAAACTGTCAAATAGAAATAAAAGAAAAGAAACCATAATCACAAACCCAAAAGAAGAAAAGAGAGGGAGTTATAGGATCAGTCTCGGGGTTGCAAGACCGGGCCTTGGCCAGAATCAACACCATTGATGCGCTCACCTTTCCTTCTTTGGGAGAGAAGAACAATGGCAGAAGCAGGTCAGGATGTTCTTGAAGAAATGAGGAACAAGATGAGGGCGAAGCGAGGGTTGGGTAGAGAGGAAGCTAAGAGAGAAGAGTGAAATGATGGTTGCTTCATCCGTCCAACTTACTGATGGAAAGGAGGGGGTTTTGTGATTTGACGGCTCATTGGGCATTACTGCGGCGCTTCGATCGGGGTAGTCTACCGTCACTCTACTATGGAGTAAATTATTGCATGGCTGGTGGACCCCGATGCTGGCTGTCCCACACATCGGCGAAAGTGAGTAATTTAGTGCATGGCTGGAGGAGGATCCGCACGGTAGAGCGTGTCAACTGTTTTTTAGAAGAAAAAAATGATTATAGGAAGCGTTTCCACTCTTACGACGGAGGAGTACGAAACACGGTAGCCACTTGAACATACACAGTGCTCCTACTACTAGGCATGTGCAGTGGTTCATACGTCAGTACTACACAATCTTGTTGCTAGTGTAGTAAGATATGACGATAACAAATGATGTTGTGCGCATGTCAACTACTCCTATATGTAACATAGTACCGCTTTTTCGACTGTCTGGTCGAGAATGAACGGTGAGATCAATGTTAACAGGAATAGGTCCACAGCGCATGGAGAGTACGCTGCTACACTACTCCATGAAACATGAACCATATGAAGAACGAATAGTGTTAGGCAGGGTGTATGAAGGGTGAACGGAATGGGAGCAAAAGTTCCCTTCTCGACCCACTTTTGGGTGTTCGGTAGAGTGCATGAAGGGTGCATGAGTCCACACTAGTAGGTTGACAAAAATACACGAAGAGGAAACAACAATATTGAGATGAGAATGCAACCAAACACACCCACACTCTTTGTGCTACAGTGACAAATCTGCACCGTCTGAGTTTGATCCAACGGTCATGTTGCGCCGAGACATGGACATGCCCATGCAGAGGGCGCCTAAACACCACCGAAGTCCCTCTGCTTCTCGAGGCGCACGATGTTGGTGATGCAGGGTGCAACCGCCCGCAGAGCCTGCTCCCGGTCGACGGGAGCCAGCTCGTCAAAGACAGCGTCCAATGGCACGAATGGATTCCGGTGACGGAGCCCTGAAAGGATTTGCCCGGCAACGGTGATGGCAGCACGCAACCCCTCCTTGTCCAGCTCAGCCCCCACCATCGCGTGGAGACGGCTCAGCTCCTCGAAGATATAGGTGAAGAGGGAGACCAGGTCAGGAAGCCGCAGCTCGTTGAAGTCGACCGGGTGGTCGAATGGGTTTAGCCCGACGGCTGGCATCGTCGCGCTGGCACGACGGTAGGCATAGCGCAGCCGCAACACGTGCGTGGCAACTTGGTTCACCAAGTGGCTGAGGCGATCCTGGACCTCGTCACGATCGGCCCGCTCGCGCTCCAGCCGGCTCCCCTGACGGCCTATCGTATCTCCCGCTTTCTGCAGCAACGCCGCCAACGCCTCGAGCATCTTTGTGGTGGACGCCTACCGCTTTTGAAGCTCCCTGAACTCCTGCACATAACGGAGGAGCATGGCAGTCCTCTCCTCCTTGAGGTCATGGAGCTCCACGTCCTTGGCCCTGAGCTCCGCATCCTTGGCATGGAGCTCCTGTGTCAGGAGCCTCACCTTGGACTCCGTGATCTGCTGCGCCGCCATGGCACCAGGTAGAAGCAATGGGGAGAGGAAGCAAAGGGGGCGAAACGGTTGAAAGGCAATGCAATCTACGGGAAGGCGGAGGGAGCGGGGAATCTTTTGGTTTTCACCATGGTAAAACACCAGTCGACGACTTCTCACATCAGGGAGCGATGGGTTTTTATAGGCAGAGTCATCGTGACTAATTGCTGCCGCGCCTGCTCCGGTCAATCAAAAAATTAAAAATCCTGCCGCGCCTGCTCCCGTCAATCAAAAAAAATAAAAATCCTGCTGCACCCAAACACCAGACCAATGCCAAGGTGGATATTTATATTTACCTACCGGCAAGTAGATAAAAAAGGGGTGAAAAAACAAATGTGGCGGCGGCCTAGCTAATCGGTCGAACTAGCCCAACTAGCTAGCCACCGTGCTTCACTGATGTACTCGGCGGGAAAGGTGGTCTTTCGTGATTTGACAACTCATTTACTTGCTTCGGCGCTACGACCGAGGAGGACCCAGAAAATGTGCGGTAGGGCGTTCCACGTCAGGAAGAATATATGCGTGCACCACCCGGGAGGACCCCGAAACCGCACGGTAGGGTGTGCCACGTCTCGGCACGGAGGAAAAATGTGCGTGTACACCCCACTAGACGTAGTACCTATGGTTCGACCTCGGGACCCAGCCAGTCGGTCGAAAACACCCCACTAGCCACACAGCTTCATCATGCAAACGTGGCACGGAGGATAGATGTGGTTAGCTCCGTCTCGACCAGCCACAACGTCTCTTGTTCTAGGCGATTCTTCTATTTTCCAAGCTTTTTTTATTTTGTAATAACACCACGGCAAGCTAGCGCCGCTCTTCGTGTGTGCCCGTGCAAAGGTTAGACGATGGAGAGAAGAGAGATTGAGATCGCAGACCTGGGACCCACCAGTAAGTGAGACAACGGTCATGCACGTGTTGACGAGGCACTCCCTCTACTCTACTCAACGAAAGTACTGTATAAATAAAATCAAGTTATGGGACAAAGCCAACAACCGTTTGTTTTTTCAGGCTATCGACTTACGCTTTGTAGTCCAGGTTGCCAGTTTGAATCTCGTCTTTCAGATTTGTTAGTTTTAGGTCCAAATTTGATTAATGACAAGTGGGACCCCCGTGTGTTGTTCCGATATTTCAGTGTAGGATGGTTTTTTCGAACAAACACTTTGCGCGGTTAGACAAGTAACGGCATGAGTTACACGTATTTTCCAAGTTTACGAACAAAAATGACAGCAGCATAGAATATCACATCCACCCCGCAGCTTAGATACTATGGTGATACGAGTTTTTACACCGTTGGAAGTGAGATCCAATGGCTTGGGAGTAGTCTTTGTAATTATGCGCAATTTCCAAACTCTCCAAAGGTTTTTTTGCAAATAAAACATTCAGGCCTCGTGTGTGCCGCTGCATCTTCGATCCAACGGCTCCCCGGTGCTCATATTAGGTGCTCCCCGTAGCTTAATTACCCACTACGGTAATATGAGCATCTAGGTTGTATGATTAGTGATCAGATGGCACATGCGTCGTACTTGTACTTTCTGTGCATTTCCCAAACTCTATCAGCCGTATATTGCAAAAAACATTCAAACTTCCTTTTGTGGGCCGTTAGATCTCAGTGAACTCGTATCACCATAGAATCTACGGTGTGGGAGCACCTCATACTCTCCCGTGCGAGAAAACATAAGGTGCTATCGCAGCTTGGATGCTACGGTGATACGATCTTGGAGGTCATTTGATCTGAGATCCAATGGCATCTGAGCAGTCTTTGTGCTTGTAAGCAGTGGCCGAACTCTTTTGGGGCTTTTCTGCAAAAAACCATTAGAACCACCGAGGAGGTGTTGGGTCACAAATCCAACGCCTCCGAAGAGCTTGTATCACCAAAGCATCTAAGGTGTGGTAGCACATGATATTCTTACATACAGGAGAATATGATGTCCTCCTTCATCTTAGATGCTACGGTGATACGAGCTTCGAGGTCGTTGGATATGGGATCAAAGGGCATCTAAGTAGTTTTTGTACAAATTGTGTGCAATTCTCAAACTCATCAAGGTTTCCTGCAGAAATATTAAGACACATCATGTGAGCTGCTATATCTCAGATCTACAAGCTCCAAGCAACTCGTATCGGCATATAGCATCTAAGGTATGGGGGCACATGATATTCTCCCAGGGAGGAGGGGTGGGGGTGCACAACCAATCGATGGCTGGGAGGGTGGGGACAAATACAATCTAAACAACCCTAAACAGAGCTCCACAATTTTATCTAAGGTCGAGGGGTTGACCCCCGACAATCATAGCTCCGCCTAAACAGAACATTTACATGTACTGTAGTAATAGACTTAATATTCATGTTTTAGTTTCATGTTCATTTTAAATATTGAACTGAGGACCATGGATGTCTTACATTTTACTCCCTTCGTTCCCAAATATTTGTCTTTTTAGAGGCTTCAAATGGACTGGCACATACGGATGTATATAGACATATTTTAGAGTCTAGATTCACTCATTTTGCTCCGTATGTAGTCACTTGTTGAACTCTCTAAAAGACTAATATTTAGGAATAGAAGGAGTATTTTTGAATTCGTGTCATACATGCATGGTTTGGAAAAATAGATGCACTATACTTATTGGATTGTTGTTTGTGTTCATGCGTGTGTGTCTCTCTGTGTGTGTGTGTGGTCATATGCTTGATACATACAAAGTTTCCTCACCTCCATATTGTTCATCTTTTAAATTTGAATTTGCATTGGAAAACTTACTAGGGATACCATGAAATGTGAAATCCACGTTGAGATCACTATATCACAAACTCACTCTAATTCAACAACTCGTCAAAAATCAATTACCACGTTGAGATTAGTATTTGCAAGGAAAATACGGGTATTGTAATACACATAGATTCGTTTGGCAATTTAAAAGGTTCCTTTCGTATTCTCAAATGGTAGGACCCAACGGCGTACCAGCCAGACCTTGGCTCGTGTTGATCCTAAAAAAACGGGCTCGTGTCCTTCGGTGGCGTGCGTGGTACGCACATTGGGCAACCCCATTACCCCAACCAATCGAGCCTCAGCGTTTCAAGTCGAAATATCTGGCGGCCAGAATTCCAGCCCTAGGAAATTCCCCTCATGTCCCGGTCCATAATGACTACCGATGAACAACGGAGGGATGCTTTAGTAACTAGACAATGTTACCTACCGTGCCGAGCACGGTTCAATTCCCTCGGTTGCCGCTCGTCAAGGTCACCCGTCAACTGCATTGCCTAGTACTACTACTACTACACCAGGATGAGCACAAAATTGAGCCCGTTTGTTCGTGCCTAGTACTTGAGTTAATATATCAAGCAATGCATTGGTACGGAGGGATTATCCTTTTACTCTGCATATATAACTTGTCTGAAGTCTAACTAAGCAAAATGTTTGACCAAATCCTTTCTTAAGAAATACAACAGGACAGATGTACGGCTTGAAAATTTATTGCATGATGCAGGTTATCATATTGTTTCGAATCCTGGATATTAAATTTCAGAAAATCCAAAAGTGAGCATAAATTCTTGAAACTAAGCATGGTCACGTGATATGGCACAAATATTACTTTGTAAGTTTTTTCTTCAATTTGAGACAAGCTGCTTATGACAAGTTGCACAAATGAAGAGCCAAGGTATTTTGGAAGAAAGACATGTCACGTTAAGGCGAACGCTTTCACTATTGAAACCGTGGGCGTTTACGTGCCGCCATGAGTCCCCGCTTCTCATCGGCAATCGGCAGGTGCCGTCCGAGCAAGCGTGTGAGTCGACGGGAGGCGTGCAAGTAGACCGCTGTGCCGGCTGTCAGGGAGGCATGCGAGCAGACTGCTGTGCAGGCACACCGGGAGGCGAGCCCTTTGACCAGGCTCCGCCGCCCACCGTCGTCCCAACTGCTCCCACTTTTAATGTCGCTGGCACCGAGGTTTAAAATCAACCCCACACTACCCGGTACTCCGTCCTTTCCGGTTTATAGGGCTTAACTCAAAATATTAGTTTTTCCATTTTATAAGGCTCAATTTTGTTGTTTCCCATCACATGTTCAGATTCCAAGGTAAATTAAATCATTGCATGCAAGTATTAAGAGAAAATTGACCAATGCATGTAATTTATGCATGCATGCATTGCAATTAATGGATTGGTAAACATATTTTTTTGAGAAAAACAAGAGCATTAATTGGGTGCTTTTGCAAACTACAAAAAGTATTCCACCACTCACCATCTACCTTGGTTGGTGAGATTTTTGAATTGAGCCTTATAAACCGGAAAGGAGGGAGTATCGCTACAATCCTCGCTCTTCCTCTCTGATTCTCCTGTCGTCTACCTCCAACTAGCCTGACCTAAACGTATGCCATGCCGCATCACAATGGTCTGCCCTTAGTGTTCTAGTTTCCCGAGGAAGACACCCAGCCGGAGTCTCAAGAACATACGACGCTTTGGGACGAGCTTGAACTGGCATTGCGAGAAGACGCCGCGCCTGTCCCCGCTCCCGTTCCGGCTCCCGTCGCCCCGACTGCGCCAGCGCCCATCCCCGTGGCATTGATGGGCTGGGAGCCGCACATTGTCGCCGAGATTGATCCCACGGGGTTCCATGAGGTGCCCGCCGACTTTCACGCACCCGTGCACCTGCCAGCGCATGTGCCTGCGCGTGCACTGACGCGCACGCCCGTGCCGGTGCCCATGCACCTGCCAGCGCCTGCGCCTGCGCGTGCACTGACGTGCGCGTCTGTGCCGGTGCCCATGCACATGAATGTCTCTGCCGCACCGTTGACAGCGCCTGTCCCCACGCGGGTGCCAGCGCCCCCCTCGGCGGCATGGATGGCCGCCGTCGACCGCTTCCTTGCACCAACGCCAGTCGCCTCCTCCTGCCAGTCGACTCGCTCCGAAGTCTAGAACATATTGGCCTTCCTTGAAGCTAGGCCAATGTCCAGGAGTACGCCAAGAATGGCGGAAGACGCCACCGTCGCCGTCGGTCAGTGGCCCGACGACACACAAGGCACGGCAGAGGAGCCGCTTCCCACCGCGAGACGCCCCCGCCGCCGCCATGTAATCTAAATTTGCCATGAAAAACGTTCAGATTTCCATGCTTAAAATCCGAACGTTTATCATTTTCGTTTATTTTATATCGATCGTCGTACAATTTAAAGTCGGAGTCAGACTGAACGAAATGTATGGTTTGATCGATTGAATGTTCTGCTAGAGCCGTATCAAATTAAATATAAAACGTCATCAAGCCACATGTATTCCTTGTCATCCAACGACCTAGACTGCTTCAATGTCGAGCGCTCAACACGTTTAGCATGCAGTTAATTTCATGCCAAAATAGTGCTAATCACATGACAACACGCAAATAATATCCTAGTAGTTAATATCCGCATGCACTTAATATACATCCAAATTAACGTGCATTGCACATACACACTGACTAGTGCTGCTAGTACGTGAAACTGGTGACGTGACTTGTGAACGTGTCCAGATATGGTCAACGGCAACATCGCCCGCGAGTTCTTCCTGTTTGCCCGTGCGTCTAAACGCAGAAGGGGAGGAGAGAGAGAGCACACATGGAACCCACCAGTAAGTGAAGGCGAATAGTACTAAAAATAATATTACATGTTATCCATTAATTAGACTGTGGTAATATAAAAACATTATGTGAACAAAGGGGGTACAACAAACATTGCTATTCTACGTATGTGGCCTACTCTTGACGTGCGGCTTGATGGCCCGGTTGCATGTTCGATGCTCGTCCTTTATTTTTTAATTTGTATATGGGTCCAAATTCGTTTCATGACATGTGGGGCCCTTGGTGTGTAGTTTGTACCACTTTAATTTGTGGGTCGAAATTTGTTCCATTCCAAGTGGACTATTGGTGTGTAGTTTTGTAGCTTATTTATAATAATTAAAGAGAACAACATAGTTTTTTCAATAATACCATGGTGCGACGTTGAAGGCGAGAGAGGACGTGCGAGAGAGTGATGACCGAGCCAGAGGGAAATCAACTAGGGTAGTTGCGTGGGTTGCAATGGTGTTTGGAGTAGTTGTGGGCCGAATGCTACGAAAATATAATCTAAACCGACCGGAATAAATGCCTACACAAATTAATCCAAGGTTGGAGTGCCCCTTGCAATGTAAATAGCTCCGGCTTTGCGAGGGATGGAGAGGTAGTAGCTTCAATGCGTGGAAGATACGATGTGAGAAAGCGAGGTTAATCGAGAGACATATAGATAGAGAGACAAAGTGAGTGCGGTCCGACATTCATTGAACAAATATATATATATATATATATATATATATATGCTCTGAAGAGATATTGTCTGATTGAGCATTTTGGCAAGGGTGAGGGCTGTAAGATAGAGCTTGAGAGATGATCCGGTCACATACGTGTAGATATATTTTGTGCGTGGGAGGAAGCAAGGTCAACCGATCACATAGGGTCGCCGTGAGATCGAAAGAGTGAGATGGGTTGGAGAGAGTGACCTAGATAGACGATGTGCGTGAGAGAGTATACAATGTGAATAGGTCGAATTGGGCTCAAACATGGTGATATATCGTTTTTGTCCGAGAAAGAGCGAGGTCAATCAAGACATACAGAGAGAGAGAGAGAGATTGAGTGCGCGTGGCCCACCATGAGGTCGAAAGAGTGGTGGCGTCTTGGATGGACTGACCTAGATAGACAATCTGCGTGAGAGAGTATAGAGTGTGTCGATCGAGGCCCGAATAGGGAGATATATCATTTGTGTGTGAAAGAAAACGAGGTTAAATGAGACTCGGATAAAGAGAGCGAGATTGAGCGAGTGTGGCCCGCCGTGCGAAAGAAAGAGTGAGACAGTCTCGAGGGAGTGACCTAGATATACAACGTGCATGCGTGCACATGCACGAGAGGTTGGGGGGCTAGATAGGCAATGCATGCATTTAGCGCGAGAGGGTGAGAGGGAGAGGCGGGAGAGAGAGAGCTCGACATGGGGAGCAATGGCGGGTGTGCGAGGTAAATACATTTGGTAACAGAGTGGAAAAAGGGGTTGCGTAGTTGAGAGACTTAGAGATCGAAACATGGAGAGAAAGAATGAACGTGTGCTGGAAACTGATAGCTTCCTAAGGTGGTTAGGAGAGGAAGATTGACCGATACAGGAAGTATGTAACGTCTGTGCGAGGGGGGGGCTAAAAACAACATTTGAATGTACATAGTATGAGACTTAATATCGATGTTTCAATTCGGTGTACATTGTAAGATTTGAACCGAGGACCAGACATATGGGTAATTATTTCAAATTCGTGCCATACTAAGTTTCGAAAAGTTGACATTGACTCAGTTTCTTGTGCTATTTTGTAGGTCATATGTTTGAAGCCATCCAAAAGTTTTCTCACTACCATGGTGTTCATCATATACATATGAATTTGTATTAAAAAAGTAGTGTGGATACAGTGAAATGCCAAATCGACGTTAGAATTGGAGATCGCTACGTGACACACACTCTAATTCAAATAACTAACTACGTGACACACACTCTAATTCAAATAACTAATTATGTGAGACACACTCTAATCCACGTTAGCGTGGGTACCGTTTTGATTTTTTTTCAAATAACTCCTCATTAATTAATTTATAGTACTCCCTCTGTTCACTTCTATAAGACCTTGAAGACATTTTAGACAATGTGCAAAACAGTTCATTTTAAGTTGTTTGAAACGACTTACAAAAGTGAACGGATGGAGTATCTCGTTTCGAATGACTAATTATTGCAAGGAAAACACGGGCATGGTAATACATACAGATTCGTTTGCAAATGAAAGAAGATTCGTTTTCATTCTCAAATGTAGGCGCACCAGGCAAACCAGGGTCGTGTCGGGGTGGACGCTGCTTCGGTGCCTTAAAGGCAACTGCCTTTGGGTCACTGACATGTGGGCTAGCCACCTGTTGGGCCCATATGTCATGGACAGAAAGGCAGGTGCCTTAAGGCACCGAAGCATAGTCCGGTTGGGGTGGTCACGTGTGTCGGACGGACGCGTAGCACCCAGCCCCCCCCCCCCCTCCCCCCCCCCAAAAAAAGGACGACGACAATATAAGTTCGCGCTTCCATGTTTCGGATTGAAATATCTGGCGGCCCCAATTCCAGCCCTGCAAAATCTCTCTTCTCCACCGTCCCCTTCCGCGCCCAGATTGCTCAAATCCCTAATTCGCCGCCAACCCTCGAAACCCCCCTCATCTCGTCTCTTTCCCCACCGTTCCCCACCTCTGTGCCCGACGACGACGACAAAGACGACGGTCGCGCTTCACCACCGCACCGGAGCTACCTCATCTAAGCCCTCGTTCACCGCACCGGGTGGTCCACCGACAACGTCGGCCGCCGCAACCGACGTGCCTCACAGACACCGAGTTCCACCGCATCAGGTGCGCTTCACTGATGTCGTCTCCTAGCTCACCGGGGCTACTTCATCGAGCACATCGTCGCACCTCCGCCCCCCGAGGCCGTTGGGGCTTCACCAATGGTCTCGTCCACCGCATCGTAGCGCTCCGTTGCCACTCAAGATCTGCATCCATGCGCAGCGAGCCAACGCCAGCGCATCACCCTCAACAGCTCTGAAGTGACCCGCACTCTAGCTAGGCGAGCATGCCCAAAAACCGACCCGAACTAGGTATCCACACATCACTCCCTTGTGCACTATTCCGATGATGTTTGGATATCCTTTCACTACTCTCTTAGCTTACACGCCTATGCAACTCTGACCTTAACTCTTATTTCTTCTGGAGATATCATCTGAAACAAGAAAATCCATATTTTAGCGAAGCATGACGACGCTACGGGATCTAGTACACATCCTACACACCCGTATAACCTTGTAAGTATCTGTCCTCCGGTACAACATCAAGGTCGATTCCTCTTATTTGATCAACCATTCGCCGTGTCAAAAATGCAGAGGGGGATGCAAGGAGCACAAGGCCTGCACATCCAAGAAAGTGGTAACATGGACTTGTACATGGAACATCCCAAGCGCAAGCAGAGCTGCAGTGAGCCTGTACAACGAGCTAGCGTAAGTCCCTGCATTTCATTTAATTCATAGTGGCATTCGTGTATGATTTGTGTGCAGTGGCTGACCCACGAATTCAAGTTACCAGGGGCGAACATTTAACTTAAAAAATACGAAGGCACTTGCACTCCAGAAATCAACATAACTTGAGAAATGTGAAGCTACATGCACTTTGAAAACCAGCTAATGATCCAAAGTAGTTCAGATTATAAACACTAAATGATGCAAGCACAAAAAAAACACAAAATGCAACATGGTGTACAAGGACTACAAACATGGTCTGTACCTACTTGAATTATTCTTTCTCTAGCTGAAAATATCGAAGTGTAATTGCACGTATAACCAGTGCACAAACTGCATATCAGTATATCTATCCTGCACAAGTATGCCAATAGTTTCAAACAATAGATTAGAAAAGTATTTATGCTATGTTGTCATGATACGGAGACTTTCTGGTAGATGGCCTCGATGTTTCCTCAAGCTATGAAAATGCACTATAATTTGCTTGTCATCAATGCTTGCAAATCTCTGTCTCTCTCAACATAGTAGATCATCATTAGACACTAAATCCTTCAATGATCTTGCAAAATGCTTGCATTAGATCCCTCATTAGACACTATATGTTCATCACCAGGAGCATGTAAAATGTTTGCATCAAATCCTTCATTAGCAGTCTATTCATTAGACACTTCAGGCTCAAGAACAACATGAGCTTGTATGTTTGCACCGGAAACTTGATTAGATACGTCAGATTCAGTCAGTTCAGTATTGATTGGGGGAGTTATAAAATAAGTAGAAATTGGTTTCATTTTCTCATAGATTCCCTACATACAAGCAGTTTTACAACACCGTCAGGTTTAACTATTGGCTAGAAATTGAAGAGTTGAATTAGATATAATCAGGGATGTGATGTACCTGCTCGTTGCGCATGCTACTCTTGCAATTAGCGACTGTCCGTTTGCGCAAGCTCGATGCCATGCCCGTGCTGACACCACTGCCTCCCACGCAGGCTACACCCAGGGTTGGATCTTCATCTTCTTGTCCTTCCGTTCGCTTGAAGCCCGGTGACCGCCCTCCAATGAGGGCGCGAGGAAGTGCTGTGTCGGTCTGTCCAGCGGCGGCTAGGTTAGGAGCGAACCAGACTGGAGGCTGGAGCGAATGAATTGGGATTTTTCCTACTGTCGATCGATATGGGAGGAGCTCATTTGGGCCGCGAGCCTGCTATAGGGCTTGCCTTGCACTTATGTTATTGGCCCATCCAAATTGAAACATTTTTCTTCATTTTTTACATTGCCTGCTCGTGCGTTGGGACGAACAAAACTAGCTTGGGCCAACCTCGACGACTCAAACTAGGTGCACACTTTCCAGCCACCTGAGGCGGCCGCCCATACCAAGCCCCTATGGTGGCGTCACCCCTTTTTGCGTGTATGATTGGATAGTGAAAATATTCCAGTGGCGCTTTTGATTTACCAACAAAATGGTTGAATTGCTTGTTTCTATGAACTGAGTTCGCCAATAATGTGAAGGATGCCAGTCTTTTCATCCTATTGTAGATTGCTTAGATCTCGATATGCCAAAAGTAATCGCATGAAATATACAGTAAAAGCCAGTGTGATGTGTTTGGCTACAACTAGTCTGACTACACGTCCTCATATAACATATCAAGGACGCACCATCTTACCAGATTAACCATTCGACTTACCCATGCAGTGTGTGAAGAAAGAAGTATTGGGACTGCGTATCCAAGCAATTGATGCCATGGACTCCGTCGTACAACCTTGTAAGCGAAAAAGAAGTTGCATTGTGCCTGTACAAAGAACTAGCATAAGTTCAGTTACCTGCTTCTCGGAATTTTAGTTAGCAACTTATTGCAAAATTGTTCAATTACGTTGCTTGGCTTAATTTAGTTTACTACTGATTACATAATGGCACAGCCTGTTAATCATATTGTAGACTACGCCTATCTATGTGTTTGATACTTACTGTTAAGAATTACCTGTTTGCCTTAACTTAAATATCTACTTGTTTGTTTAACTGCTTTGCTGCTGCAACAACGGGTTACAATGATGTTAATAACTACTTTTCAGCATCCAATTGAAACTCTTTAATTCCTTGTTTGTTTAACTGGTTTGTTGTTATAACTCCCAGTTGAGATGTTTTGCTAACTTCAACTTTTCTGAATCCAATCGGAACTTTAATGGCAAAACAGGTTAGCGCAAGATCAAAGAGCAAGGTCCCCATGGACGTTGCATCATCCCACAGTAGTGGCACCGGCCCAATCGTGCATTATGAATTGCCAAATGGTGATGCTCTAGAGGCTAAACTAGTGGTAGAAAGAGATTCTACTTCTGCACTTAGAGATGAAGTTGACATGTTGAGGAAGAAAACAGCACAATCACAAGCAGTACTCAAGACAACCATTAAATATTTGGTGGATTTCAAAACGAAGCAAGCTGAGACTGACCAGATTGTTAAGGTCCTGAAGGAAAAAAGGAAATTAAATTCCTACTTGGTAAATCATAGGTGAAATGTTCTTTCCATAGTGAATAACCTTTGTGTTGTCTGTTCATGTAATCAATCAAACCATTTGTTTTAGAGATCATGTAATAATTGTTTTTTTGTTTTTTTGTTTGTAATTTTATTTGAGCACAAGTCTGTATTAATTGATAAGACTCGGAGACATTTCATTTGGATTGCTGTGCTAGACCTACAAATATGCCAGTCGGGGTGAATGTGCATTCAGCAATAGTAGTATAGATGGACCATAAGTGGCACGCATCGGAAAGGGCCAAGATGATGGCTAAAAAAAGTATGCTGTTGTAGCCAAAAAAAGTACATCGGCCTGGCTTATGTATGTTAGTTGATATTATTAATCCATATACTCTATAAGTGTTTATATGTCTGTTAGTTCCGTACATTCTTGGTTGATTGACTCGGTATTTGAATCTTGATACATCGCTTGTGTACATATCTAAATGGGAGTACACATTATGCTGCATGTGACATTTGAGTTGGACATGAAGTGTTCCAAATATTCGAATTCACCTTAAACTGGATTCTAGTTTCTGAATTTGAGTATCGGCATTTGTAAACCATATTTATATATGACAGTGGAATACATCTTTGTCGTCCTTTTGAAGATATACAAAAACAAATAGAATGATTTATAAAGATTCATATAGGAATACAAAATGGATTCGAATTTAGTTGCCAGGGTAAACGTGGATGCTTATTGTCCCAAAATTCAAAAGAAACAGCAAAATGTCCACTCCCACATCGGCTGCCCGAAGCCAAGTGTTTGGGAGATGGAAATTACTGTCTACCCATTACACGGACAATCCATCGGCCCGATTTCCACTGCTCTAAATAGGGGTTGGTTAGTAACTTCAATTAGACGTGACACGACCTCCTCTGAGCCCATTCCGACACGGTGGGCGTCAAACATGGGCGGCAAAACTCATTTGATTCAAGCTTGTCCAAAAGACCTCTATTTCTCCCTCCATTCCCCATTCATACACGGTGGGCGGCAAAACAAACTCTCCTCGTCCGAAATAGATGTAGGCTAATATTTTAAATAGGGGCAGATGTGTAACTTCCATCAGACGTGACACAACCGCCCTACCCGTCAGCCCCGTTCATACACCATGGGCGCCAATCGTGGGTGGCAAAACACCCTCTCCTTGCCCGAAATAGTTACCGGCAAATATTTGGGAGATGCGAGATTACCGTCCTATCCCCAACCGACGAGACGTCCAAATTTGAAAGGGGGATAAGTTCGTAACTTTCCCATATTTCAGACAGGCGCGTCCCAAAAACATGGTTCCCCATACCTCTCCCTCCATTTTCCCATTCAAACACCGTTCGTGCTAGAACACCCCATTCCCACACCAGCCTCCGTCCGCCACCCCATCCATCGCCGCCGTCCTCCACCACATCCATCGCCACCGTCCTCCACCATGCCGAGCGCCTACCAAGACCGCGTCGTCCACTGCTAGAGATGGACGTTTCTCATCCACGGCGACGGACCAATAGCCTTGCATCGCGTCCTCTCGCTTCATCGGCGCCGTCGTCCTCTTTGCCGGGGCCGCTCACACGACCTTCTCTTCCACCGCAACGGGACTTATCTCCCGATGCACCCGTCTACCGTCACATATCTGCTTCAACGCCACCGACAGCCATCGCACCCCCGATGCCTACATGGCGCCGCAAGAGAGGTGGTACTTCATATCTCCTCAACTTTGTGATCTCAACCAGAAAATAGATCTTAACTTGGTTACTCTACTTTCTTTTCAGCTCTTAGAATTTAGTTCTTAGTTCGAGGCAAACAATGGATGCTAAATATCATTTCTCCAGTTTGCAGCTTCAAATCTACCATGGCACAGCCATAATACGGTTTAATTGATCATGCTTAGGGTTTAATTGATCATGTTGGTTCCGTGGTGGTTTCTTTAATAGAAATCAGAGGGGAAACCCTCTTTTGCTAAAAAATATATGCTTAGAATTTCCCCCTTTTATGATCACTATACGATCAGAATACGTGCTTCGTGTCATAATAACACTGCTCCACCCATCAAGCTAAACAAGCTTAGTTGTTCAAATATGAATATGATATTATTAAAATAGAGTTGTTTAATTGGTCAGCTAAATGTTCCTAATTTAGTTTCGAAAATGCATGTTCGCCGCTCGGGTGTGTATCTCTGTGTGTGGTCTGGTCAGCACGGTTGAGGAGGTGAACTTTGCATATGCAGGGGTTTATAGGGAGACACTCTCCGAGTTGAAACCGAAATGCATTCCATAGATATTTGACTACTTTTTATGTTTTCATGAATCTCAGATTCTGAACAGCATCATAATGATTATGAGCTTGCGCGCATGAAAAGAATAAAGCAGAACAATGCCATGGCTGTCAAACTTGGCATTAAGGGACTGAAATCAAGTCTGGATGCAATGCAATGCAAACACTCTCCACCTATAGATTCATGCTCAGAATATGATCCTAACAATGGTTCTGAGCTAGAGGGAGACCTAAGTCAATGTAGCTCCCTAGTGGAGGAGTCAGAGGAAGATGCCCTATCTTATTCACCCATCAAGGTACTTGCTCTAACTTTCCAAGGTTACATTGCTTGCACATATCTTGCAACTGATGCTTTGCATTGTTTCTACTTTGTTGAACTGCCATTAGCTTAGTTTACACATCGTGTATGTGAATACGCCCTGCCTATCAATTTTCAGTACATATTCCATCTGTCATCATACCATATTTATCCATTCAAATGCTGTTCTTGTGTATCAGGCGTTCAAAAGGAAGAGGGCGATTGCTGATCGTGGAGGAGCACAAGCAAAGTATTTTGAAAAGGTAGTGGCACCTGATAAATCAAATAGCCCATTAGGTGTAGTTGCAATATCACCTGACCCACAAAATACCCCAACTCTAGCAGACTCTAGCCCTACTACACTGGTCATTTCTGATGCCCCAACTCAGCAGACCCCAACTGCAGCAAACAGTATGATTATGCCAGTTGACATAGCACCAGTTGTACGACGCAAAACCCCCATTCCAGCAAAGAGTACACCAAATACAGTTGCCAAATCCCTTTTTGCATCAGAGAGAGCCCCAATTGCAGCAAATAGGACCCCTGTTCCATTTCTTCCCAGTTTAGAAGACGAAGCTTATGTTGTTGTCAGGAACTTTGTGCGCATCTTTCCTTCATGGAAAGATTATACCGCAGACACAAAACAATTTCCAGTCTTCCTCCGCAACTTACGCGTAAGTAATGTACTAATGTTATTTATGTTCATTACTGCATATGTTTCTGCTGACAGAAGACAGAAGTTTTCATTCTTTTAAATAGGCAAGGCGCAAACTGGGTTGTGATGACGAGCAAGAGTAGGTTGCGCTTTTCAAGCACTCGTTGATGAAGTATCGTTCCTACATGAGGCAAGCGCACTTCGATGGCAAGGCTCTGAACGAAATTTCTGTAAAGTCTCCGGTGCTACATTTATCCGACGGTGACTGGAATAATCTTGTTACACATTGGTCTCGGCTGCAGCGTAAGGTACTGTCTATGATATCACACCACAATTTGAACTACATTTCTACATTTGCCTTAATGTCTCACTTGACGAAAACTGTTAGCAGAAGAACATTCGTTCTCAAGGGACCACAGAATCTCGCAACTATACTGCACACTGCATTGCTCTTGTGAGTACCTCTTGCCCTGTATGACCATACTTACTTTCATAGCTGTTTGATTATGTAGCATCACTACACATGTTAGCCTCGTAATCGTCCATTTGGTGGACATTATAAGATCCGTATGGACTCTTACATAAATTTAGAATCAACCCAATGCTTTTGAAGAGGTTTAGCTCTGCAGTCCTCTTGTAAGGACTGAACATGGTCTATCACTGTACTTACATTAACAGCTACTCCCTCCGTCCCATAATATAAGAATGTTTTGTATAGTACACCAGTGTTCAAAACACTCTTGTATTATGGGAAGAGGGATTGGTTCATTTTGTAGCATTCTGCATCTTATCTTCCTCGCCCACCATTTACTAAAAAAGATCAGATCTATATTTAATCTTACCAACAAGTAGAATACATAGACAATGACAGTGCAGAAGTGTAGCCCATTGCTCTTGTCAGTACATTTTGTCCTGTAATGCTTGTACTTCCAGGGATTGGTAGTTGATTATGTAGCATCAATCTGCATCTATCTTCATTATCCTCTATCCCTTCCAGTATTATCATATCTATAATTACTCTCTACAAAATGTAGAGTACAGGCAATGCTTATGAAGAAGATTCTGTGCTGAAATTCTTGAGTTATCCTTCCCTTGACATGGAGAAGGGCATTATAAAGCCGGTGTTAACTGTTAATGTAAGTCAGTCCTTCTAAAGCCTTTATCCTCAACTGCTGTTTAATTTGCTCATACTCCCTATCGTTTACTGCTGTCTAGTTTGCTGTTTCTACCAAAATGCATGTTTGGAAGAACCGTAAGTTCTAAGTTTTACTTGTAAAACCAAATTCCTTATTCATACCATGCACATTACTTAATACTCCCTATATGTATGCTTGTTCTTGTGGATCTATAATCCAGTGTGTGGTGAAGCAGCCCAAGTTTGCGCCTTGTCATCTCCTATTTTATCTCATGTGGCTGACGATATGAACAACATGCCATGCACATTATCCAAAATAGATACAATGATTTTCTTTGCCCTTCATCTATGCTTGTTATGTTGACATGGTAATCCAGTAGTGTGGTGAAGCTCCCCGCATTATGAACAACGCCGAATTATGCTATTGATATTTTGAACATACTCTTTATTTTCTAATTTGAAATTGGATAGAATTGACAGAACAGTTATCATCTTTGTTTATACACGTGGAAAACCTGTCATCTCTCTGCTTTGTTTCAGGGTGATATGCCTGATGGCATGCACAAGTCTGCTGAAGGCTGTGAGACAAACCGAACATATATTGCAGCAAAGAAGGCAAAACATCTTGAAGATAGCGAGACAACCCCAAAGTCTTGTCTTGATGCAGTGTTCAATTTACTTGAGACTAACAGTCAAACAAGCTCACAGAATTCGTTGTCTGAATCAGTTCGACTTCTTCAGTCCCAAGTTCTAGCAGAAAGGCATTCTGCAACTTAACTTCAACTTGAAGTCCTATCTCTAAGAAAGATTGTGGAGAACACCAATGAGAACCTCATCGCTAAACAGCTACACCTGGAAGCTATGACCGACATGCTAGGCCGGTCTCACAGCCTTGCTCAGCAGCTTGCGCAGCAGTTCCCCCGCAAGGCTAACCTTTCTTGAACTGTCTTGGAAGTGGTCTCGGTTCAGTATTATTTTGTTACGCTGGAATGGTGCCCAGTTTTTGTAATCTGCTTCTTCGTTGCACTTTATGATCACTGGTGGCGAACTTCGATGCCCAGTGGATGTAATATACCTTAAACCCTTTATTGTATAGTGTAGGTTTATTCTAAGTTACTATGTCGTAATTTCTTTATTGTATAGAGTAGGTTTGTTCTTAATTCATACTAGTTACGCACCAGCCCGAAATGAACCCCGACCCATGATTGTGCGAATGAAATCACGGGCTTTTAACAGGCCAAAATTGTCTCGGTCCTTGTTTGGCCCAATCAGATATCGGCTGCGAGCAGGCCGGATGCAAACAGGGCCATAGTTAGGCCCAACCATATGACGGGCTTTTAACAGGCCGAAATTAATATAGGGCTGAAATGTTAAACGGGCCCTTAACGGGCCAAAACTAATATCAGGCCGAATTACTAAGTGGGCCTTTAGCAAGTGGGCCCAAAAGCATAGTGTCCAGTTGACGGGTCGAATCTGATATGGGCCATAATTGAGCCCATAGCCTCTTAAAGGGCCGGACCTGATCTGGGCCATAGTTTGGCCCAGAACATGGTAGGCTTTTAACGGGCCGGATCTCATATGGGCCACTGTTAGGCCCGGAGCGTGGCAGGCCATTAATGGACCAGATCAAATATGGGCCGGCATTTGGCCCAAAACATGGCAGCCAGTTAATGGGCCGGCCTACTAGGGTCCTCAAAATCTTGTGGGCCTAGAGCTGGGCCGGCCCATTAATGTCGGTGAAATCTCGTGGGCCTTTAGCTGGGCCGGCCCATTATGACCTGCAAGAATCTTGTGGGCTTTACCTGGGCCAGCCCATTATGGCACAAAAAAATCTTGTGGGCCTTTAGCTGGGCCGGCCCATTATGGCCCGCAAAATCTTGTGGGCTTTACCTGGGCCAGCCCATTATGGCACAAAAAAAATCTTATGGGCCTTTACCTGGGCCGGCCCATTATGGCCCGCAAAATCTTGTGGGCCTTTAGCTGGGCCAGCCTATTATGGTCCGCAGAAATCTCGTGGGCCTTTAGCTGGGCCGGCCCATTATGGTCCGCAAAATCTTGTGGGCCTTCAGTTGGGCCGGCCCATTTAAACTTGATGGGCCGGTCCACGTGTCAACATATCATAGGCGCGTCTCGCCCATTGGATGAGTTGACACGTGTCTCCTCCAGCCAATGATGATTTTACATGTGGAAAATCCCCATTGGTCGGGGCTGTTAACGGGTTATCGGATCCGAAACCCGACCCGATAGCTTAATGGTGTTCCATTACGGTGGATGCCATGTGTCGGTCACCCTTGACGAAAGCACTTCTGTGACGCACGGTTTATCGTCATGGAAGTGGACACTTCCGTGATGATAATTTTGGTAATGTCATGGAACACTTCTACGACAGCACAGGTATGACTATCTTGATTCTGTCATAAATTTGTCATGGATGTACATGCATGACAAAAAAGAGACCTACTGTGACAAACACGTATCATCACGGAAGTGTATTTTTTTTGTAGTGCAAACAGATTAATCATGAGTTATTGCCATATTACCTGGCTTAGATTTACTGGAAAGAAAGAATGGGGTTGCCTTGCTGTTTTCAGAGTTTTTCTTCTTATCTTCAGCAGCCTGCACAAAATTAACACACTAGCATTGCTATCATTGGCCAAGTCAGATAATAGGAAAGCAGCATTGACACAACGAACGTTTGGGTAACTAGCCTACACCAAATTAACACAATATGGCACAGCTATCATCAGCCAGGTAAGGTAATACGAAAGAAACATTGACATAATGAATGAATGGGCAACCAGAGAAGCACTACAATTCAGTAATGTGCGTGATATGAGATAGCATATTCATGCAGCTCAGTACGCAAAACTACCCGGCAGTTTTCCTTACAAAAATCAACATTGGCGCCTTTAACATTTTGCTACAACTAATTTTAGATCAGGTAAAGGTTAGATTCACGCCGATTAACAAAATACATGCTGATGTAAAAATATAGTGATATACAACAGGTACTTACATCAGCACTGGAGCAGAGAGAATTCCCGCGAGATATTTTCCTCGAATACGACCCCAATGGAGGAAGTCTTGTATCGTTTAACCTTATTTTCTAACAGAGAGACGGGTAAGAAACATGTAGAAAATATGATCAGAATGCTATAAAATTTCATGATGCCAGGATACGCACACGCTTCTTAGAATGGAGTTGACATTCTTTTGCTGGACTTGAGCGGACTAGTTCTTTGGCCACTGGAATCTGCTTATTATCAATGGGAGTTGGGTTTCTCTGTGCTGGAGCAGTATCTATGAAAAATGGAGTTGGTTTATTATCTCCTGGCATTTGGATCTTTTGCAAATACCTGGTTTGTAACCCTTCAGATTCTAACATAGCCATCTTCCCCTTGCGTGCCTTATATAGAAGAATGGTGATTCAGTTATAAAACATGCTAGAATAGAGATGGAATAGGTACTGAATAATAGAAAGGCATGACATATTGACATGTATTCACTCCATCCGAAAATAAATGGATGGGTCTAGGCGTATTTCAGTTCTAGATACATCCTATTTTATCCATTTCTGCGACATTTAATCCGGATAGAGGGAGTATGATGTAAGAGCTAGGGATACAACAGGACAACACAGTAAAAAAACACTAAAAAACCCACTACAGAACCAAAGTATTCAAACCCACTGATATGAGATAGTACACTCATGCAGCTCAGGATGCAAAACTACCAGGCAGTTTTCCTTGCAAAAATCAACACTGTGGCCTTTAATCATACATTTTGCTACAACTAAATTTAGATCAGATAAAGGTTGGATTCATGCCGATTAATAAAATACATGCTGATGTGAAAATATAGTGATATACAACAGGTACTTACATCTACATTGGAGCACAGAGAATTCCTGCAAGAATCTTTCCTCATAAATGACACCATTGCAGAAAATCTTCTATCTATTAAGCTTATTTTCTAAAAGAGAGATGGGTAAGAAACATGTAGAAAATATGACCAGCATGCTATAAAATTTCATGATGCAAGGATACGCACGCGCTTCTTAGAATTGAGTTGACATATTTTTGCTAGACTGAAGCAGACTAGTTCTTTGGCCACTGGAATCTGCTTATTATCAGTAGGAATTGGGTTTCTCTATGTTGGAGCAGTATCTATAAAAACTGGAGTTGGTTTATTATCTCCTGGCGTTTGGATCTTTTGCAAAGGCCTTGTTTGTAACCCTTCAGATTCTAACATAGTCATCCTCCCCTTGCATGCCTTGTATAGAAGAATGGTGCTTTAATTATAAAACATGCGGTAACAGAGAGATGGAATAGGTACTGAAGAATAGAAAGGCATGACATATTGACATGTATTCCCTCCAACCGGAAAAAATGGATGGGTCTAGGCGTATTTCAGTTCTAGATACATCCTTTTTATCCATTTCGGCAACATGTAATCCGGACGGAGGGAGTATGGTGTAAGAGCTAGGGATACGACAGGACAACACAGCAAAAAAACTAGTTGAATGTAAAACTGTATGCTAGCGGAATACATACAGAAATAACTAAGGCAACATACACGTGTATGATTGGGAAAATAAGATGGCATTGCAACAGAGCACTAGAATAGCACTTCAATGTAAAAAACATGGTATGGTAGACAGATGAAGTACATACTGATGAATAACAATGCATAAGATATTCAGAAGCATGATGTCTAAATTAAGCATACGGCATTGCCATAGAGTAGAATGACAGTACTTGAATTTCAAAACATGTTATCATGAATGGAATGGGTACTGAAAAACAGGAAGGCATACATATTTACATGCATGGTCAGCATGCTAAGCACATGGCATTGCAACAGAGTAGATACACTCCAGGACATTATATGCATGTTGTACCCATATCACAGGCCAAGTTAGAGCAAGAACCTTGTGGGGTGAAGAGGATTCATCATCTTTCTGCAAGTCTTCTGAAGAACTGCCTTTACATGTTCCATCATATTGGGTATCATTGACATCAAGTTTATTGGCCTTTACATTGCTCCGTGAGGTTCTAGTGGATATATCAGTGTGTGCAATTATATCTGATATGCATGGAAGACAACTAGTAGTTAGATTTATGTAATGAGTGCCTGTAGGAGACGACATAAATAGTAGGACTGGGGTTAACTAGCAGCAACAGGTCTCATAAACTAAAGGGAGAACACATATGAAAGCTACAGAATATGTATCGTTTGTATTCGAGATTAACTAGATGGCACACAAAAGTATTAAAGAACAACATAGGAAATACTAGAAGTGGTATAATACTATAATCACCAGCCTGTGGGATAGCATTGGCTGATGGATGATAACTATGGAACAGTGTTACCTAAAGAACAAGTATCTTAGCTGAACTATGGAACAACATTAACTCCTGAACAAGACCCGTAAGAGATCAACATGAATATACAGTGAAATGTGATGATCTATTTTCCATGCTTAGATGAATAACAAAGCCATAAATGTTGCACACAAGTAAGATGAGGGTACAACCTATCGGGCTGCCATCCATAGGAGTGAGCATCATGTGCTGACTTGTCGATGGCCCTGCAGTTGTTGTGGTTGTGCATGTCGGGCACGCGCATTCGATGCAGGGAACTGTTGAGTGGGGACTATAGCTCCCTTCTGGTGTATGCTTCCCTTGTTGGAGCAGCTGCGGTGAGTTGGAAGACGGTGTGTCTGAAGATGCAGATAACGCATAATGTTAAGAACGACATATCTCTTTGATCTGAAGAAATACACTAAGAGATCAACAGCAAGGTACAAGAGTGGTCACACGTCTTTGACTGAAGACTAAATTGGGGTCACACGATTTTATTTTATTTTGATACTGTCCGATCTACGCCGGATGGCTGGCCGTCTTGTGCCTCCCGGCTGACACTGTTCGGAATCTTCCCCAAAGAGCCAGCGACCAACGGCAGAGCAGCCTGCCTCCGCCGTCCGTGGCCCCAGCCAAAACCCCGCTCCCCGCCCCGCCGCACTGCCGTGGTTGTGCCGCCCCCGGGCCAATCCACAAAGACTCCCCGTCATCCAGATCCGGCGGCGGCAGTACCTTCAACCCACGCAACTCTAAAATATAGCCATCTAAGAGTGAAAGTGCAACTACCCCTAGGTGGTTTTGGTAATTCACAATAACATATAGCTCATTGAGCTAATGCTATTCCAAGATGATCATTTCAGGAAAGCTCAATGATTGGCATGGCATGGATGGTGAAAGTGGAACCCTCAAAATGCTAAGGACAAAGGATTGGCTAAAGCTTCATGCTCAAGACTCTTCATTTTACATTTTAGTGATCCAAGATCACATTGAGTCCATAGGAAAAGCCAATACTATCAAGGAAGGATGAGGTGTTTCTTAATGAGCCTTTTGCTTCATGTTCTTAATGATATGCTCCAAAATCCTCAGCTACTTTCCCACTTCCAAACACATGACCTAAACCCAAAGCCAAACTCGGACCTACCGATTATTTCTATCCGGCGCCATCGAGTTTCACTTGTCATAGCCATTGCCAAACCCTAGCAAATCGATTCTACTGATAGGGATCTCGGTCTCACCGAGATGGGATTGCAATTTCACTCTTTCCCTTTCATAACTTTTCGATCTCACCGAAAGAGCGAATCAGTCCCACCGAGATTGCAATGTAAACTCACAATCTCCTTTTCGTAACATTTCGGTCTCACCGAGAAGAGCGAATCGGTCCCACCGAGTTTACCTGACCAACCCTCTGGTTAGCTTATTACCAAATCGGTCTGACCGAGTTTGTGTAATCGGTCTCACCGAGATTACGTTATGCCCTAACCCTAACCATATCGGTCCTACCGAGTTGCATGTCAGTCCCACCGAAAATCTCTAACGATCACTAGGTTTACTATTTCGGTCCGGCCGAGTTTGTTGATTCGGTCCCACCGAGATTGGTAAATTGTGTGTAACGGTTGGATTTTGTGTGGAGGCTATATATACCCCTCCACCTCCTCTTCACTCGTGGAGAGAGCCATCAGAACACATCTACACTTCCAACTCATATGTTCTGAGAGAGAACCACCTACTCATGTGTTGAGGCCAAGATATTCCATTCCTACCATATGAATCTTGATCTCTAGCCTTCCCCAAGTTGCTTTCCACTCAAATCTTCTTTCCACCAAATCCAAATCCTGTGAGAGAGAGTTGAGTGTTGGGGAGACTATCATTTGAAGCACAAGAGCAAGGAGTTCATCATCAACACACCATTTGTTACTTCTTGGAGAGTGGTGTCTCCTAGATTGGCTAGGTGTCACTTGGGAGCCTCCGACAAGATTGTGGAGTTGAACCAAGGAGTTTGTAAGGGCAAGGAGATTGCCTACTTCGTGAAGATCTACCGCTAGTGAGGCAAGTCCTTCGTGGGCGTTGGCCATGGTGGGATACACAAGGTTGCTTCTTCGTGGACCCTTCGTGGGTGGAGCCCTCCGTGGACTCGCGCAACTGTTACCCTTCGTGGGTTGAAGTCTCCATCAATGTGGATGTAGGATAGCACCACCTATCCGAACCACGGGAAAAACATCCGTGTCTCCAATTGCGTTTGAATTCCCCAAACCCTTCCCTTTATATTCTTGCAAGTTGCATGCTTTACTTTCCGCTGCCAATATACTCTTTGCATGCTTGCTTGAATTGTGTGATGATTGCTTGACTTGTCCTAAAGTAGCTAAAATCTGCCAAGAACTAAAATTAGGAAAAGGTTAAGTTTTTATTTGGTCATGTAGTCTAATCACCCCCCTCTAGACATACTTTCAGTCCTACAAAGAGCTACTTCTGCGGCGAACTTGCGGCCCCGCACCCTTACGTTAGACACCAGCCAACCGGCGGCCTAGAAGCTCCGCCGCCTCAAGGGGTGCTGCTTCCCATTGCAAATCGATTGGCCCAGAAAAAAAATTCAGACAACTGACGCCTAAATAAAGTGATTTGAGATGAGGGTGCGACCTATCTGGCGGGATGGTGAAGTAGGCAGGCCCAACTGCCGAGTCGGTGAGGCCGGCGCGGTTGCGGTGGCGACCGGCGGCAGTGAAAGAGCGATGTCACGACGGTCGACGGCTACGCCGAAGCAACGCCAGGACTCTGGACGGATCCGAAGATGGAGCCGCTCCAGCGCCGTGAACAACGGCGGGGGGGAATTGGCTCCGGTACGGTTCACGCGGTCGTCGTCGAGGCAGCACCAGCAGGACGGAGTAAGAGGCACACGGCCGAGTGCATGACGGCAAATGGACAACGTCTCCGGCATTAGGGAGGAGGGAGGCTGTGAAATTGGTGCGGTGGGGGGCGCCATGGAGGTGGGGCTGAGGTTTCGTGGCTTGGGAGAAGGGAGCTTCCCGGGGAGAAGGTGATTTGAGGCCCACGAGGTATGAATGGGGGCGGGCGGGGGGGAATTGGGAGGGGAGTGGAACAATGTCTTACGGACGCATTTGTCTGAAATGTGAGGGGGAGTTACAGTTCTACCCTTTCCTATATGCTTCTCGGCTTGGGTCTGTGTACTGAGGGTCGGGGATAGTAGAGTAACTTTGCTTCTCCCCAAATAGTGGGCGGGAGCGATTTCAGGCGAGGAGGGCGTGTTTTGAACTATAGTGGGCGCGAGCGATTTCGGGCGAGGAGAGCGTGTTTTGAAATAGTGGGCGCGAGCTATTTCGGGCGAGGAGAGCGTGTTTTGCCGACCATGGTTTATGAATTATTCGGCACATGTCATTTCGGCCGAGGAGAAGGCACGCTTGGATGAAGTTACGAACCTACCCTCGATGTACAATGGGCCAATTGATGCGTGTCCCACATAGGACGGTAATTTCACGTCTCCCATTTATTTGCTCGGGCGAATTCCACCGAGAAGAGAGGATGTTTAACAGTTCGTTCAAATTTTGGGAGAACGAGCATCCACCTCTACCTTACCAAGTCGATTCGGATCAAATTTTGAAATATTAGCTTGCCACTTCTTTTTTAGATGGAGAGATGATGCTCGTGAGTAATGTGTTTTTACATGCTCGTTGCTAGCGATTTACTATATGACAAATAGTTGATCCACTCAAAAACGCGAATCAAACCCAAAATGAAATATCTCGATTCAATGAAATAGCTCGTTCAGTATGTCAAAATAGTGAACTAAATCCAAAATTGAACACCTCAATCGAGTAGCATGTTGTACAATATTATAGTACTCCATGAACATGTTGAAAGTAAAATTAATGAACTTGTTTGATATACACATATATCCGTTCATGTGTGGATTGCAGACAACATGTTCTCCAATTTAAATATTTGAATGCAAGTTTATATCGAAACATGGTTTATATCAGTCTTTGATGCATAAAACACGACCTCCCTCTCCCGGACTCCTGTTCTCTCTCTCTCTCTCGCCGACAATCTTCAATTCTGTCGCATGCATCCGACACAAAAACCTTGTTGGTCCCTCTCCCTTTCTCTCCATCTCTCTCTCTCTCTCTCTCTCTCTTTGTGTGTGTGTGGGGGGGGGGGCTTTCTAGTTCGCATGCATATATACACCATCTATAGCACACTATGTATGATACTCTAGCTAGTCCAAGCTAGATATCTTGGGTGCACTCATCGTACGGACACAGATTCCTCGGCTCTTTTCCTGTAACTCTCTCACGCACCACTATGTCGTCTCGGAGCTCTTCCCCCCTCTCTCAAACTCTCCATCCACCTGGGTCACACATACACATGCATATCTCACTCGCACTCGATAAGCCCATCTAAAACTCTATCTCCCCCCCCCTCGTTCTCTCTCCATCTCACTCGCGCACACACACAATCTCATGCCCAGCTAGCCATGTATGATGGTCTCTCACTTAATTGTAGGCACACGCAGTCCCCCCTATATGTATATGACTAGCTAATCTTAGTCTCCATCACAAACATGTGCATGGTCTATCTCGATTTCTCTCGGGGCATCTTTCTATCGCGCACGCACTCCCTCGATCTCCCACCCATATAGTCCCCTCACGATCTCGACGGGATCTCTCTATCACAAAGACACCCTCTCTCCCTCCCCATGCGTCCATGCCATCCATGTGTCCCTCTCGTCCTTTGTTCCTTGTTGGCCACACCTCTATTGGACATGTGCTACAGGGGTGTCTCTCTCCGTTGCAAACAATCACACACTATCTATTTTCGTGTATCTCCTCGCCTCGCTTTTCCATCTCGGAGATGCATGGGTGATATGTTCGCATAAGAAACGAAAAAACACACTCTCTCTAATTTATCGTTTGTTGTCACTTTCTCTTTCACACACATACTCTTTTTGCACACTTACTCATTCTCCTTCACACACACTTGATCTGTCTCGACTGAGGCACTCTCCTCGGTCCATAGCATACAGATTTATTGAAAAGTCAAACATCACAAAGTTTGACCATGTACATGGAGAAAAAGAATTACATCTAGTACGGCAAACATATACCATTAGATTCACCATGAGATGTAGTTTTGTATGATGTATATTTGGTATTGTAGATATAAATAACATTTGCGTAAACCTGATCAAAATTTCCAAAGTTTGACTTCTAAAAAATTTACATGCACTGCATTATCGAGCGGATGGAATATCTCTTTCCCCCTCTCAGCTATCTGACGCACCACTCAGCCTTATCGGGGCTCCTCAATCTCTCTCAAACTTTATTGGTTAGTTTGGTTCGTGACCTGACCCTCATGCCTTGATGGCCGATACTGCCTGGTGTGGACGTGAGATGTAAAATATTTCTGCCTGGTCAGGCTTGTGTGGTGCTGAAGCGTTTGGTTCATGCCTGGGCCAGGCAAAGCATCAACGTCCCATCAATCAATCCATGCATCAATTATTTAATGCTAATATCCATCCATGTTGCTGTTAGCCTCATGGCCACACGATCAGGCACGGCCAGGCGTTCGAAATTGGTCGCCTGGGCCAGGCTACTTGCAGTGTCTGGAGTTCAGCCAGGCTAATTAAAGTGCAAGGGAACTCAGGCCAGGCGGGCTTTCTTTTTCACAGGGTAGCAACCAAACAAGCGTGCATGAAATCCAGCCACAACCCCAGGCCAGGCAAAAGATGCTCAAGACGCAAGCCAAACTGGCCTTATATCTCCCTGGTTCACACATACACATGTCTCGCTCTCGCTATACATATAGACCCATCCAACATTCTCCGCCCTTGTTCTCTCTCCATGTGACACGCACCCCCCTAAGTACCATAATCCCTCAATCCATCATAGGCGCAAGCACTCCCCCCCTCGATCCTAAGTATGATTATCTCTTACTAGCCATCAGGAACACACGTATTGTCTCCTTCCATCCATACGTCTATCTCGATATCTCTCGGGGCATCTTCTATCGCGCACACACCTTGTCACTCGATCTCCCACCCATGTAGTCCCATCACGATCTCCAGGGGATCTCTCTATGACAAACATACACTCTCTCCTCCCCATGTCTGCATTTTCTCCGTACGTCTCTCTCGACCTCTCTCCCTTGTTTGTCAGACCCCTCTTGGCCACATGCTAGGGGTCTTGCTCTCTCGGTTCCAAACAACCACACACTATCTCCTCACCTTGCCTCTGTTGTCGAAGATGCATGTGTGATATGTTTGCATAAGACACGCACGCTTTTTCTCTACTTTTATCGTGTGTTGTCCATGTCTCTTTCACACACACACACACACACACACATGTTTTTCACTCACTCTCTCTCTCTCTCTCTCTCTTGTTAGGGACTCTGTCACGTCCGTAAGAATATGGATGTTTTGAAAAGTCAAACCTCAGAAAAGTTTGACCAGGTATATGTGGAGAAAAAAATTTACATCTGGAACGATCATTAGATTCATCACAACATGTACTTACTTCATACTATCATTTATCTTTGGTATTGTAGATATAAGTAATTTCTTTATAAACATGGTCAAAGTTTCAAAAGTTTGACTTAAAAAAATGTTGGAACTACATTATCGAACGGACGGAGTAGCTCTTTCTCTCTCTCTGCTATCTCTCACGGGCCTCCTCTCTCACTCGAACTCTCTATACCGACGGATTATACGCTCACTGTGTCAGCGTATAGCTTTGTATATTGTTTAGTTGACCGGTTAACCAATCCACATCCTGCCTTGTCGGCTCGTGTTCTGTATCTTCGTGTGCTGGCCCATGTAGCAGTGGGTGAAAATAAGTAAACTAGAGGCCCATCTGACATGCGGTGAAGTAAACAAAGTTGAAACCACTCGGGGTAGCACGCCACACGCTAGTAAATTGAGGGCGCATTGAGGACAAACTTCTTGCGCGGGAAGGATGCACTCGCGCACAATTCACCACTGCGCGGCGGCATGCACAGAAGGACGCACTCGCGCACACCGAGCACACAACACACACTAGCACACGTGTACACCGGCGTCGCCGCCGATTGAGATGGACGGCAAGGCAGCCAACAAGCGGAGGCGGCTCGAGCCAAAACCGCATCCGGTGAGCCTGGACTTCATTAGCAGCCTCCCCGATGACACGCTGCTCGTCATCATCGGCCTCCTCCCCACCAAATCTGCCGTGCGGACCGCCCTGCTCTCCCGGCGGTGGCGCCCCCTCTGGCGCTGTGTCCCCCTCAACCTCATCGTCGAAAGCTGCCTCTGCGACGGGGATTGCAAACACATGGCCGCAGTCTCCAAGATCCTTTCATCGCACCATGGGCCAGCCAAACGCCTTGACATCCGGATGTTCAGTACCAACTGCAAGGTCCAACCCAAGTTCGACGAGTGGTTCTTATCCCATGCCCTAGATCAGCTCGAGGAGCTCAGCTTTGAAGCTGGACGATGTCGCTCTCTGCCACCGTCCGCGCTCCGCCTCACGCCAACGCTACGCCGCGCCAGCTTCAGCTCCTGCTATCTTCCCCAGATTAATGCCGCACCCGCTCTTCTTCTCCCTCAACTCAAGCAGCTCGACCTCTTCGACGTTGTCATCTCGAAGAAGGCTATGGAGCACCTGCTCCACAGCTGTACTGCGCTCGAGTACCTTCGTCTTGAGCAGATCCATGGGTTCATTAGCCTCCACATCGCCTCGACGAATATCCGATGGATTTATGTGTCTTGCTGGCCCCGCAACAAGACATCAATTGGGAAGAGATCACTCCAGCTGTTCCACATTATGGTCATTGAGAATGCGCCTTTCCTTGAGAGATTGCTTGTATCAGATCTAGAAGGTCCAACAAAAATCTGGGTCATTGACGCGCCGAAATTGACAGCGTTGGTGTACTCATCTGCCAAATTCTCCGAACTCTTTATTGGATCCGTAATCGTTCAGGTACAACACTCATCTTCTTCTCTGTCTTCTTAAAATTCACATTTTTAAATTTCTTCTTGATGTATTTACGACCGTCTTCCAAAAATGATTCCCACAAGCTTGACCCAGTCCATGCGCATAGTGATGATCTTAGCACTAAAATCTATCGTCCCCAATCTGGATCAAGTTGCTGGATTCCTTACATGATTTCCGTGCACGAAGAAGCGACTCATCGGGGTGAAACTTCTTTCCTATAAGGAAACGGTAATCACAACGTAGCTCAATTTTTTTTCTTAATTTTCCCAAATGACGATGACAAGTGTAGTGTTCAAAACTGCATCTATGCACTGCACTAAAAGAAATATTTTTAGTATTTTTTCTCACGTGATCACCTGCATCGTTTTTATGCTGTACTACTATAGTAGCCTAGGCTAGTCATAGTGGAAAGTAACTTATGGTTACCCTAAGAGCAAGTACTACCTCCGTCCTGGTTTACTCTTCCAATTTTGTAGTATCAAAATTTGACCATAGATTTAACTGACAAAATGTTAAGGCATGTCACTAAGAAATATATCGTTGGATTCGTATTTGAACATAATTTCAAATGGTGTATTTTTTAGTGACATGCATTAGCATTTTCTTAGGTAAATCTATGGTCAAAATTTTATACTAAATACGAGGTAGTATTACAAAAGTGGGCTATGTAGGCCAAAACATGTGCCAAATTCACTTGTGATGCATTTGGCATCGATGCCCCTCCATTGCTCACCTGGTGTCCCAATCTGGATCACCTACTTTGCTCCGGTGCCAAATTAACTCACGCAATGAAAAAACACTGCGTGGGAGAGAGAGAGGACTGAGGCAATAAAAAAACACTTGTTTGGGAGAGTGAGAGGCTGGTGTAGTTGGTTTGATTGATTTTTTTATACATGTGGGTCTGTGTGCACAGCGGTGCCAACTCTCTCACATCGCGAGAGCGGTGCCAAAATCTTTTTGATTTGACATCGATGCGTGTTATGTGGCATACTTTTACGAAATATGGCATCGGCCACATAGTGGAAGGCAACAAATGCCCAAGCTCTTCACGTGCTCCTAGTTAAATGAGAGGAAACAGAAAGAGAGAGAGAGAGAAAGAGAGAGAGTGAAAAAATATCACTAGCCGGCCAACCCTATCGTATGAGCGAATGATATTGGTACCTCTTGATGACACGGCAATCTTATGCAGCCAGCTGCTCTAATATGTTCTCTTCTTTTGCAGATAAAAAAAGACCTGAAAGTGAAAAATGTGTTGCACTATAACAATCTCATCGAATGCCTTAATCTCCATCTTACAGAAATTGATTTGATCGACTATCGAGGCAGCACATCTGAGATTAAATTGGCCTGGTTCTTTGTTCTGGAGGCAAGTGTGCTCAAGGTAATGAGGTTTGGCATTCTCTGGCGCAACAATGAATGGCGTGCTGATCACCGCAAGCGTCTAAGCCTAAATGACAAAGTCTCCGCAGAAGCTGAATTTGTTTTTGAAACATCAAGTGGCCAGAGACTCGAACACTTATTTGCCCATTAGTGACTTGTCAGGGCAGTGGATTTTAGTTTGTACGGTAATGCTGCATCCACCTAAAGTAATGAAAGTTCTTACGTAAACTTGCTAGTAATTCCCTCTTCGTAGGTGCAGCATTACTCCTAACATTTGTAATATTAGTTTGAAACTTGTAATATTGCCGTGTCCTATTCCTGCGTTTTCAAAATCCTACGAATCAAACAGGTCCTGAGTTGGTGATGATGTTGTGCCTCCCATCTTTCACCAATAGCCGTCGGATCTAGATCTGACGCATACAAACCAAGCTTCTCCATTTTTGCAAAAAGATGCCTGCACTTGTTCCCTATTTACAAACAACTCCTTATCTCTCACAATCAGCCTCATCTCCTCCCCACCACATCTAGGAGTAGAAGGCCGTGGAAAAATCTGGCGTGATGGCTGCTGCCGGAGTCGTCCACCCCCAATCTTGGTGTTCCGTGCAATGGACGGGCATCTACGCATAGGATATTATGTCGAACAGGGCTAGTTGTAAGCAGGCTAGCTCTACAGCCATGATGATAGTGACTGCAGACGGTGAGGCTGACTACGGTATGCCGAACACGGCGCCTATACTCAGGTGTCATCTCCGACGCAGGGTCTTGTCACTTCACTATGAGGAGCAGCACGTAATAATTTGACCAACGAGTAGTACAGTGCTAGTACTCCTACTACTACATTGGTAGTACTACTACTAGTACTAGTAGCACCACCGTCTGGATTTAGGAGTACTACCACGTCCATCTGGATTTTAGTATTTGACTAGCAATATCTAGTAATGCATGTCACCAAAAATGTACTACTCCCTCTGTAAATAAATACATGGTGTTTTATTCCTATCGGCGAGAGAACTTAATGTTTTTTGGCTAACTAGAGTACTGTAATAGGATTACATGCAATGATCTAAACACTGCATGTCATGTTTCGTAGTCTCAAGTCATTGAAATCATGCACGGCCCATATCTCTCATTGGTTGATATGTCACGAAATAAGAAACAAGGAGGGAGTTAATGCACCGTGCCTAAGTATTTTGGGATTATTTGGTTTTCGTAAGGTGACTTACATAACATTTTTTTTACAAGCATTAACATTTTATTAGTTAAATCAAAGGTCAAAACTTGGCGCAAAATTCAAAGGGGACCAATAAACCAGTAAACATCAAACTTCTCTCGTTTGGCCCCAACTAGAGGTCCGGTGAGATGACTATACTGCACCGGCACGGAGGGGGACGCAACTTCATTGACTTAGGGCAACTGCCTTTGTGTGAATGACACGTGACCCCAGGGGGTGGCTGGCCCACCTATCATACAGCCAAAGGCAGGTGCAGTAGAAGGCCGAGGAGTAGTACGAAATCCTACGCACCTACGCACGCTAACCAAGGGCTGAGTGATCGCTCGAATCGCAAGATCAGTTGACTAGAATCTACGCTAGACCCATGGAGGCGATGAGCACGAGCATCAGCCGGCTATGCCAGATGGTCCACGACGCCGGCCTGCGGCCTGACAGGTAGTATTGCTTGAGGCCGCCAGGGCGAGGGGCCGCTTGGACGACAGCTTCGTCTCCTTGTTCGACGAGGTCCTCGTCGGTTTCCTCGACAAGTTCACCATCGTCAAGAAGCTTGTAGATGACTTAGACGTAAGCCTCCAGCCGATGCGCCCAGGCTCTGCGATGCCCGCCACCCTCAACGGCCACTATGGTAACAACCTCTTCGATGCACTGGTGGCCCTGCGACTGCCCCCGTCGCGCCGGAGAATGTCCACCTCGAGGTCGCGCTCGCCGCGCAGCGCCTGGCGCAGCAAGACACCATCGACATAATCACCCACGTCTACACGCAAATCGTCCACAAGGACTACTACATGCAAGAGGAGGACGATAGGATGCTGGCCTTCTTGGAGCGCAGGGCAACCTTGGACGGCACTGTTTAGAAGCACGTTGAGCTCCCCGCCAACGCCGCTGCTCCTCACACGTCGGTTGGTGACCCGGCGCACTAGGGTGTGAGGATGTCGTTGAACGTTGATGGATCCGTATGTATTTTTATCTTTCCGTCAAATCCATGTAGTAGTATATGATACTACAGTAATTATCTTACCTTTCGCATCAACTTCATAATTTTCGTACGTACTCCATGCATGAACGGCGCCAGAACCAAACTTCTCATTACTCTAGGCAAAATCGTTATTTTCTATCTATCGGTCTCGCCATGGAGCAGAACCAAATTTTACAAGTTACGAGTTCAAAAGGAAAAGCCTACCATGTTCGCATCGCACCCCCACACGGTTGGTCCGGCACGCCGCTCAAGAGGGAATGCGTGCGGTGTTGCATTTTCACTTACAAGTGGGACCACAGTTGAGCAAACCGACTATCGGCAAACCCCCACCCCGCCCACCGTGCGATGGCTGAGAAAACAGGAGGGAGAAGAGATGGCTGTAGCATGGACTCCAAGAAAATTGGTGTCGGATGGGACTCGTGTGGGTGGCGTGTGCCGTACTGCTAGACGTGAATGCTAGTTATGGCCCATGCCACCCCACTATATCGAGCCTATATCGAGGTACGTAGAACAAATTTCCTGCAGTCCGTGCTCAGCCCTCCTCTATCTCTCTTCTCAGCCAGCCAGCGGACGTGCGGAGCCCATCGTCTGTTTGCTCACATGCGGCCCCACATGTCAGTGAAAATGCAAGAGGGCCCACTGAACCTGCACATCTTTCACCTCGATGTGCTGGTGATGAAAAACAAATCCAATAAAGATCTTCGGTGGCCGCTTTTGGAGTTACTCAAGAGTAGTAAGATTCTATTTACAGTTTAACACAAGATGCACATCTCGTGGCTTCAACTACCACTCTATTTTCTTTCATGACACGACCTGGATGCTGGATGTCCCATGTGTCGGCAAAAGGAGGAAGAACCCGACCAAATCTTCGGTTCTGCTCTCGGATTAGACTAGTCGTGCTAACTTAAAATTTTTATTGTGTACTCCCTCCGTTCCAAAATACTTGACTTCCATTTGTCCAAAAATGGATGTACCTATATACTAAGACATGTCTAGATACATATATATTTTGACAAATAGAAGGCATGTATTGTGCAATGGAGGGAGTAGAATGGATGTACCTATATACTAAGACATGTCTAGATACATATATATTTTGACAAATAGAAGGCATGTATTGTGCAACGGAGGGAGTAGAATGGATGCAAGTTTTTGTATTGGGAAGAAGAGTACATCCATATATTGATAGAGCGCAATTTAGTAGATGTTCTATCACTTTTAGCTAGTATAGAATAGAGGCTAGACATGAGACTACATGCGAGGAAGCAACGTCTACTTCTTTACACTCGAAGAAGAAAGAAGCATGCTAGATCGAGCCTCCGCAGATCAACAATGAATGCATCGAGAAGGCACTAATCCAACTTACAGGAGTAGTAAAATGTATTCTTTATAGTCAAAATTATCATTGGAGTTCGTGCAAAACGGAAGTCCGTTTGGGGTCGTGCGTTGGAGTTGGCCTTACAAGTGGGACCGCAGCTAAGGAAACCGACTATCGGCAAACCCCCACCTTGCCCGCCGCGCGATGGCTAAAGTTAGAGAAATGACGAGGTTGAAGAGATTGCTCTCGCACGGACTCCAAGAAATAATATGGTGTCAGATGGATGTCGTGGTGGTGGCGTGTGCCGTACTCCTGGACGTGAATGCTTGTTCTGGCCCATGCCACCCTACTACTCCTACTACTTACTCCTACTATATAGTATACTAGTATCGAGGATTCGAGGTGCTGGTTACGTACAACGAACACATTAACATATGGCTACAGTAAAAACATCCGCCCGATGCGCGAAGCATGTGAAGCTAGTACAAATAGTGTACTACTATTGTTGATTGGCCTCATCCGATAACCTGTTGCAATGCACGTACAATTATGTATTCGGAAAATATTTTTTTGCCTCGTCGCACCACTCACTCAGAGAAGCGACTCGAAAACCATTCATAAATTTAGTAAGTTTATCACAGGCATATCATTTTATTACATAGAACAGGTCATCAACCCGCATCGACAACAAGGATACATTATAAATACTAAAGTTTTCACCACACAACAAATAACAAGGAATGAAATGAACTTCAACTCAACCATTCCTCAGCGTTGGAAACGCTTGCTTTGAACCACAAGTGATTCTCTGGGACGGGCCATGCATTGTCGATCTGGAGACCAACGCGGGGCTGATCATCCAGGCTGAAGCGGCCTACTATATCAGTACCAGGGTAGGGAACCACGCAAATGTCCGAGGTATAGACACAGTTGCTTCTCATAAATGTGTCAACAGCAGTTGGATCGCCTTTCACCATCATCGGATAGTTTCGTCCAAGGAAGAGTGAGTTTTCTCCAAGACTATCAATTCTGTGCCAGGGAGAAGGAGTTGGCGCTAGCACACTAGTATCCATCCCGAATACCATGCAACGGGTGTTGGAATAGGTCCGGAGAGTGCGACCATGGGAGACTACACCTGCTTCCTTAGCAGTAACATCATCAGTGGGCTGTATACACACAAGAAGAGGTGATCCATCGGAATTAGTTGCCAGGCGCCACAGAGTATATCGGCGCTGCTCGTCCTCATGCTCGTGATCATCGCCATCGTTATCTCCCCCTTGGTTATAAAAATCTTCAAGTATAGGTGGTGGGATGTCCACAGGACCTTGGAAACACAAGAAGAAGGTTAATTAGTAAAGGGAAACTTGCTAACCCGCATGCATGTGGATGAAACAATTATAATTACGGTGGAAGACAAATGTACCGAAAAAACGAGGATCCCATGCAAAAACAGTGCCCGAGAGGTGGCAGCAAACACAAGATCCTCGTCTTCAATTGCATCACAGTACGCATCCGTGTATAGAAACTGATTTTTGAGTAATATCCATCCAGTCGAACCACGAAGGACGACAACTAGCTTGTCGAAGATAGCTACAACTTGATAGTTCTTGTAATTCCAAGAGCGGTTGGGAACTCGACAAATTGCTATCTTCAGTACACGACAGTCACCATGATCGTATTTGAACGTACGTAGATCATCTGTGTGCTCAACCTCAGGGCACTCGGAGATTTTTGGAAGTGGAATCCGCTGACGAGTGTACACATTCACAAGTTCCCACTCACAATTGTACCCAATATAAACAACCTAATCTCCATTTGCGCTAGCCCAGGACTTACCCTTAAGCGATGGCATCTTGACATCACACGTATCATTATCAAGCAGCATCAACTTGCACAAGGCGAGGTCTCCGTCGTCCGCTCGCCAGCGAGCAGGGTCACGGCGAAGAAGATAGGGGAGATCAAACCGCTCCTGGACCCTTGGGTTCCTTGCAATGATGTTATTAGTTGAGTCGAGAATGGGCTTGAACGAACCTGCAATGCTAGCCGAGGTAATGACGTCGCACCGATCAATGAGTTCCTCCACCATGTCATCTTTCAGATCGGGGCAAGAATAACAGGGTCGTTTCCGGCCTGTTCCCTCCATGGAGAAGACAATCAAACAATGGCAGAAGAAAGGGTGAAGGGCTGAAGGAAAATGGAGGAGGCAGAGGAAGAGCGTGCGACAACAGTTCCAAATCGAGAGGGAAAGGAGAAGAGTCGGTGGACGGTTGCGAGTTTGCCACGGTTCACGAAGAGGCGCCCCGGCCTACACGTCCGTTTAGAAATACTCCTACTACTCGCCGTCGTCTCACTGATATGTTGGAACGAGACCACATGTCAACGAAACTTGGTGTGTAATTTCTTGTGCAAAATGCGATCTGGCCGCGTTGGCCCGAGGTGCCGCGTTAGTTACCGACCTTTATTTTTTTAATGGTGTGCCGATCAGTTTTGAAGCACGACTAACTGGTACTATACGTAGAGAAAATATAAACTACTCTACCACTACCCCACCTCCAGTACTAGTAGTATAAAAAGATATATAGGCTGGAGCTTCAGCGCTTTCTTGCTAAGGGCTGCTCACTTGCTTCTCACACTACCACCCTCTCTCCAGATCTAAAAAAGACGGGCCCTCTCTCCCTCCTCACCGGTGGTCACAGATCCGCCGGGGAAGAGAAGGACGTGCAGCGTTGACGCACTCGTCGTCGGCGAGCGAGGTCACGCACTGACGACAAGGCCGTCCTCTCAGACCTAGCGCCCGCGCGGGATGGCCTCCGTCCCCAAGCTCGCTGCTGTAGTGTGTGCGGAGGACGACGACCATGAGCGAAGCCACTTCCCGCCGACCCTCAGGTATGCTACCTCTTTTCGAGCCATAACCTTGTTCTATTGCCCCATCTGCTACATCGTTGCATGTGGATCTTTTTCCACTCCACCATCTTCCCAATTTGCTATCCTCTACTCTGCTGGCCACGCAGACGAAAACCATAATTTGCACTATTAAAGGAACCCTACTTCATGCAGACTAATCCATGTTTGGGTTGAATAAGGAAAGGAAGGGAGACTGTACTGTCCAAGAGAGTAGGCATCGAACCTGCATCTAGATTGAAAAGGGGAAAATCGGTAGCTAAGGAACGAGTCTCGTGTCTCTTGGTTGAAGAAGGGTAGAAAGGCATGACAACACAATAGAGAATGACCAGGTAAATTGGTTTGTTGTCCTCGCATAGGAAAAAGGTGGCTAAAGATAACAAAAATGGGACCATAATCCACATATGTTGCCTGGATATTTGTTGCTCTAGGCAACCATACCTCCCTCACCACTCTGCGTCCATGGAGGTACATCGTACTGGTGCACCCACTGTCCGAATGGGCCTCTCATGCTCTTATTGCCACTTTTTTTGCTGTTAGTATAACGCCAGCAGTTAAGTCAACCAATGCTACTGCTAAAGTGATGCCACATTTAACTAATGCCTCTCTTAGTCTAATGCCACCCATAAATTTAAGCAATGCCATTTAATGTCACTGGACTATTTCAGGGTTAGCTGTTGATTGTGGATGTATTAAAGATTTTTCAGCTAAGGCATTCTAATGCTGTTGCACAGCCAGTATACCAACGGTGAAACTTGTTACTACCTTCAGATTTTTGCACTGTTAATGCTTATAGAGTACATACCTCACTTTCATGAGATAAGTTAATTTTTATGTATAGTGTCACCAAAATGCCAAGGCGCTGATGTCATTTTATTTTGGTTAAACTGCATAGACAATTATGAAGACAAGATGAAAGGTCAAGAGTGGGCACCTCCTCCTTCGGCTGTTCTCTTGAAGAGGTCTGTATGTTTGTCTCTAATGTCTGTTGACTACATACCGGACATCATGATGTAATGTTAAGTCATTTCCTTTTGTACAGTGTCACTGAATTGTCAAGGTGGTGATGGCATTTTATTTTAGTAGAACTACACAAAATTTTCTTAAAAGAAGAGGAAAGGTCAGGAATGGCTCACTGTTCCATAAAAAACTATGTATGCCTTCCTCACATCAGCCGCTGTTGCTTTATTTATTCCTTCAAACAGGTGGTTAGAAACAGTCTTGCTACCTTTTCCCATTAAGAAATTGGAATGCTTATATTTGTGAGTCTATGCTTCAACTAGTGCCACTTTTAGAGTAATCACACTTTCAATATCTATGCAAACAGGGATGCTCGATTTTAGTGGAACTGCACAAAAAGTCCAACTGGTTCAACATTAGGAGCATGTTTTTCCCAACCTTTATATCCAATTGGTGGCACTATGAGCTGTTCATTACGAAGGTACATGGTTTGCTACTATCTTGCTACTCTTTTTGTACTGTCATTAGATAGTAATACTAGTGGTTTGCATGTGAATTTATTGGTAGGGTGGACCTACATTGGAGGTGCAGGACAGGATTCAATGATTGGATGCTCAATTTTGGTTGTATCGATTTCACCTCTTCCATCACTGCGAACATGGATATCCTTGGTCTGATGAAGAATTGGCGCTATATTTCTGCTCTGAACCAGCAAATCAATTCAGTATGAAATTGTCCAGGGCAAAACATAACTGTATCAGATTGTCCAGTGCAAGACATGGAAGATGCTAAGCGGAAGAGACATGTTTAAACTGAAAATACAAGGTGTGGTATATGTTTACTAGCTGCTTGATATTTGTGTAGACAGAGATGTCTGCCCATTGCTATTTGGCAAACAAACAAAGTGCCCGCAATTTTGGTTGAACTGCACAAGAGATTAGTATAGTCACTGCATGCAGTGCCATTTGAAAATAGACACAGAAAGATTGGATAGTCACTTCATGGACTGCAGAAAAGTAGTACTGTACTATTTATTGGCCAACACTAGGTGCTTCATTGCTTTGGTCTGATTATACAATGGGCATCATTTTGCCTAAGTTAAAGTTTGTATTCCGAAAATAGTCTCGCAGTGTGATCGAGGGAAGACCAAATCATATTGCAGTGCATGTTCCTCCATCATGTCTGGTTCATTCTCATGGTTCCAGCTATTGGTGAAACCACTTACGTTTGCAAGATGAATTGTAGACTTCACAAACAAATTTGTCTTTCAGTCTGTACTGAATGTTGGCCAATAGAAGCATCCATGCTAGTAGGAAGAACAGATGTTTTTTCTAGATCTTTGCTTTTGGAGCTACATATTTGTATATGATCTGTGAGTCATTGAGATGCATTAACATGTTGATCTTATGTATGGGAATCATACTAGTTAGTTTTAGTTGCGACAAAAGATCTGAAGTGGCTGATCTTTGCTTTTGGAGCTACATATTTGTATATGATCTGTGAACCATTGAGATGCATTAATAGTTACTTATTTCTGTTCACTCAGTGTTTACAAGTTACTGATCGATCACTAGCTAGCCTACAAATGTGCTCCTAGCAGTTTTATTTGCGACGTAAGATGCGAAGTGGCAGTTTTTTGAATAAAAATGCCTACCTCTGAAGAAACTGACAAGCTACACTATCGATCCTACACGGATAAAAATGCCTACCTCTGAAGAAACTGACAAGCTACACTACCGATCCTACACGGATAAATAGCGGATCACGCACGTACCACCTCCTTTCCGGTTTGCAGGGCTCAATTCAAGAAACGACCTACTCGATCCTACATGAATAAATAGAAGATCACGTACGTACTAGTACCTCCTTTCCGGTTCGCAGGGCTTAATTCAAACCTCTCACCAACCAAGGTACTCCCTCCGTCCGGGTTTATTAGTCCCGTGAGCAAAGCAGCAAGACCAAGGCATGGCAATAATTAATGGCATGCAGAAGTTTAAGCCTAATAAATTCCAGCGATTTAAGTGGCTGCATGCGTTCCCTCGGCATGCAGAAGTTTAAGCCTAATTAATTCCAGCGATTTAAGTGGCTGCATGCTGCTTCGCATACTGCCTGCGAGCGATTCTGAGTGCCTGCATGCAGCCGGCCATAATTAAGGCAGCTAACTGATGTGAAAAAAGATACGTTTTAAATCCGTGGAATCATTATTGACAAGGAGGGAGATGATTCGAGTGCACTCGTTTGACCGCCATGCCGGCGTGCGACCCAGACGGGACGGGTTGACACAGTCATAATTTCAGTTTCTCTAGTTTTCCATGGCAAGCTGGCACGCTAAGCCATTATGCATTGAATTCCGATGACCATCGCGCTACCTTCCGCCTATAAGTACTGTTTCCCGTCCTTCTCAGGTGCCACCGTGACCCAACTCTCCATATCCTCATAAGCCCCCACCGGCCCGACGTCGCTCGCCACGTCCGCCATGCCCCCGCCCGTTCGCGGTAGGCGACGCCGGAGGCGGTCACCGCCGGAACTAGTGTTCGAGTTTTCACCGGAAGGCAGACGGAGGGAGGAGGCATTCTATCTGTCTTTAGATGGAATGCGGAGATCGAGGAGTTGTTGGAGCGTGACCGCATGGCGGAGGAGCAAGAGTTGTTGGAGCGTGACCGCCTGGCGGAGGAGCAGCGTATCGCCGATTTGCGCCGCCAGCGGGACATGGAGCAGCAGCGCACCGACGCTCTGAGTCGCGAGCAGAGCGCCCGCAACAGGGCCGACTACGTGGAGGCCGGCACCCGGCAAATAGCCCTGGAGGCTGTCGGGCATGCACGCGTTCGCGATGCCGATTTTTACTACCAGCTCGTCAAGTGGGTTTCCCTCTTGGAAGCCGAAGCTTCGGTGGACCACGTCGGCATGGAAAGGGCCAACGCGCGCGAGCAACGCGCCCTATCGCACCTCTGGCAAGTCTGAGGCGAGGCGGAGGACGCTGGTGCCGGCGTTTAGCATGGACAGCAGATGGCGGCCGCATCATCTAGTTAGCTAAGAGTAAGTTAGTACTTGTACGCTACTAGAGTGTTAGTGGGAGTAGATAGTTCACTTGGCTATGATGGTTGTCAACGTGGAAGTTTAGTACTCTATATGTGGCCGGCATCAGACCTGTTACTTTGCTTTGAATGTTGAACTTTCCGTTTTAACGTATGGAATGGGCTGTTATTTTTTAAAATGGGTTGTATTTGTCCTCCACGGTTTAGAGGCTGACTTGTGGGCCTAGCAAGTTGATGCGTACACAATCAGGAGATGATTGTATGTGGAGAGGATGACAGCAGGGACCCGCCAAGGTCATGGCAGTACGCAAGCAAGTGCCTCCTTATTTCAAGCCAATAAAAAATGTCTCCTCCTAGTGGATTTCTGACATCTGGGTCCCATGCCATTGTCAACATAGTCAATAAACAAGAAAATTGCACAACGAGCAGCTGACACCAGGGACCCAGCAGCTCGCCCAGTTATTTTTGTTTTGGGTTAATTTGATAAATGCAACTCCAAATCTGGTGTATCCAAGAAATGCCACTGCAATTTCCAAACATTGAAAAATGGGCCTGTTGGGCTGAAGTAGTTTTTTTTCTTTCTGAAAATAGCTAGCCCAGTTTTTTTGTGATTTGTCAAGTAAGTCGCTTTATCAGGCCTGTTGGGCTGCAAATCTTTCAAGACAAGGAGAGTGCCCTATCAATGAGAAATGGGCTGTACATTTTTAAAACACATCACGGCAATTATTTTCAAATATCTTTTTTTTTTCATTTCAAGATTTTAAATTGCATTGACTTTTATGTGTGGACAATTTATTGGATTTTATATTGATATACATTTATTTTTAAAATTAGTCTGAATGTGACTCGAAATTTCGGGATTAAAAACAGTTCAGACCGCACCGACATATGCAAAATTTCATATAATTTTTTAACCGTGGCCACAATATGGGCTGTAATGCTAACATAAAGAATATGGGCTCCAAAAAAACCCATAATAATTAGCAAATGGGCTATAAATTATTTGAAATAATGGCAGATGGGCTGTATGCTGTTTTCCATAGATTTGAGGCTTTCCACAGATGGCCTGTAGACTGTTGGATGTCCATCCAACGGCCGTTGTGCTTCTTCAATCTCTGCTCTTCCTGCTCCAGCCACTCAAACAAGCGCCGACGGGACTGCCTGCTCCCTCCTCCCCGCGGCCGGCTGTGCTGCCGCACAGGCCTCACCGCCCCACCGTACTCCCATCGCTGGCCTAGCCATCCCTCTACTCACCCACACTTGTTGTTATTCTCCGGCGACGGCAGACGAACCAGTAAACCCTCGTACAGTCGTACTCCCCTCCGCGTGTGAAACAAAAACAACGGCCGAGTCTTCCCTGCCTCTGTGTCGTTCCCTTCCTAGGCCTCGCCGTCATCCACCGCCCTGGTGCTCTCGGAGTGGCGTGGTCAGCGTGGTCAACGACCGACATGCATCTGGAGTGGACTGTATGTGGAGAGGCTGACAGCTGGGTCCACGGCTGCACACAAGGAAATGCCTCCTTATTACGCGCAAAATAATGATTTCCTCCACCTGACATCTGGGACCCACCGAAACGGCCTCTGTATTTCGCGAAAAAAACGTTACCGCCGCTGACAGCTCGGACCCACCAGCTATATCTTCGCACGCAAGGAAGTGCCTCCTTATTACACACAAAAAAATGAATACTCCCCTGCTAGCTGGGACCCAGTATAGTGGGCCTACTAAGTTGATGGGGAGGAAGGGCTTTGTCAACTTACTCAATATGCACGATTCTAGCTCGACTGACCGTACGATGTCCATCCAACGGCCGTAGTGCTTCTTCAACCTCGGGTCTTCTTGCTCCAGCCGCCCAAACCAACGCCGGTCGTACCGCCTGCTCCTACCTCCCATGGCCGGTTGTGCTTCCGCGGAGGCCTCACCGCCCCCATACTACTCCCACCGCTGGCCAGGCCATCCCTCCACTCCACTCACCCACACCCCCTGTTATTCTGCGGCGACGGCAGCGCAGCCGAACCAGTGAACCCTCGTACTCCTCTCCGCGTGGGCATCCACTGCCGCATCTTCCCCGGCTCTGCGTCGTCCCCTTACTAGGCCTCGCCGTCGTCCACCGCCGTGGTGATGTCGGCGCGCCGTGGTCAATGTGGTCAACGACCGAATTCCATCGGAAGAATACTATACGTGGAGAGGCTGACAGCTGGGTCCACGGCAGCCGCAAGGAAGTGCCTCCTTATTACGCGGAAAATAATTATTCCTCCACCTGACAGCAGGGACCCACCGGACGCCCACCAGTATATCGCAAAAAAAAAACATTTGCCCCTGACTGCTGGGACCCACCCGACGGGCCACCGTATTTCGCAAAAAAAAACGTTCCCCCTGCTGTCAGCTCAGACCCACCGGAAGTGCCTCCTTATTACGCACAAAAAATGAATACCCCCTGCTAGCTGGGACCCACCTTGGTGGGAGGCTGACTTGTGGGCCTACTAAGTTGACAGGGATGGAGGGCTTTGTCAACTTAGTCAATATGCACGATTCTAGCTCTAGTGACCGTACAATGTCCATCCAACGGTCGTAGTGCTTCTTCAACCTCTGGTCTTCTTGCTCCAGCCACCCAAACCAGCGCCGGTCGTGCCTCGTGCTCCTGCCTCCCGTGGCCGGCTGCGATGCGGCGGAGGCCTCATGTGGAGACCCCGACTCATAAGTCGTGATCACCGATTGCACGTGTACAGTGATCCCAAAGCTCAATGCTCACTGAACACACAGAAGCTAAATAACAAGAGTCTTACATCCATACATACCATCTTACACAAATTATGACCATTACGGTCACGTCTTACATAGATAAAGCCGCAAGGGCTGAATATCAAATAAACTTAAGCAGCGGAAATCTTCGTCGATAAGTAGAACCCATGCCATCTGCCTTAACCCTATAGGCATTCTGACTGGGAAATGACCTAGTTCGCATGTTCGTCTCCGAAGAACTCTTCTTCGAACTCCGGTTCTTCCATGCCTGGCCAATTAAATAACCAGTGGCAAGCCAATGAGTACTTTGAATGTACTCGCAAGCAACCCATGTTTTGGTTCAAGATACAACAATGCATGACATAGGTAAAGTTTTGCGGAAAGCTAGTTTTGAGTGCAATGACATGTTCAACAACTTGTAAGACATGCATCAGGAGAATTCAATTAACCATGAGAAAAGGTTACAAATATCAACATAAATAGAGTGGGCATCAACCCAACTCGATCATGTCAAGTCCTTTGACTTGACCCAAGTAGTTCTTCCCACTTATCCAAACACACACACTGGTTTGTAAACATGTGGACGTAGCCCAAGAGAGGTTACCCAACTGTCCTTGACCGTGGACACGGCTATTCGAATAGTTTTACACTCTGCAGAGGTTGCACACTTTACCCACAAGATCCGGGGAACTTCCGTGTCATCCACGACCCGCGGTACCTCAAGTACCCGGGGTAAGCACCCGATCACTATCTTTCCCTAGACGACATTAACAAGGAGTCCACTCATTGTTCCGTATCCTCACGATGTACATCATACGAGACTCACTCGAGATCGTAACATCCGAGAGGGGACACAATGGTGTATCCGGTGCCCTGTGAAAACAGTCATGGCCGCTTACAAGTCCAAATGGCCAAAAGGCTAAACACATTCATTAAAGTCCAAATGGGTGATGTAGTCGGTTACAAGTTCCCAAAGGAAAGTACGACTTTCATCAAAACAAGTTGAAAGCAAACATAACACAACATGGTTTCATTCAAACCATTACATGGACTCGACTTTGCATAAGGGGTACACGACCTATCCTACCTTAAGGGTTACGGAGTGGCCTATCCTAGTCCTGAACAGAGTCTAAGTGGTGGAATGCTCGGTCGCATAGACTGGCTCCTCTGGGTCTTCCTCCTCATCTTCACCTGTCTCAGTATCTTCGTCACTTGAGGGAATGGAGGAGTGGAGGAGCTGAACACGACGCTGCTTCGCCGGTGGCACCATGAAAAGGTTGTGGTATTCCTTCACCGTCATACGGCGTGGCCGAGATGATCCCTTGGCATGCGTAACCTATGGGGGTCGCCCGCCTCGATAGGCAACAACGGGCTGTCCAGGGGGTGCACCATCCTTCTTGATCCTGTTCGCCTTTGTCTGAGCTAGGCGGAGGAGTTCCTTGGTCTCATGGAGTTCCCTCCGAAGCTCCATCAACTCCGAGGCCAAGTGCTGTGCAAGGCCGTCAGCACACAAGCTGAAGTAGGTCTGGAAACGGAGGGGAAGTCCCTCGTCCATGGGTGGAGCTGGTGCGCTGCTATCGTCATCACCCTCCTTACGATAAGGCAGGTAGCAAGTGGCTGGCTCACTTGCCATCTCTGGCAGAAGATCCCGAAGGCGAGTCAGCACCTTGAGTGCAGCAGTCTCAACGGCGAGGAGCAGGGTCGCCATCTGTGGTCCTTCAAAGAACCAGCTCGTCGGAGAGTCGTTCGCCCTCACGACTACCTCCACGTGATACTCCTTCCTGGTGTTGTCGATCCAGTGCTCGTGATAGGAGAAGGTGGGGGCTCGAGTGAACTGGCACTTCTTGAGGCTGTCCTCAAGGAGCACGGGAAATCCAGTGGTCAGGAGGTCCTCGGGTACGACGGCCATCTACAAAAGTGGAAAGGGAAGGGTCAATAGAGGAGATACGACCCATGTTCGGGATATTTCTAGAAAGCGTAGGTATATAGGTAGTTTTGTAGATAGTCTCACTCTAACTAACGTCCATGCTAACTAAGGCTCCCTACAGTCAGGATGGCTCTGATACCAGCTCTGTGGGGACCCCGACTCATAAGTCGTGATCACCGATTGCACGTGTACAGTGATCCCAGAGATCAATGCTCACTGAACACACAGAAGCTGAATAACAAGAGTCTTACATCCATACATACCGTCTTACACAAATTATGACCATTACGATCACGTCTTACATAGATAAAGCCGCAAGGGCTCAATATCAAATAAACTTAAACAGCGGAAATCTTCGTCGATAAGTAGAACCCATGCCATCTGCCTTAACCCTACAGGCATTCTGACTGGGAAACGACCTAGTTCGCATGTTCGTCTCTGAAGAACTCTTCTTCGAACTCCGGTTCTTCCATGCCTGGCCAATTAAATAACCAGTGGCAAGCCGATGAGTACTTTGAATGTACTCGCAAGCAACCCATGTTTTGGTTCAAGATACAACAATGCATGACATAGGCAAAGTTTTGCGGAAAGCTAGTTTTGAGTGCAATGACATGTTCAACAACTTGTAAGACATGCATCAGGAGAATTCAATTAACCATGAGAAAAGGATACAGATATGAACATAAATTGGGTGGGCATCAACCCAACTCGATCATGTCAAGTCCTTTGTCTTGACCCTAGTAGTTCTTCCCACTTATCCAAACACACACACTGGTTTGTAAACATGTGGACGTAGCCCAAGAGCGGTTACCCAACTGTCCTTGACCGTGGACACGGCTATTCGAATAGTTTTACACTCTGCAGAGGTTGCACACTTTACCCACAAGATCCGGGGAACTTCCGTGTCATCCACGACCCGCGGTACCTCAAGTACCCGGGGTAAGCACCCGATCACTATCTTTCCCTAGACTACACTAACAAGGAGTCCACTCGTTGTTCCGTATCCTCACGATGCACATCATACGAGACTCACTCGAGATCATAACATCCGAGAGGGGACACAATGGTGTATCCGGTGCCCTGTGAAAACAGTCATGGCCGCCCTACCTGGCACGACCCCGTCCCGAGAGAGAGCACCAAATCTCCCCCGTCACTAGTAATGCGGGCTCCAAGCTAGTATCAGCCTAAGTAATCAATAATGCCCTTTCCCATATAAGGGTAGAGTGGTTGCGCATGTAAGGTTGGAATAACGGTCGCAGCTTAAACCAATCCGTTTTTGAAAACAACACACACACACTTGCCTCGGTACACCACTTCATCATCAAGTGGCTACCCAACTCATCATCTCCCTCGGGCATAAGTGGCACCCGACGGGGTTTTCGTAAAGTCCTTTGAAAATACTTTGTCTCCACCACTATGCATATTCCTGTCCCTTTTTGCGTAGCACTACTTAGCATCCTATCTACTCTCACCGGCATAACCCTCATAAGGAGGTAGGGTCATGCATAATGCAGGTATCAACGAGGAAGTAACGAAGGCAACCCACCATAGTGGTTACCCTCTCATCATGATTCCAAGGCAACACTAATAAAGTGCTATATGACATGCATAAAAAGGGTTTCTTAGACATGGTCAAAGGGCTGCTTGCCTGGCTCAACAAAGTCTGCTGGGTCTTCAAAGTCTTCTGGTCCAACTCCTTCATCAGCAACGCAATCTATCATCGTAAAATAATAACGGGACAAAAATAAGGTAATAATAAAACAGAAAAACCAAAGTGCTCAGAAAAATGTCAACTCATTTTTGTTAAATACTAGGGTGAAAACTAAGAAGGGGAAAATTCCTAGTTTTGGATTTGGAGTAGCAGAATAGGACAAATGGATTTACAGAGGTATATGTAAATGCTTTAAATCACATTTAAATATTTATAGTGAATAAAAGGTTGTTGGATTTGAATGAAAGTTGCACCATTAAATAGGTTGCAATATTTTAGGAATTTAGGAGTTGGGATTAATTTATTTGGACATATATTCTATCATGTGGAATTTTTGGAAAAGTGACAGAAAAAGAAAAGGAAAAGGGCTCTGTGCCTGCTGGGCCAGATCAGCCACAGCGCAGCAGGCCCAGCCAGAGAGGCGGCCCAGCGCACTGGTGCACGCGCGCGCCAGGTTCAAACCTGACGGGCGGGCCCCAGGCGTCAGGACGTGAGGCTGACAGACGGGCCCCACGGTCGTCATCGTCAACCCTGGGTCAGAGAGGGCGGCGAGCTCACCGGCGACGATGTAGGGCACCACGAGGTCGGGCGAGGGTACGGCTGGACTCAGCGTCGAGTCGCCGTTCGGGTGGAGGTGGAGTTGGTCGCCGGGGTGGCCTGGTTCGCCGGCGACGAGGTCACGCGGCGGAGGTGCTTCGGGCGCAGGTGGTTCCGGCTGTTTCCGGCAGCTACAGAGAGGGGAAACAAGGGGGAAAGGATCAGAGAGCTGCAGGGGTTCCAGATTGAGAGGAAAGGGGGCCGGGGACGGCCTGTACCTCGTGAACTCCAGCGAGCCGAAGCGGCGGAGCTCGAGCTCGATCTTGAGCTCAGGCGGCTCTGGGGGCAAATGGGTGGTGCGGGAGGTGGATTAGGAGTGTGGGGGAGCGACAGGGAGTGATAGAGAGGCTCGGGGTCGCCTCTTATAGGCTGGCCGAGGTCCACCGTAGGCGCGGCCTACGGGTGCCCGCGGGATCGGCTCGGGTGGCCATTAGAGAGGGAATGGAGGGCTCGGGGGTGTTCGTGGGAGTGGTCTAGGGTTCCAGGGAGAGAGAGGAGGAGCGGGGCGAGCTGCTGGCAGGCCACAAGAGCGGCGCGAGCATTGGCCGAATGGGGCGGCGTACTGGCGCGAGCTGCAGGAGAGAGAGGAGGGCGCGGGAGCAAGTGGGCGGCCTGCTGGCGTGGAGCAGACATCGAGGGGCATCGACTGGCGCGCGGGGGAGGCTCGAGGTGGTCGGGTGCCCTGCCAGGCGCTCCAGAGCGTGACTTTGGCCGGCATCCGCGGCTTTCCCGCGTCCGCGTGCGTCCACTTGCGTCTGGCAACTGAAGGGGGAATGGGCAAAAGCTGGGGAGTGCCTTGGATGCTCTGGAAGGCTGAGAGGAGAGAGGGTGGCTGAGAGAGAGAGAGAGAGAGGAATCCACTGTCCAGAGAAGAAAAATGGGGTTCTCCCCCCTCCATCATTGCTTCCTCGGGCAGCAAAGCACACAGGTGCTAGAGGGGGACTAGGAAGGGTCGTGGTAGAAAGTTGAGCTCACGGAGATTAGTGGAAGAGGCCAAAAATGGGTTTTTTGTAATGTGGCAGAAGGTGTTTGATGCTGGTTTGGGCAAGTAGATGATCTCCATTTGCCATAAGACTCCACTGGGTGGAATGACACATATTATTAGGGCCTTCCACCAATTTTGAGCTTATTTGGGCAAAGTTGCCAATGCAACTTTTGTAAACCCTAGAAATTAGCAGAAATGAACTTGTGCAGATCTAGTTGACCAAATCAATTCTCCTTGATGCACCACTTGGTGTAGTGGCCTCATTTGGTCATATGAACATGATCACAAAAGTTGGGGTCAAGGAGAGAAAGTTGGTAGTACAAAGTTGTTCAAATTTGATTCTAGTCAGAGAGGGTTTTGGTGCATTTTGGTGAACAAAACTGACCTTAATTGAGATCAGGATTTGCAAGGTGATCACAATATGCATTTGTGACTTGCTAGATTTTTCTTCGATTTTTATGAAAATATTTCCTGTAGAAATATTTCAAATCCTTGAAATGGGCAGAAATAGTTTTGGGAGGTTTTGTCCAATATTTTGATCATGACCATATGTTGAAACTCTTATATATGGGAAATATATGCCCACTGAGTTTCCCTGATTTTTGTCAAATATTTTTGAAACAATAAAATAATTTTTCCCTATTAAAGACCATTTCTGGCCTTAAGAAAAAACTTTTAAACAAAATAGGAAAATAACTTTTAAAATTATATTTTTGTGGTTTATGGGTATCCTATATCTAATAGGAGTCAAACATATTTTTGAAAACATTTTTGCTGCCCTTAATTAAGTACTCGCAGTGCAAATCTCAATTCAAGGGGTTTTGGAAATCTAATTTTAGAAAATACTTTTTGGCCAAATTATTTTTGTAAGAAAATACTATATTGCACTATACACAATGCATGATCATTGGGCAGAAGTTTGGGGCAAGGAGATGAAGTATAGAGGGTGAAGTTGTTGACTTTGTAGAGCACTTGAAAATCACAGAGAGAAAACCAACTTCAAAATAAAAAGCCAAATAATGCAAAAGTTTTTGTTGGTCCAAATTTTCATGCTTTATTAATGCAAATGAAGTGTTACAAAATGCAGGGTGTGACACCTCACCGCCCCCTACTACTCCCACCGCTGGCCAGGCCATCCCTCTACTCACCCACACCCCCTGTTATTCTGCGGCGACGGCGGCCTCACGCCGCAGCGAACCAATGAACCCTCGTACTCCTCTACGCGTGGGCATCCACTGCCGCGTCTTCCCCGGCTCCGCGTCGTCCCCTTCCTAGGCCTCGCCGTCGCCCACCGCCCTGGTGCGCTCGGTGCGGCATGGTCAACGTGGTCAAGGAACGGCTTCCATCGGACGTGGACTGTACGTGGAGAGGCTGACAGCTGGGTCCACGGTCGCAGCAAGGAAGTGCCTCCTTATTACATGCAAAATAATTATTCCTCCACCTGACAGCGGGGACCCACCGGACGGGCCACCGTATTTCACGAAAAAAAATGTTTCCCCCCTGACTGCTGGGACCCACCCGCTACATCTTCGCACGCAAGGAAGTGCCTGACAGTCAGGACCCACCTGGTCAAAGCGTACATAGCGTTGTCATTCTGGTCACGAACGTGTACGTACATACTGGTCGATGTAGAGGCGCGCACGTGTCGTAGTAGAGGCGCGCACGTAGCATGTACACATACGTACAACGGCCAGGGTGCAAGAAAGAAAATACGGCCACGTATGTGCACATACGGGCAGGGTCTCGAACGCCTACTCGCGCATACGTACGTCGAGGGCTTGTGTACATGGCTGGGTCGGAATGGAGAAACAGCATCGTCGTCGTGTTCATGGGGAGGCAACGGAATGCGTGGTCGTGTTCATCGGGAGGGCTTGGACGGAACAGGCGATGGAAACGAGGCCTGGCGTACCACAGAACGGAGGAAACGGCCTTGTGTTCGACCGGCCACGTTCGAAACGGGATCCTGTTCATCGGGAGGGGTCTGGCGTATCGCAAAACGGAGGAAACGGACCTCCTACGGTCGAAACGGGGGTCCTGTTGATCGGGAGGGGTGTGGCGTACCGCAAAACGGACGAAACAGACCTCCTACGGTCGAAATGCGGGTCCTGTTGATCGGGAGGGGTGTGGCGTACCGCAAAACGGAGGAAACGGACTTGTGTTGGAGCGCTACGGTCGAAACGGGGGTCCTGTTCATCGGGAGGGGTGTGGCGTACCGCAAAACGGGACTCCACGGATACTGTTCATCTCCACCGTCGACCCCCTCCAGCCTCCACGAGCTACTGTTCATCCACCGTCGACCTCCTCCAGCCTCCACGGGCTCCAGTTCATCCAGCCTCCACCGCGCGCTACTCCACCGGCTATTGTTCAATCACCCCTCCACCGTCTACTGTTCATCCAGCCCTCCACACCACGGGGTCCTGTTCAACCACCCCTCCATGGGCACCCCTCCACCATCTACTGTTCATCCTGCCCTCCACGGGGTGGTCCTGTTCATCCAGCCCTACACGGGGTCCTGTTCATCCAGCCCCAACCGGCTCGATCGATCGGGGTCCTGTTCATCCAGAGGCAACACCACGGGGTCCTGTTCATCCATCCCCACCGGGAACTGTTCATCCACCCCCCCCCCCCCCCCCCCCCCCCCCCCCCCCGCAACGCTCACTGTTCATCCAGAGGCAGCATCGATCGGCTTTAGTTAGCAGCAGTAGCGAAGGAATCGCTCGATCGGGTTCAGTTAACAGCCATCGATCGATCCTTGCGTTAAGTAACGCGTAGCCTGCAGTGCAATCGCTCGCGTTCAGTTAGAGCCCACCGCCTAGCTCGGGTTCAGTTAGATCCAACGCCTCGCACACACACGCGTATGTGTACGAGAGAAACGCGCATCGCTCGGCCCCCGACCTCCAACTGTAACCGGGAACTCCCCGAAATTTTCCTCCTCGCTTCTACCACGGTTTTTTCCGTCATGGACGGCCCAAAGAATGTCATGCAGCTACGTCTTTGGCCTGCCTAGGACGAAAAGCCCATTTTCTGTCATGATTTTTTGTCATAGAAGTAGGAGCCCACCACATCTATGATGATACCGGGTTTTGTCACAATTATCGTCATAGAAGTGTCATATGTATGACAGAAAAAAATTTCATTCGGCCCAAAATGTCACGGATGTGTCTTTTTTTTGTAGTGTAAGGAGGCCAGCGCAGGAGAAGAGTACCGGGGCATCTGGCAAAGGTTGCTATATTGGTGCAACGAGACTAAGACCAGGAGGACGGCAAGACGGAAGTCATCATGGAGCCCAATACGGCGTCACCACCAGAGCTTTTCGCAGGCGAAGACCGCTTTTGTCAGGATAGCTTGTACTAGTTGTCCCACTTCAAATTTGCCCGCCATTGTTGGATCCCTTCCCGCTCAATATTTGGGAAGAGGACCAGGGCCTATATAAGTAGAGCTAGCCACCATAGTAGAGGCATCTCATCTTAGCCTGATCCAACCCGATCGAGAGCCTACCCTAGCTACAAGAACACCTCAACCTCAGGAGGCTATTCTTCCCTTGTACTGTTCTTCATCAGCCCAAGAGGCAATCCACCACCACCAAACTGGAGTAGGGTATTACACCACAACGGTGGCCCGAACCAGTATAAACCTCGTGTCTTTCTGTGTTGTGAGTTCGTCGAGTTCGTCCGCGAGATCTTAGCGAGCTAGGGCGTAGATCGGTAGGAGGGAAAGACTTCACGCGCACCCCAGTGTTCGAACCTCAAGGGTTTGCCGGAACCCCACATTCGACACCAAGGTCATCTTGGGTCTTCTCACCCTCCTCCTTACTCTCCCTTGCCGGCGCCTGGTATGGTGCTGAGGCCAGCATCCTTGTTAACATAGGACAGGCTGCATCTTCGGGAAGGGGAGCCGGACAACTAATCCGTTCCACTTTCTTTATCTAGCCCTTAAAAAGGATGATTCGGTCAGTCTCTTTCCACTGTGTAACCAAATATAAGGTATTCGGCGAATGGGTACTTACTGGGGTGTCCGGATGGTTGCAGTCGAGGCTGATATCTTCAGTGGTGTCCGTCCATTGCTTTCGCTTCCCGAAAAATAATTTCCACATTCCTTCGTGCGTAGTGCTGAAGAAGTGCTGAAGAGTCCGCGGCCCTTTTGGATTGAACTCCCACATGCGGAGAGGCCGTCGCTGGCACAGCAGGGTCCGGCGGACCAGCATTACTTGAACAACATTGACGACATTGATGTCCCTCTCAATAAGGGTTCGGATGCGACTTTGCAAAGTTCGCACCTCGTCTATTGATCCCCAGTCCAACCCCTTGTTAATCCACGATGCCAGCTGAATTGGGGGCTGGATCGAAATTTGGGCGCTGCTGCCCACTTGGAGCCACAGGGCTCGGTAATATAGAACCACCCCTGCTGCCATGAGTCAGAAGATTTGGCAAAAGGACCTTTCAACCAAACAACACTAGCAAGCTCGCTCACTATGGCACCACCGCACTCTGCCTGCATCCCCTCTATCACTTGCGGCTTCATATTGAAGGTCTGTAGCCATAAGCCGAAGTGCGGAGGAGTTCGGAGGAAGGCTTCGCACGTGACGATAAACGCCGAGATAAGAAGAATAGAGTCCGGGGCCAAATCGTGAAAATCTAGCCCATAATAGAACATGAGCCCTGCTACCTCTTGAGCACTGCGTTGGTTTTCCCTTGAAGAGGAAAGGGTGATGCAACAAAGTAGCGTAATTATTTCCCCCAGTTTTTGAGAACAAAGGTATCAATCCAGTAGGAGGCTATGCGCTAGTCCCTCGTACCTACACAAAACAAATAAATCCTCGCAACCAACACGATAAGGGGTTGTCAATACCTTCACGGTCACTTATGAGAGTGAGATCTGATAGATATGATAAGATAATATTTTCGGTATTTTTATGATAAAGATGCAAAGTAAAATAAAAGCAAAGTAAAAAAGCAAAGGAAATAACTAAGTGTTGGAAGATTAATATGATGAAGATAGACCCGGGGGCCATAGGTTTCACTAGTGGCTTCTCTCAAGAGCATAAGTATTTTACGATGGGTGAACAAATTACTGTTGAGCAATTGACAGAAATTGAGCATAATTATGAGAATATCTAGGTACGATCATGTATATAGGCATCACGTCCAAGATAAGTAGGCCGACTTCTGCCTGCATCTACTACTATTACTCCACACATCGACCGCTATCCAGCATGCATCTAGAGTATTAAGTTCATAAGAACAGAGTAATGCATTAAGCAAGATGACGTGATGTAGATGGATAAATTCATGCAATATGATAAAAACCCCATCTTGTTATCCTCGATGGCAACAATACAATACATGCCTTGCTGCCCCTGCTGTCACTGAGAAAGGACACCACAAGATTGAACCCAAAGCTAAGCAATTCTCCCATAGCAAGAAAAACCAATCTAGTAGGCCAAACCAAACTGATAATTCAAAGAGACTTGCAAAGATAACCAATCATACATAAAAGAATTCAGAGAAGATTCAAATATTGTTCATAGTTAAACTTGATCATAAACCCATAATTCATCGGTCTCAACAAACACACCGCAAAAGAAGATTACATCGAATAGATCTCCACGAGAGAGGGGGAGAACATTGTATTGAGATCCAAAAAGAGAGAAGAAGCCGAAGGTCTGTGGTAAACTACTCACACTTCATCGAAGGGGCTATGGTGTTGATGTAGAAGCCCTCCGTGATGGATGCCCCCTCCGGCGGAGCTCCGGAACAGGCCCCAAGATGGGATCTCGTGGGTACAGAAGGTTGCGGCAGTGGAATTAGGTTTTTGGCTCCTGTTCTGATCGTTTGGGGGTACGTAGGTATATATAGGAGGAAGAAGTATGTCGGTGGAGCAACAGGGGGCCCACGAGGATGGAGGGCGCGCCCTGGGGGGCTAGGCATGCCCCCCTACCTCGTGGCTTCCTCGAAGCTTCGCTTACGTAGGGTCCAAGTCTCCTGGATCATGTTCGTTCCAAAATCACGCTCCCGAAGGTTTCATTCCGTTTGGACTCCGTTTGATATTCTTTTTCTGCGAAACTCTGAAATAGGCAAAAAAACAGCAATTCTGGGCTGGGCCTCCGGTTAATAGGTTAGTCCCAAAAATAATATTAAAGTGAATAATAAAGCCCAATAATGTCCAAAACAGTAGATTATATAGAATGGAGCAATCAAAAATTATAGATACGTTGGAGACGTATCAAGCATCCCCAAGATTAATTCCTGCTCGTCCTAAAGTAGGTAAATGATAAAAACAGAATTTTTGATGCGGAGTGCTACTTGGCATAATTTCAATGTAATTCTTCTTAATTGTGGTATGAATATTCAGATCCTAAAGATTCAAGATAAAAGTTCATATTGAGATAAAAATAATAATACTTCAAGCATACTAACTAAGCAATTATGTCCTCTCAAAATAACATGGCTAAAGAAAGTTCATCCCTACAAAATCATATAGTTTAGTCATGCTCCATTTTCGTCACACAAGAATGCTCTCATCGTGCACAACTCCGATGACAAGCCAAGCAATTGTTTCATACTTTAGTAATCTCAAACTAATAAACCTTCACGCAATACATGAGCGCGAGCCATGGATATAGCACTATGGGTGGAATAGAATATGATGATGGGGGTTATGTGGAGAAGACAAAAAAGGAGAAAGTCTCACATCAGCGAGGCTAATCAATGAGCTATGGAGATGCCCATCGATTGATGTTAATGCAAGGAGTAGGGATTGCCATGCAACGGATGCACTAGAGCTATAAATATATGAAAGCTCAACAAAAGAAACTAAGTGGGTGTGCATCCAACTTGCTTGCTCACGAAGACCTAGTGCATTTGAGGAGGCCCATTGTTGGAATATACAAGCCAAGTTCTATAATGGAAATTTCCCACTAGTATATGAAAGTGACAAAACAAGAGACTCTCTATCATGAAGATTATGGTGCTACTTTGAAGCACAAGTGTGGTAAAGGGATAGTAGCATTGTCCCTTCTCTCTTTTTCTCTCATTTTTTGGGCCTTCTCTTTTGTTATGGCCTTTCTATTTTTTGGGGCCTTCTCTTTTTTATGGCCTTTCTCTTTATTTATTTATTTATTTATGTACCTCACTTGGGACAATGCTCTAGAAAATGATGATCATCACACTTCTATTTATTTACAACTCAATGATTACAACTCGATACTAGAACAAAGTATGACTCTATATGAATGCCTCCGGCGGTGTACCGGGATATGCAATGAACCAAGAGTGACATGTATGAAAGAATTATGAACAGTGGCTTTGCCACAAATACGATGTCAACTACATGATCATGCTAAGCAATATGACAATGATGAACGTGTCATGATAAATGGAATGGTGGAAAGTTGCATGGCAATATATCTCGGAATGGCTATGGAAATGCCATAATAGGTAGGTATGGTGGTTGTTTTGAGGAAGATATAAGGAGGTTTATGTGTGAAAGAGCGTATCATATCACGGGGTTTGGATGCACCGGCGAAGTTTGCACCAACTCTCAATGTGATAAAGGGCAATGCACGGTACCGAAGAGGCTAGCAATGATGGAAGGGTGAGAGTGCGTATAATCCATGGACTCAACATTAGTCATAAAGAACTCACATACTTATTGCAAAAATCTACAAGTCATCAAAAACCAAGCACTACGCGCATGCTCCTAGGGGGATAGATTGGTAGGAAAAGACCATCGCTCGTCCCCGACCACCACTCATATGGAGGACAATCAAAGAACACCTCATGTTTCAAATTTGTTACATAACGTTTACCATATGTGCATGCTACGGGACTTGCAAACTTCGACACAAACATTTCTCAAATTCACAACTACTCAACTAGCACGACTTTGATAGTATTACCTCCATATCTCAAAACAATCATCAAGCATCAAACTTCTCTTAGTATTCAACACACTCATAAGAAATTTTTTACTAATCTTGAATACCTAGCATATTAGGATTATTTAAGCAAATTACCATGCTATTTAAGACTCTCAAAATAATCTAAGTGAAGCATGAGAGATCAATAGTTTCTATAAAACAAATCCACCACCGTGCTCTAAAAGATATAAGTGAAGTACTAGAGCAAAACTATATAACTTAAAAGATATAAGTGAAGCACATAGAGTATTCTAATAATTTCCGAATCATGTGTGGCTCTCTCAAAAGATGTGTACAGAAAGGATTATTGTGGCAAACTAAAAAGCAAAGACTCAAATCATACAAGACGCTCCAAGCAAAACACATATCATGTGGTGAATAAAAATATAGCTCCAAGTAAAGTTACCGATGGAAGTAGACGAAAAAGGGGATGCCTTCCGGGGCATCCCCAAGCTTTGGCTTTTCGGTGTCCTTAGATTATCTTGGGGGTGCCATGGGCATCCCCAAGCTTAGGCTCTTGCCACTCCTTGTTCCATAATCCATCAAAAAAATTCACCCAAAACTTGAAAACTTCACAACACAAAACTCAACAGAAAATCTCGTGAGCTCCGTTAGCAAAAGAAAACAAAAAAACCACTTCAAGGTACTGTAATTAACTCATTCTTTATTTATATTGGTGTTAAACCAACTGTATTACAACTTCTCTATGGTTTATAAACTATTTTACTAGCCATAGATTCATCAAAATAAGCAAACAACACACGAAAAACAGAATCTGTCAAAAACAGAACAGTCTATAGTAATATGTAACTAACGCAAACTTCTGGAACTCCAAAACATCAGACAAAATAGCACGACCTAGAAAATTTGTTTATCGATCAGCATCAACTGGAATCAGTATTTTATCACGTTCTGGTGATTTTTAACAATTATTTTCGTGAACAGAAAGTTTCTGGAAATTACAGCAAGATCAAATAACTATCATCCAAGAAGATCCTATAGGTTTAACTTGGCACAAACACTAACTAAAACATAAAAAACACATCTAACCAGAGGCTAGAGCAAATATTTATTCCTAAACCGAAGCAAAAAGCAAAAAACTAAAAATAAAATTGGGTTGCCTCCCAACAAGCGCTATCGTTTAACTCCCCTAGCTTAGGCATAAAAGCAAGGATAGATCTAGGTATTGCCATCTTCGGTAGGCAATCCATAAGTAGCTCTCATGATAGATTCATATGGTAATTTTATTTTCTTCCTAGGGAATTGTTCCATGCCTTTCTTCAATGGAAATTGGAATCTAATATTCCCTTCCTTCATATCAATAATTGCACCAATCATTCTAAGGAAAGGTCTACCAAGAATAATAGGACATGAAGGATTGCAATCTATGTCAAGAACGATAAAATCTACGGGCACATAGTTCCTATTTGCAACAATAAGAACATCATTAATTATTCCCATAGGTTTCTTAATAGTGGAATCCTCAAGATGCAAGCTTAGAGAGCAATCATCAAAATCACGGAAATCTAGCAAATCGCACAAAGTTTTGGGAATAGTGGAAACACTAGCACCCAAATCACATAAAAAATATAACTCATGGTCTTTAATCTTAATTTTGATAGTAGGTTCCCACTCATCATAAAGTTTCCTAGGGATAGAAACCTCCAACTCAAGTTTTTCTTCATAAGATTGCATCAAAGCATCAACGATATGTTTGGTAAAAGATTTATTTTGGCTATAAGCATGAGGAGAATTTAGCACGGATTGCAACAAGGAAATACAATCTATCAAAGAGCAATTTTCACAATTAAATTCCTTGAAATCAAAAATAGTGGGTTTATTAATATCTGTGGTTTTGATTTCTTCAATCCCACTTTTATCAATTTTAGCATCAAGATCTAAAAACTCTGAATTTTTGGAACGCCTTCAAGGTAAAGGTGGATCATATTCAGTCCCATCATTATCAAGATTCATATTGCAAAATAAAGATTTAATACGGGACACATCAATGACTTTCAGATCTTCATCTTTATTTTCATAGAAATTTGAAGAACATGCTTTAATAAAGCAATCTTTCTTAGCACGCATCCTAGCGGTTCTTTCTTTGCACTCATCAATGGAAATTCTCATGGCTTTGAGAAACTCATTGATATCATGCTTGGGAGGAATAGATCTAAGTTTTAAAGGATCAACATCAAGAGAAATTCTATCAACGTTCCTAGCCAATTCATCTACTTTAAGTAATTTCTCTTCAAGCAAAGCATTGAAATTCTTTTGCGAATTCATAAACTCTTTAGCGGGAGGAAAATACTTAGAGATAAAAGCATCTTTGCACTTATTCCAAGAATCAATACTATTTTTAGGGAAAGACGAAGCACGATCTCTAAGCGAAAAAGGAAATAGCTTCAATTTAACAATATCATTATCAACATCTTTCTTCTTTTGCATATCACACAAATCAATGAAGCTATTTAGATGAGTAGCGGCATCTTCACTAGGAGAGCCGGCGGATTGATCATTCATGACAAGATTCAACAAAGCAGCATTGATTTCACAAGATTCAGTATTGGTAAGAGGAGCAATCGGAGTGCTAAGGAAATCATTATTGTTGGTATTGGTAAGGTCACATAATTTGGTATTATCTTGAGCCATCATGACAAACAAGCAATCCAACACACGAGCAAACGAGAAGCAAGCGAAAAAAGAGGCGAACGGAAAAGAGAGGGCGAATAAAACGGCAAGGGTGAAGTGGGGGAGAGGAAAATGAGAGGCAAAAGGCAAATGATGTAATGCGGGAGATAAGGGTTTGTGATGGGTACTTGGTATGTTGACTTTTGCGTAGACCTCCCCGGCAACGGCGCCAGAAATCCTTCTTGCTACCTCTTGAGCACTGCGTTGGTTTTCCCTTAAAGAGGAAAGAGTGATGCAGCAAAGTAGCGTAAGTATTTCCCTCAGTTTTTGAGAACCAAGGTATCAATCCAGTAGGAGGCTATGCGCTAGTCCCTCGTATCTACACAAAACAAATAAATCCTCACAACCAATGCGATAATGGGTTGTCAATACCTTCACGGTCACTTACGAGAGTGAGATCTGATAGATATGATCAGATAATATTTTTGGTATTTTTATGATAAAGATGCAAAGTAAAATAAAATCAAAGTAAAAAGCAAAGGAAATAACTAAGTGTTGGAAGATTAGTATGATGAAGATAGACCCGGGGGCCATAGGTTTCACTAGTGGCTTCTCTCAAGAGCATAAGTATTTTACGGTAGGTGAACAAATTACTGTTGAGCAATTGACAGAATTGAGCATAGTTATGAAAATATCTAGGTATGATCATGTATATAGGCATCACGTCCAAGACAAGTAGACCGACTCCTGCCTGCATCTACTACTATTACTCCACACATCGACAGCTATCCAGCATGCATCTAGAGTATTAAGTTCATAAGAACAGAGTAACGCCTTAAGCAAGATGACATGATGTAGAGGGATAAATTCATGCAATATGATAAAAACCCCATCGTGTTATCCTCGATGGCAACAATACAATACATGCCTTGCTGCCCCTGCTGTCTCTGGGAAAGGACACCACAAGATTGAATCCAAAGCTAAGCACTTCTCCCATTGCAAGAAAAACCAATCTAGTAGGCCAAACCAAACTGATAATTCGAAGAGACTTGCAAAGATAACCAATTATACATAAAAGAATTCAGAGAAGATTCAAATATTGTTCATAGATAAACTTGATCATAAACCCACAATTCATCGGTCTCAACAAACACACAGCAAAATAAGATTACATCGAATAGATCTCCACGAGAGAGGGGGAGAACATTGTATTGAGATCCAAAAAGAGAGAAGAAGCCATCTAGCTAATAACTATGGACCAGAAGGTCTGTGGTAAACTAGTCACACTTCATCGGAGGGGCTATGGTGTTGATGTAGAAGCCCTCCGTGATGGATGCCCCCTCCGGCGGAGCTCCAGAACAGGCCCCAAGATGGGATCTCGTGGGTACAGAAGGTTGCGGTGGTGGAATTAGGTTTTTGGCTCCTGTTCTGATTGTTTGGGGGTACGTAGGTATATATAGGAGGAAGAAGTACGTCGGTGGAGCAATAGGGGGCCCACGAGGGTGGAGGGCGTGCCCTGGGGGGTAGGCACGCCCCCCTACCTCATGGCTTCCTCGAAGCTTCTCTTACGTAGGGTCCAAGTTTCCTGGATCATGTTCGTTCCAAAAATCACGCTCACGCAGGTTTCATTCCGTTTGGACTCCGTTTGATATTCTTTTTCTGCGAAACTCTGAAATAGGCAAAAACAACAATTCTGGGCTGGGCCTCCAGTTAATAGGTTAGTCCCAAAAATAATATAAAAGTGAATAATAAAGCCCAATAATGTCCAAAATAGTAGATAATATAGTATGGAGCAATCAAAAATTATAGATACGTTGGAGACGTATCAAGCCCTCGGACGAAGGTGTTAAGCGCAAACCCTAACCCGCGGAGGAAGTCGGACACAAACACAACCCTCTCGCCAGATCTGGGGGTGGGAATAACCTGCCCCTCGGCAAGAAACCGATGAAGCATTTCCATGGTCAGATACCTCGCCGCCCGAAGCTTTGCAATATCCCCCTCCGTGACAGAGAAGCCACCCATCGGCCTTGACGGCTGGATCCGGACATGATTGGAGCTTGTGACGACTAGAGCCCGGGTGTTAGAACTCGGGGTAGCTGGGGATTGAGGAAGAAGCTAGTGTGAAATAAAAAGACGGGTTTGTACCCCTATATAAAGGCCGCGAATATCGAACGTCTCCTCTTAGGCCTCAAAACTTGCCTGTTCCCTGTTAGTTGTACAAAAGTGACGGTTGGATTACCCACGTCTGGGTTGATAAGAATTTGTTAAAAGAGGGAGAGATACGATCTCCGCTGGGATAAGACATGCCAATAAAACAACATCTCGATACGTGGGACGGTATGCAAGCTAACGGTTCGAAAATAATGGCCAAGCAGGCGTGACGCCATGTTGCCAAAAAGTTGTCAAGCGGATTGGACTCGTGAAATATTATATATCCTCTGCAGCTGTGTATACAGGTTCAGATACAATCATTACATCTGAAGACTATCTTGGAGTTTGGAAAAAGGGGAACCCGCCTTGCAATGCCGAAGACAATCTGCGCGGCGAACTCCTCGTCATTGAAGCCAGGTTCAGGGGCTACTGAGGGAGTCCTGGACTAAGGGGTCCTCGGGCGTCCGGCCCGTTATCAATGGGCCGGACTGATGGGCTGTGAAGACATGAAGGCCGAAGACTGTACCCGTGTCCAGATAGGACTCTTCTTGGCGTGGAAGGCAAGCTTGGTGATCAACTATGAAGATTCCTTCCTATGTAACCGACTCTATGTAACCCTAGCTCCCTCCGGTGTCTATATAAACCAGAGGCGTAGTCTGTATAGGATACATACATTCATTACCATAGTCATACAGGCTAGACTTCTAGGGTTTAGCCACTACGATCTCGTGGTAGATCAACTCTTGTAACACTCATATTCATCAAGATCAATCAAGAAGGAAGTAGGCTATTACCTCCATAAAGAAGGCCCGAACCTGGGTAAACATCGTGTCCCCCGTATCCTGCAACCATCGACCTTAGACGCACAGTTCGGGACCCCCTACCCCAGATCCGCCGGTTTTGACACCGACAAGCCGCTAGCAAGTCACCTCGTCATTGCTGGACGCCACCATCACCCGCAAGGGATGCTTTTTCCACAGCGGCGTTGCCCTCACCTGCACCGCCCGCCGAAGTTGCACGTTCAGCAGCACCGCTAGTCAAAGGCGCGGGACCGAAGGCGCGGAACTTCTTCAGCAGGGCTTCCACTTGGCCCTTCACAGCTTTGGCAGTAGCTGTGCAGCGCTTGTCATCCACAGGCTCCAGCAGCTCATCAAGATCGGTGGCAGGATTGCGAAGATGGAGATGGCTAAAGACGCGCGTCAGGGTGGCTGAGGAAAGGACGCGAGCTTCTTCTTCTACCATGGGGCCAATGCCGCTCACGACTTCCTCAAGCGCGTCGACCAGATAAGGAAGCAGCTGGGTGGGGCCCTCGTTGCCTGCGGCTAGCGGCTCCTCCAAGCCCTTCTCATAGAGTGACCGTAGCTCCGCGCGAGCCCTCTTCTCAAGGAGCATGAAGGCCACGCGGTCCTCAGCCAGGACCTTCGCCTTGGCTTCAAGCTCGGTCTTCTCCGTCTTCAGCGTCTGCTTCAACTCGTTCAGCTAGCTATGCTCCGTATCCTGCGTCTTTGCCAGCTGCTCCAGTTCGGCGTCGTGATCCCTGACGGTGTCCTCGCGGGCCTTCATCTTCTCCTCCCTCGCCTCACGGCCTTGGGCTTCATCCGCACGCTCCTTCCGCATGATCTCCAGCTCAGCCTCCAGCGACTAGCAGCGGTCCCGGGTGGCTCTGGCATCCTTCAGTGCCGCCTCGCGGGCTACCGCGGCTTGGGCAATGGCCTGCTCAGAGTCCATCAAAGCCTGTCTCAGCACCGCATGGACGGCCGCGTCGGAGTGAAGCTAGCCAGAGATCAGCTCCAGGCGCCAGGCCACCAGGCGATGGTCGGTGCCTTGAAGATCCTCCTGCAGCAAGGTCAGCGCAGAAAGGGCACGCTTCGGGATGTCGGGAGAAGCGGAAGGATCCTGGGCCGGCAGTGCTGCAGAGGAAGGGAGAGGCGACGTCGTCACCATGGCTTGGGAGGCCGGGGGCTCCTGAGCTTTGGGGACCTCAGCGACCGAGCCAGGCACTGGCACCTCCGGAGCCAGCGGAGCCACAGGGGCGCTCTCTTCCCGAGGGCGTCCCTCCAAGCCTCACGAAGGCGATTGACTAGGAGAAGCGCAAGCACCGTCACTGCCCTTCCCCGCAGAAGGAGGCGCAGCCACGGCAGGCGATTGGTCTCGGGCGGTGCCACCGCTCCCTCTTTCCTCTTCTTCACCGCAGGCGCCAACCTAATGGCGCAACGATGAAGCGTCAAGAATCAGTTGCAGAAGCAAGGAGCGAGAAAGGGGATCTGGAGCAAGACGAAGGAAAACAATGAAGGCAAGCGTTGCCCGCGCCAGTCTTTTGTCAGGAGGGCAGTTGCCGAGGTGGCGTGAGGGAGTGGAAACGCCCACGTCCTGTCAATCGCCACGCGTCAAGCAGGCCGCAGGCTGTTGGGGCCCGCGGCACTTCGCACTTGCCCCTTGGCTTTGCCTCGAAACCAAGCCCGAGCACGCCTTGGGCCCGGGGGCTACTGTCGGTGTTCTGGGAACGAGGGTCCCCAGACTTGCCTACCTGCGGCCCATGGCGTGGCTCCACCCGCGGGCCCGTACGACCCATCTTCACCAACAAAGACTCAAGACCCTCGCGAGGGGCCAAGCCTCGCGGGGCGGACAACACAAGACCTACTCAGGGGCGGCCTCACCAGGCTGGCTCGCGAGGAGCGGAGAGATCAAGGCAAGGGGTACCTCGCGAGGTCCTGTGACGCAAGCCATGACGACCACAACCAAGCGGGCCCCAGGCGGGTGCCCGCGCGCGCGGTGTCCTTGTTTCCTCTTTGGTGCTAAAGAGGCAAGCGCAGGCGAGGAGTACCAAGGCATCAGGCAAAGGTTTCCATATCGGTGCAACGAGACCAAGACCAGTAGGACGGCAGGACGGAGGTCACCGTGGAGCCCAAGGCGGCGTCACCACCAGAGCCTTTGGCAGGCAAACACCACTTTTGTCAGGATAAGCTTTACTAGTTGTCTCCCTTCAAACTTGGCTGTTGTGGGATCCCTTCCCACTCAATATTTGGTAAGAGGACCAAGGCCTCTATAAATAGAACTAGCCACCACCGTAGGAGGCATCTGATACTGGATTGGATCCATTCCACCCTCACACTCCCCAGATCACCAAGCACAAGAACACCTCTCCTTGGGAGGCTGTTCTTCCCTTGTAACTATCCATCCCCAACCCAAGAGGCAATCCACCACACCACACTGGAGTAGGGTATTACACCACAACGGTGGCCCGAACCAGTATAAATCTTGTGTCCCTGTGTTCTTTGGGTGTGTCGAGCTAGACCGTGAGATTGTGGAGCGCGTGAGCTTGGGAGAGGAGAGATCTTCGTGTGCACCCCAGTGTTCGAACCTTGAGGGTTTTGCCGGAACCCGTGATCCGACAGTATATTTGAAACTTAGGCGAATCTGGTTCGCAGCTAAGCCCCCTTAGTGGGAGGATTGCTCTCCACTCAGAATATGTTTTGTAACTTAGGCGAGTACGGGATCACAGCTAAGCCCCTGAGTGAGAGGGTTGCTCTTCACTGGGAGTATGTTTGAAACTTAGCCGAATTTGGTTCGCAGCTAAGCCCCCCAGTGAGAGGGTTGCTCTTCACTCGGAGTATGTTTTGTAACTTACGCAAGTACGGGATTGCAGCTAAGCCCCCGAGTGAGAGGGTGATATGTCTCCATCGTATCTACTTTTCCAAACACTTTTGCCCTTGTTTTGGACTCTAACTTGCATGATTTGAATGGAACTAACCCGGACTAACGCTGTTTTCAGCAGAATTGCCATGATGTTGTTTTATGTGCAGAAAAAACAGTTCTCGGAATGACCTGAAACTCCACGGAACATCTTATAAAAAATAATAAAAAATCCTCGCCAAAGATGAAGACCAGGGGGCCCACACCGTATCCATGAGGGTGGGGGGCGCGCCCCCCCTAGGGCGCGCCCCCTACCTCATGGCCCCCTGGAGACCTTCGGATGCCAACTCCAACTCTATATATTTGCTTTCGGGGAGAAAAAATAGAGGAGAAGAAATCATCGCGTTTTACGATACAGAGCCGCCGCCCAGCCCTAAAACCTCTCGGGAGGGCTGATCTGGAGTCCGTTCGGCGCTCCGGAGAGGGGGATTCGTCGCCGTCGTCATCATCAGCCATCCTCCATCACCAATTTCATGATGCTCACCGCCGTGCGTGAGTAATTCCATGTAGGCTTGCTAGACGGTGATGGGTTGGATGAGATTTATCATGTAATCGAGTTAGTTTTGTTAGGGTTTGATCCCTAGTATCCACTATGTTCTGAGATTGATGTTGCTATGACTTTGCTATGCTTAATGCTTGTCACTAGGGCCCGAGTGCCACGATTTCAGATCTGAACCTATTATGTTTTCATAAATATATGTGTGTTCTTGATCCTATCTTGGAAGTCTATAGTCACCTACTATGTGTTATGATCCGGCAACCCCGAAGTGACAATAATCGGGACCACTCGTGGTGATGACCACAGTTTGAGGAGTTCATGTATTCACTATGTGCTAATGCTTTGTTTCGGTTCTCTATTAAAAGGAGGCCTTAATATCCCTTAGTTTCCATTAGGACCCCGCTGCCACAGGAGTGTAGGACAAAAGATGTCATGCAAGTTCTTTTCCATAAGCATGTATGACTATATTCAGAATACATGCCTACATTACATTGATGAATTGGAGCTAGTTTTGTATCACCCTATGTTATGACTGTTACATGATGAACCGCATCCGACATAATTATCCATCACCGATCCGATGCCTACGAGCTTTCATATACTGGTCTTCGCTTATTTTACTTTACCACTGCTATTGTTACAATCACTACAAAATACCAAAAATATTACTTTTGCTTTCTTTACTATTTTGTTACCATTACCACCACTATCATATAACTTTGCTACTAAACACTTTGCTGCAGATACTAAGTTATCCAGGTGTGGTTGAATTGACAACTCAGCTGCTAATACTTGAGAATATTCTTTGGCTCCCCTTGTGTCGAATCAATAATTTGGGTTGAATACTCTACCCTCAAAAACTGTAGTGATCCCCTATACTTGTGGGTTATCAAGACCTTTTTCTGGCGCCGTTGCCGGGGAGCATAGCTCTATTCTTTGAGTCACTTAGGATTTATATCTGCTGGACACTATGAAGAACTTGAAAGACGAGAAAACAAAAATTTATCCCTCAACTACGAGGGGAGGTAAGGAACTGCCATCTAGCTCTGCACTTGATTCACCTTCTGTTATGAGTAAGCTTGCGACACCTAAATCTGCTTCTGCTATGCGTTCCGATATGTCGCATGTTATTGTTGATGCCACTTCTGCTATGCATGATACTTATGATGAAACTACTTCTATGCTTGGTACTACTGTGCCCCTTAGTGAATTTCTTGATGAAAAAATTGCTAGGGCTAGAGAGAAAGAAATTATTGAATCTGATAATATTGATGAAAGTGATGATGAGGATAGGCCTGTTATTCCTGAAGGTTATATTTTTGATAGAGAGGCTTCTGCTGCTATTTTGGCTTGCAATGATAACGGTGAGCTTAGAAGGTTAATAGCTAAATGGAACAAAGAATCTCTTAGAGACAAAATGAGTCCTAACCCTGCTTTTGCTACTTCACCTATTTGTGTTCCCGATAAGGATTATGAATTCTCTGTTGATCCTGATATAATTACTTTGGTTCAATCTGATCCTTTCCATGGTTATGAATCTGAAACTGTTGTGGCACATCTTACTAAATTAAATGATATAGCCACCCTGTTCACTAATGATGTGAGATCTCGCTACTTTTATATTCTTAAAATATTTCCGTTCTCATTAAAAGGTGATGCTAAGATATGGTTTAATTCTCTTGATCCTGGTTGTGTGCGTAGTCCCCAGGATATGATTTATTACTTCTCTGCTAAATATTTCCCTGCTCATAAGAAACAAGTTGCTTTAAAGGAAATATACAACTTTGTGCAAATTAAAGAAGAGAGTCTCCCACAAGCTTGGGGGAGGCTTCTCAAGTTACTTAATGCTTTGCCTGATCATCCTCTTAAGAAAATGAAATACATGATATCTTTTATAATGGACTAACCGATGCTTCCAGATATTACCTGGATAGTTGTCCTGGTTCTCTTTTCAGGGAAAGAACACCGGATGAAGCTGAAATTTTATTGAATAATATGTTGACAAATGAAAATAATTGGGCACCTCCTGAGCCAGCTCTTGCTCCAATTACTGAGCCCATTCCTAAACCAACTCCGAAGAAGAGAGGTGTTCTATTTTTCAGTCCTGAAGATATGCAAGAGGCAAAGAAATCTATGAAAGAAAAAGGTATTAAAGCTGAAGATGTTAAGAATTTACCTCCTATTGAAGAAATACATGGTCTTAATTTACCGCCTATTGAAGGAACATATGATCTTGATCCATTACCTATTGAAGAACCTCCAGGTCTTGATAACCCGACACAGGTAGTAAAGGTAAATTCTCTCTATAGATTTGATGAAGGTGATATTCCTCACTATAAGTCTGCTAGGCAATGCTTTTATTAGTTTGATAATTTTATTGTCAAACAAGAAAATTTCAATGCTTATTTTGGTAGACAATTAAAATAGAATGCTTATATGATTAAACACTTGGGTGACTATATGGCTAATATTAGAGGTGAACTTAAACTTGTTAGCGAACATGCTTCTATGGGTGCCACTCAAGTAGAACAAGTACTTAAGGCTCAAAATGATTTGCTCAATGAAATGAATAGTAAGAAAAATTATTATGCTGTTAGAGTGGCTACTAGAACTGGTAGAATGACTCAGGAACCCTTGTATCCTGAAGGCCACCCTAAGAGAATTGAGCAAGATTCTCAGAGAAATAATATTGATACACCTAGTTCTTCTAAAAGGAAGAAAAAGAAAAATGATAGGGCTGTGCAAACTTCTAGTGAACCTATTGTTGAACCACATGAGAATCCAAATGATATATCTATGTCTGATGCTGAAACACAATCTGGTAATGAACATAAACCTAGTGAAAATGTTAATGATGATGTTCATGATGATACGCAACCTAGTAATGATAATGATGTAGAAGTTGAACCTGCTGTTGATCTTGCTAACCCACAATCAAAGAATCAACGTTATGATAAGAGACTTTGTTTCTAGAAAACATGGTAAAGAAAGAGAACCCTGGGTTCAGAAACCCATGCCTTTTCCTCCCAAACCATCCAAGAAAAATGATGATGAGGATTTTGAGCGCTTTGCTGAAATGATTAGACCTATCTTTTTGCGTATGCGATTGACTAATATGCTCAAAATGAATCTTTATGCTAAATATATGAAAGATATTGTTACTAATAAAATAAAGATACCGGAAGCTGAAATTTCCACCATGCTTGCTAATTACACTTTTAAGGGTGGAATACCAAAGAAACTTGGAGATCCAGGAGTACCCACTATACCATGCTCCATTAAAAGAAACTATGTTAAAATTGCTTTATGTGATCTTGGAGCCGGTGTTAGTGTTATGCCTCTCTCTTTATACTGAAGACTTAATTTGAATAAGTTGACACCTACTGAAATATCTTTGCAAATGGCTGATAAATCAACTGCTATACCTGCCGGTATTCGTGAGGATGTGCCTGTTGTGGTTTCAAACGTTACTATTTTAACGGACTTTGTTATTCTTGATATTCCTGAGGACGATAGTATGTCCATTATTCTTGGAAGACCTTTTCTGAATACTGCAGGGGCTGTTATTGATTGCAACAAAGGCAATGTCACTATTCATGTTAATAGTAATGAGCATACGGTACACTTTCCGAGGAAACAACCTCAAGTTCATAGTATCAACTCTATTTCAAAAATTCCATCGATTATATTTGGAGGTTTTGAATTTCTCTTCCTACTGTCAAGAAGAAATATGACATTCTTATTATTGGGGATGTGCATATCCCCGTTGAGGTAACATAGTGTTATTCGAAATTTCTCCGGTTCCATGTTAATCGGAATGAGTTTGTTAACAAGACCTGATCAACCTTGTTAGTGGATTCCTTTTGATGAGCATGAGATGGATGAAACTAGAAGCACAACCTTCTGTACCCTCTTTATACTTTCTGTTATTTATTTGAAATAAAGTAAAAATAGTATTTTTCTGTCTGTTTCCTGATTTATCCGTGCAATATAAAAATATCCCGAAAATAAAAGTCCTCCAAATGTCATGCCAATTTAATATGATTTTTTTGGGAATATTTGAGGATTTATGGTGCAAAAATCACCGCGGGGGGAGATGCCACCTGGCCATGAGGGTGGAGGGTGCGCCCTACCCCCTAGGGCGCGCCCCCTGCCTTGTGGGCCCACGGTGGCCCTCCTCCACTTATTCCTGCACCCATCCTCTTCTTCTTCCTCGCACAAACACGAATAACCAGCTCAAGCACGAGTTCTAGCTCACTTTGCTGCGATTTTTGATCTCCTTGCTCAAAGCACCTCTCGCAAAATTGCTTGGGGAGATCGTTCCTTGGTATGTGACTCCTCCATTGGTCCAATTAGTTTTTTTTCTAATGCTTTATTCATTGCAAATTTGTGCTGCATAGGTGACCATGTTCTTGAGCTTGCATGTCAAATTTATATGGTTCCAAGTAGTTCTAATGCTTGATATAGGCTCTAGGTACTTGTAGGAGTAGTTGCTATCAATTTTGTTGAGCTTGGTCCACTTTTATTTGAAGTTACTAAAAATTTCAGAAAATTTTCAAAGAAAACAATATGCTTAGGAAGATGTTCCAAGGTGGCTCTTCAAGGAAGCAAGGCCCCAGGCTTGCAATACGTGATGCTGATGAGGAGCCCCCAAGGGATGCTCCCGTGAGGCCCGGTGAATGGCCTTCGGAAAATTTTATGGATCGAGCAGGAATCAAAGAAGAATTTAACGCATATTTGCGTAACGCCGATCTTGAGGACTTTGAGGCAGACAAATGCCCACAATACCATGATCTCACAAGCTCATTTGTGAGGAGGTTTGAGTTTTCATCTTCGCGTAATTCTCCTTCAGTCATGTTTGATCTTTATGACAAATTTTATACCATGGACTTAGAGGATTTTACTTTTGCCTGCAAACTCCCACAATGGGGTAGTACTATTGATCCCCGCAAATATGAATTTAGAAACTTTCTTGCTAGTATAACTGTGGGAGAATCTAGAGATATAACGCAAGCTACCATAGGGAGCATTCACTTTCCTGCTATACATTATTTTGCTCTCTTCATAGGTAGGTGTATAAATGCTAAGGATGAAGCATGTCACATGTGTGTCCCTGACCTTAGCATTCTCAGGAGTGCGGTGTTAGGAGACCAATCTTATCATATGGGAGCCATTGTAGCTCGTAGGTTGCATCATAACAGATATAATGGAGATTTCTTTGGAGGAATTTATGCAACCCTCTTAGCTAATTTTCTTGAGATAGACGTTCGTGAGGGTGACATGGAGTTGCCCCCTGCTTATTTAGATTTTAATTCTATGGTTTCCCACCAGTTTGTCGAGAGGACTGAATCACCTCTCCAGTATCGACTAATCTTTAACAAACTGCATGTTGTCCGCATTACTCTTCCTGCTCCTACCTTCTTTGATGCTCAGACAAAATGAAGATATACTATTACTAGAGAGGAGGCAGATGAGTACGAGAGGGGAGCAGAGGCAGCCCGACGCCACGCTGCAGCTCAGGCGGCGATAGTCGCTGCATCTCAGTACGACCCCAGCTACACCTACGGGTATCTGCCAGGCTATCCCTGGCAATGAACCAACTTAGGCCAAAAGCCTAAGCTTGGGGGAGTATGTATTTCTCACCGACATTACATTTATGTTTACACACACTCATTGCTAGATGTCGGTGCTCATACTCTTTCACTGTAATATCCATGCTAGTTTATTTTCTTTTTCCTGCTTTCTTCTTGTGTGTTTGTTAAACCTTAAGAAAAACAAAAAAAATTAGTAGTAGTTTACCTTTCTTGCTGTAGTAGTAATAATTAAAAAGAAAACCCAAAAATATTTCCCGTTCTTCTTTTGCTTGTTGGGAGCTTTCCCGTGTAAATAGTTTTTATTTCTTTTCTTTTCTTTGGGGGTCGATAGGAGAAGACCATAATTAAATTGTTGAAGTGGCTCTTATATGCATTATTGTTGATTTAACCAAGAGCCCATATTACCTTGTCTTCTCCTGTTTATTGAATGCTCGCAGATTCCAGCTTAGTCCAATGCATGTGCACTCTTATTATTATTCACATCGTTCGGACGTGCAAGTGAAAGGCAATTATGATGATATATGATGGACTGGCTGAGATGAGAAAAGCTGGTATGAACTCCACCTCTTTTGTTTTTGTAAATATGATGAATTCATCGTTCTTGATTCAGCTTATTATGAATAAACATATTAGCAATGACAATTAGAGATCATAGTTGCTTGTGCCATGCTTGATTAGCTATGAGTTATAATGGTTTACCTTGCGTGCCAACATGTTATCGAAATGGTTATGATGTGGTATGATGGGGTGGTATCCTCCTTTGAATGATTTAAGTGACTTGACTTGCACATGTTCACGCATGTAGTTGAAACAAATCAACATAGCCTTCATGATATTTATGTTCATGGTGGATTATATCCTACTCATGCTTGCATCTAATGTTTATTAATTTTAATGCATGTTCATGGCTATTGTCGCTCTCTAGTTGGTCGCTTCCCAGTCTTTTGCTAGCCTTCACTTGTACTAAGTGGGAATACTGCTTGTGCATCCAATCCCTTAAACCCCAAAGTTATTCCAGATGAGTCCACCATACCTTCCTATATGCGGTATCTACCTGCCATTCCAAGTAAATTTGTATGTGCCAAACTCTAAACCTTCAAATAAACATTCTGTTTTGTATGCTCGAATAGCTCATGTATCAACTATGGCTGTCCTTATCTTCCATGTTAGGCGGGTTATTCTCAAGAGGAGTGGACTCCGCTCCTCACTCATGAGAAAATGGTTGGTCACCGGGATGCCCAATCCCATGCTTTATGCAAACTAAATCAAAATAATTGCGAACAAAACTCCCCATGGGACCTGATGTTTGTTGGAGGCACTCGTTTTTTCGAGCAAGCCATGGATTGATGCTTGTTGGTGAGGGGGAGTATAAACTTTACCATTCTGTTTGGGAACCGCCTATAATGTGTGTGGCACGGAAGATATCGCCATCTCTTAGTTGTTATGTTGACAATGAAAGTATGCCGCTCAAAATATTATTTATCTCTATTTCAAAACCGAGCACCGGCACCTCTACAAATCCCTGCTTCCCTCTGCGAAGGGCCTATCTATTTACACTACAGGAAACAGGTAATTTGCCGTCTGTGGATCATAGACGGCAAAGACGTAAATCCAGACGGCAAAGAATTTGCCGTCAGGAAGTAGACGGCAAAGTCAGATGGCAAAGATTAATCGGCAAAGAATACTTTGCCGTCTGCTATTTTTTATGTATGACAGAGGCCGCACGCGAGACGGCAAAGATTAATAGGGCAGAGGCCGCACGCGCCCAACAGCCAAGCTGCTCACCACGCCGTACTCGCCGGAGTAGAGCTGTTGGCTGTGCCCGACCTCACCGGAGAAAGCGACGTTGTCGGAGGGAGGCCCCGCGACGGAGGGAGAGGAGGAGGCCGCGCTGGACAGAGGCCACACCGGAGGGAGGAGGCTCAGGAAGAAGGAGGCCACGTTGCTTGCTGGAGTGAGGAGGCGCCGGAGGGAGAAGGCCGCGCCGCGCCGCCCGCGCTGCTCACCGAAGTGAGGAGGCAGCGCTGCGCACCAGGACATGCCATGCGGCCCGCGCTGCTCGTTGGTGTGAGGAGGCGTCAGAGGGAGGAGGCCGCGCCGCCCATGCTGCTCGCCGGAGTGAGGAAGCCGCGCTGCTCGCCACCCGTGCTACGCTGCTCGTTGGAGCGAGGAGGCGCCAGAAGGAGGAGCGCCAGAGGGAGAAGGCCACGTCGCGCCGCCCGCGCTGCTCGCCGGAGTAAGGAGGCCGCGCTGTGCATCGGCACGCGCCGAGCCCGCGCTGCTCGCTGGTGTGACGAGGTGCCAGAGGAAGGAGGCCGCACCGCCACGCTGCTCGCCGGAGTGAGGAAGCCGCGCTGCTCGCCGCCCATGTCGTGCTGCTCGTCGGAGTGAGGAGGCGCCAGAGGGAGGAGGCCGCGCTGCCTGGAGTGTGGAGGCGCTGGAAGGAGGGGGCCGCGCTGCTCACTGGCCCGCACCGTGCCGCCGCACTACTTTCCCTCCTCGCCCGCGCCGCTCCTTCTCGCCGCTGCACTTTGCCCCGTGAGAGAGAGAGAGAGAGAAAGAGGGGTACGTGGGAGACAGACAAATCACGTGGGAGAGCAATGTGGGATAAGGGAGAGAGAAAGATCAATGGGTGGGGCTACCCATCGTGGGAGTGCATGTTGGGTGGACCAGATCACGCCACCTCATTGATCCGTGGGATCGATCCGCGTGGTGTGCTTCTTCTTTGCCGTCTGCGTTTTTAATTACAGGCGGCAAAGTGCATACTTTGCCGTCTGTAATTAAAAACACAGACGGCAAAGATATTTGCCAGCTGTATTTCTTTTTGCAGGCGTCAAAGTGAGCTATTTGTCGTCTCTAATAAAAACCCCAGACGGCAAAGATCTTTGCCGTATGTATTTTTTTTGTAGACGGCAAAGTGAGGGCTTTGCCGTTTGTGTTTTTTTTCTCTGACGGCAAAGTATATTTTGCTGTTAGTTTTTCTTCGCCGTCTGCTGATGACGGCAAACCCTTTCTTTGCCGTCTTTCCTGATAAAATGCTGACGGCAAAGAAAATACTGACGGCAAATCTCCTGTTTCTCATAGTGTTACTTTTATGTTGAGTCATCACCCTCTTATTAAAAGCACTAGCTGGAGAGAACAGCTGTCATTTGCATTCATTACTGTTAATCTATATTGGGTATGACTATGATTGGATCTCTTTTACCATTAATTACAATGTCTAGTCAGTCCTTGATCTTTAAAGGTGCTCTGCATTTATGTTTTGCGGTCTCAGAAAGGGCTAGCGAGATACCATCCTGTTATATCATATTATGATTATTTTGAGAAAGTGTTGTTGAGGGAGTCCTGGATTAGGGGGTGTCCGGATAGCCGGACTATACCTTCGACCAGACTCCTGGACTATGAAGATACAAGATTGAAGACATTGTCCCGTGTCCGTAAGGGACTTTCCTTGGAGTGGAAGGCAAGCTTGGCGATGCGGATAAGTAGATCTCCTCACATTGTAACCGACTCTGTGTAACCCTAACCCTCTCCGGTGTCTATATAAACCGAAGGGTTTTAGTCCGTAGGACATCCCACAATCATACCATAGGCTAGCTTCTAGGGTTTAGCCTCCTTGATCTCGTCGTAGATCTACCTTGTGTTACCCATATCATCAATATTAATCAAGCAGGAGTAGGGTTTTACCTCCATTAAGAGGGCCCGAACCTGGGTAAAAACATTGTGTCCCTTGTCTCCTGTTACCATCCGCCTAGACGCACAGTTCGGCACCCCCTACCCGAGATCCGCCGGTTTTGACACCGACATTGGTGCTTTCATAGAGAGTACCTCTGTGTCATTACTTTTAGGCCCGATGGCTCCTCCGATTATCAATAGCGATGCAGTCCAGGGTGAGACTCTTCTCCCCAGACAGATCTTCGTCTCCGGTGGCTTCGCACTGCGGGCCAATTCGCTTGGCCATCTGGAGCAGATCGAAAGCTACGCCCCTGGCCATCAGGTCAAATTTGGAAGTTTAAACTACACGGCTGGCATCCGCGGGGACTTTATCTTCGACGGATTCGAGCCACAACTGAGCGCGCCGCACTGTCACGATGGGCATGATCTAGCTCTGCCACCGAACAGTGCCCTGGAGGCTGCAGCTGTGTCCGCTCTGACCCTTAACTCGGAGCCGACCACACCAATCGAGGATAAGTGGTTAGACACCGCCTCGGGGGCTGCAATCTCTACTACGATCAAGCCGAACACCAGCCCTTCCCCCCGCGAGGCTCGTGACTCCAAGGAGCCGGACTCCTCTCCGGACTCCGAGCCCTCCGCACCCCTGCCAATCGAATCCGATTGGGCGCCGATCATGGAGTTCACCGCCACGGACATCTTTCAGCACTTGCCCTTTGGCGATATCCTGAAATCACTAAAGTCTCTCTCTTTATCAGGAGAGCCCTGGCCGGATTACGGTCAACAAGGTTGGGAAACGGATGATGAAGAAATTCAAAGCCCACCCACCACCCACTTCGTAGCCACTGTCGATAACTTAAACGACGTGCTCGACTTCGACTCCAAAGACATCGACGGTATGGACGACGATGTAGGGGACGAACATGAACCAACGCCTATAGGGCACTGGACAGCCACCTCATCTCATGATGTGTACATGGTGGACACACCTAAAGGAAGCGACGAAGAGGAACACAGGGATGCAACGAGGGATCATTCTCTCGAAAAGCAATCAAAGCGGGGACGTAAACGCCGCTCCAAGCCCCGCCTCGACAAAGACAACAGCCATATAGACCCAGCCATAGAGCAGGACGAGCCAGCGGACGACGAACAGGGCAACTTGGATAAACAAACCGAACAGCCCGTCCCCGACGAGAACAGCATTCCGGACGACCTTACGCTGTACAAGCTCATGGAGCAGAAGAACCTCCACCGAAGGCTCGTTGCCACTGCACGTAGCCTGAAAAAGCAGAAGCGGAAGCTCAAAACTGCGGAAGATGCACTCAGAATCAGATGGAGCAAAGTACTCAACACCGCAGACAAATACGGCAGCAGTCGCCACACCAAAAGCTATCCGAAGCAAAAGCTACTGCCTGAATTTGACGAGGAGGCCGTAGAGCCCCCGCAATCAAAAAATAGGAACGCCACCAGGTCGGATAGACGACCCCATGGCCAGCATAGAGCGGCAAGCGGCGCCGCACACAAGCCGGCACGCGATCCACTCAAGGATTCGCATCAAAAAGATGGCCCAGCCAGATCTATCTATGGGCCAAGAAAGCAAGCTCTCGCAAGCAATGCAACACAACCAGTATCCGAACATCACGGCACACCCAGATACAGGGGTGCCGCACACCCCCTATGTTTCACCGATGAGGTCCTGGACCATTAATTTCCAGCAAGATTCAAGCCCGTAAACATAGAGGCGTATGACGGAACAACAGACCCTGGAGTCTGGATTGAGGATTATATTCTCCACATACACATGGCAAGAGGAGACGACCTCCACGCCATAAAATACTTACCCCTCAAGCTTAAAGGGCCAGCTCGGCGTTGGCTCAAAAGCCTTCCTGAAAACACCATTGGAAGTTGGGAGGAGCTCAAGGATGCTTTCCGGGAAAATTTTCAAGGGACTTATGTCCGCCCTCCGGATGCAGATGATCTAAGTCACATAACTCAATAGCCCGGAGAGTCAGCCCGGAAATTCTGGAACAGATTCCTTACTAAAAAGAATCAGATAGTCGACTGTCCGGACGCCGAAGCCTTAGCAGCTTTTAAGCATAACATTCGAGATGATTGGCTCGCCAGGCACCTCGGCCAAGAAAAGCCAAGAACAATGGCCGCATTAACAAGCCTCATGACCCACTTTTGCGCAGGAGAGGACAGCTGGTTGGCAAGATGTAGCACCAGCGACCCAAGTACATCCAAAATTAGGGATGGAAACGGAAAACCGCGACGCAACAAGGACCAGCGCCGGACTAAGGAAAGCATCCCGAAGAGCACAGCAGTCAATGCCGGATTCGAAAGCTCTCGGCAGAATCAGAAAAAGCCGCCCCTCAAGGATAACAGGGACAAGCTATCCAACTTAAACAAAATCTTGGACAAGATATGTCAAATACACAGTACTCTCGGGAAGCCTGCGAACCATACCCACAGAGATTGTTGGGTTTTCAAGCAATCCGGCAAACTCAACGCCGAACACAAGGGGCTCGACACACCAAGTGAGGACGATGACAAACCCAAGAAGCATAGCACCAGGAGACAAAAGGATTTCCCACAAGAAGTCAAAACAGTAAACTTACTTCACGTAACGAACAGAATGGCGCCAACAGAGATACGCGCCATACGGCCTATCCCAAAGGAGTCTCACCAATGGTTGTTAAAACCAATCACCTTCAACCATCAGGATTACTCTAGAAGTATCCGGAATGCAGGCTGGACTGCCTTGGTATGTCACGATCGGTTTTCCAATAGAAATGTTTATTGAGAAACCGATCTTTTGAGTCCAGTATGAGGAAAATCCTCCTTACTGGTAGACCAAATTCTTGATACAATAAGCCAGCAGCATAAAATATATTACAAGGTCGAGCTAAGGCTGCTCAACAAATTATTACAAGCACGCCAATAATTATACATAATGGCGGATATGTCTCAATGGTGTGGTGGCATACTACTGACTCGAGATAAAAGTGGTGGTGGACTATCACAGTGGAGAGTGGATATCATGACTCCTAAACTGGCATCTCATCGAGCGTCGAGGTGAGGCTCGATGAATTTTATTCGGGTAGCGGAAGTGGATATAATACAGCGACCAAATCCAGGGTCGCACGAGACTGACTGGGACTCCTCTAGGCATCGGACACGCTATCGAACTCTTCATCCATGAGATCGCCTTCGTCAGCATCTAGCCAAATTAACAAGCCAGGTGAGTACTTTGAAAGTACTCGCAAGACAGTTTGGACATAAGATATAACAAATGCATGCATGAATGCGACATGAGTAATTTATCAATGCACATTCAATTTAGTAAACAAGGTAAATAAAAAGGGAGTCGGCGGTAGTCCGCCTGAAAACCCAACAAAATAACTATAAACCGATCGGGTGTCTGAAGCGACACCTCGAAGGGTGAACAAATAAATAAAATCATGCCGCAGTCGGGCGTCTGAGCGACACCACGTAAAAGGGCTTAAACTAAAAATAAAAGACATGCGTGCCACAGTCGGACGTCGGGGCGACATCGTAGAAAGGGCTTATATTGAAAGTAAATAACAGTACTGCCACAGTCGGACGTCTGAGCGACATCGCAGAAAGGGCTTATATTGAAAGTAATTAATAACAATGCCATAGTCAGACGTCTGAGCGACATCACAGAAAGGGCTTATATTGAAAGTAATTAATAACAATGCCACAGTCGGACGTCTGAGTGACATCGCAGAAAGGGCTTATATTGAAAGTAATTAATAACAATGCCACAGTCGGACGTCTGAGCGACGTCGCAGAAAGGGCTTATACTGAAAATAAATAACAAGTATGCCGCAATCGGACATCTGGGAAACATCGCAGAAAGGGCTTAAATTCATCATTCGTATCTGTTATCTTTCAAGAAAAATGCTCACAGGAAAATATTCAACTCATGATACTAAACGGGTTAGTCCATCCATAGAATTAATCATTTACTGGACTTAACACTCATGTGGCTCACCGGAGTTTCTGTCACCAAAACTGACACTTGTCAGGATAAGATAATACAGAACTTGGACATGGATAAGATGATTCAAAGGAATTTTTGACTCTGCAGAGTTGTACTAAAATGCCCAAAGCCAACGGATTTCCGTAGTCACGAAGGACTAGTTCCATTTACGGTATTTCGGAAGAAACACGGCTAACCAGTACACACCCATCCCACCTTACGATGCCAGGAATCACCCTAGACATCGTCCAAGAAAAACTTTGAGATGGAGAGATCACAATCTTGAATAGCATGGGATCAAATTTTTATACGCGCGCTCTAAGGGGTGCCCCCCTCTCGGTCCCAATTGGAAACACCCATGCCCCCTGACCGGATGACTGGCTTTAATCCAGGGCCATGGAACCATCATCACGGCCTCTCGATTTGGTGTGTACCAGGAAAGCAGTTTGCAACTTACTAAGCCATATCCCTTGCGGAAAACAGGTGGTAGTACGGGAAGGGAAATAGATGCGAACGGGGCTGGTTCATGTTGACACTAGAGTCAAATAGTCTGGCATAAGACTGGCATGCTACAACACTACCATCTTACCCATTCTCATGCCAACACGTGGCCATGCAAACTCACGTCCAACAACTTATGGATTTTCGAAACTCACTTGCCTCTACTTTGCATGTAATATGACATTCATCGGTATGCTCATAAACATGCCATGAAACTACTCAATGCAACCAATGCCAAGACACTCATCATATCAAAAGTTCAAACATGCTTGCCTGGTTCAGAGTAGTCGGAGCCTAGCTCGGCGAAGTTCGCGGTTCCGTCACCTCCTTCGGTATCTACGGTATAAAGAAACATACGTGCTAACGTAAATACCATGAGGTGCACAAAAAAATATTCCAAATATTTTTCAAATAAATCTGATAAAAAACTAGACAAAATTCTAAAGAGGACAGAAAAAGAATCAATCAAAAATACTTTTCTGTTTAAAAGTTATAAGTGTTTTAATCTAGGGACTCATCTGTAATGAAACAGAAAGTTTCCAGGGGCCAACTTATAAAAACAGAAAACACTTCGGCAAAAAACCCGTCAACTTCAAAGGGAGACATATTCTGCCTGAAGGTGTTTTCATAAAATGGTTCGTTTAAAAGAACAGAGAGGCTGACAGGCGGGTCCCACCCGTCAGGTTTGAAATTTCAAATGGGGAGAGCAGAGCTCGTCGGCGCCCGAGAGCTGCGGTGGTCGCCGGCGGCGATCCACGGCGAGGCAGAGGGATCGGGTGGTACCTCCGTGTTCAGTGCGTCCTTCCGCGTCGGTGGGTGGTGGTGGTGGTCGCCGGGAGCACCACGTCGACGGCGGCCCTTGCTCCGGCGGACGGTGGTCTCGTCGGGGAGTGCTGCGGAGGTCAAATTGAAGTGGGGGTTAGTCTCCTAGAGGTGTCATGAGGCTACGGGCAAGTCTAGGGCGGTGGAGGAGCTCTCACCAGAGAGAACGCTCCCAGAGCCCGAAGCGGACGGAGGTGGCCGGAGTTGAGGAAGAAGGGCCCCTCGAGGCTCTTCCAGTGGCTGGCCGGGGTCTGGTGAGGTGGTGGAGATGTGCGGGGACGAGAGCGAGCTCAGAGGCGCTATTTATAGCCGGCCCGAGGCGGTTGCCGTGAACAGGATAAGTCCGGCGAAGGTTACGGCGACGCAGAGCTTGGTCGGGGAAGATTAGGGAGTTGGGCGTCATCGTGGAGGTCTACTGGTCCCATTGAGACGCTAAACGAAATTGGATTAGGAGCTTAGAGTGGGTTTCGACGGAACAGGGAGGCGCGGGCCCGTCGGCGATAGAGGGCGTGCCCTGTGCTTGCCGGGCTACGGCGACGGTGCTGCGGGGTGCGCTGGCATGCATGAGGCCACGCGGAGGGAAGGGGAGCATTGGGCGGCGCTGTAGGCGTTCTGGGAACGGGGGTCCCCAGACTTGCCTGCCTGCGACCTGCGGCATGGCTTAAAGGGGGCCCGGCATGGCCCATCTTCATCAACACAAGACCCAAGACCCTCGCGAGGGGCCAAGCCTCGTGGGGCGGACGACGTGGAACTTCCTCAGGCACAGCCTCATCAGGCTGGCTCACGAGGAGGCGGAGAGATCAAGGCGGGGTACCTCACGAGGTGCCCATGATGCAAGCCATGACGACCAAGGGTGCCAGGCGGGCGCCAGCCCGCGCAGCGTCCTCCTTTCCTCTTTGGTGCAAAGGGGGCAAGTGCAGGCGGGAGGATCAAGCAAAGGCACCCATTTCGGTGCAACGAGACCAAGACCAGTCCAACGGTGGGAAGAAGGTCATCGTGGAGCCCAGGACGGCGTCACCACAGAGCCTTTGGCAGGCGAGGACCAACTTTAGTCAGGATAAGTGTACCAGATGTTCCCCTTCAAAATGGCCAATTGTTGGCACCCTTCCCGCTCAATATTTGGGAAGAGGCCCAGGGCCTTTGCCTATAAATAGGACTAGCCACCCCCAGGGTAGAGGCATCGATCGAGGAATCAGTAGAAAGACATAGACGCAAACCAGAGAGAAGGGCGGCTGAACTCCTCCTAGCAGTTCATCCCCCCAGCCAAGAGCAGACCCTCGCGAGGCTGTTCTCTTTGTATTGTTCATCATCATCAGCCCAAGAGGCAATCCACCCTCCACAAACTAGAGTAGGGTATTACACCACAATGTTGGCCCGAACTAGTATAAACCTTGTGTCTCTTGTGTTGTTTTTTCAGTAGTTTAGATCTTTCCGAGACAGAGAGGTAGAGGGTGTTGTCTCCGCGCGCACCCCAGAGTTCGAACCTCAAGGGTCTGCCGGAACCCGAAATCCGACATTTGGCACGCCAGGTAGGGGTGCGCCGGAACTCGTCTTCCGCCGTTCCGCTCTCCTCCGACCATCGCATCCATGTCCGACGCTCGTCGGGCCCGCGCCGAGCGCCGGGCCGCCATCGCTTCCCGCGTCGCCCAGACGGCTCCCATCGGCGGGCGTCCCCGTCGTTCCCCGTCGCCCGCCATCAATGCCGCCACCGGCCCGGCAGGGAACGAGCAGCAAGCATCGTCTCAGCACCCGTCCGTGCGGCAAGACGGCCGCACCGCTACTCCATCGCTCACGCCAGCTGGTTCTTCCTCCCGCGCGCTCCGCGCACCCTTGCAGGCTCGAGCTGCGCTCATCGCGGCAAACGAGTTCCTGTGCTACCGTCCCGTCGACGACGTCTACGAAGAGTGGCTCGACCACGTCGCCGAGCTCGTCCGCGCCGTAGGGGGCTCCCCCGCGCCGTCCGTTCCGCTGCGCCGCACCCCGCCTCGCGCAGGCAATGAAGCTCCCGGGGCGTACCAGCCGCCTCCTCTTCAAGAAGACGCCATGGCTCCAAGGCACGCGGCCCCTGGCCGGAACCCGCTCCGTCAGGCGCCGGCGCGACAGGAGCGGAGCTGCCAAGAGGTCCCTCCCCCGCAAGAAGCTGCCCGGGCGCTCCCCGCTCCGGCACGTCGCGACCCTGCTCCAGCTCCGGCACGCCAAGACCCCGCGCTGCTCCCAGCTGCAGCGCATGGGGACCCGCAAGACCAGGCTCTCCACCAGCCGAGGCCCCCCGTGGCCACCGCAGGCTACCACGCCTACACCACCGAGCTGCGCCATGTCGTGTGGCCCGGCAAGTTCAAGCCAGACCTACCTCCTCGCTACGACGGCACGATCGACCCTGCAGAGTTCCTCCAGCTCTACGAGCTGGGCATCAAAGCTGCCAGCGGGGACGAGAAGGTCATGGCGAACTGGTTCCCCATGGCGCTGTAGGAAGGAGCTCGCACCTGGCTCTTGAATCTGGCCCCAGGCATGATCTCTTCCTGGGACCAGATGCGCACCTGCTTCATCGCCAACTTCCAAGGTACTCGCAACCGGCCGCCCGCCGTGAGCGACATGCGCCGCATCAAGCAACAGCCCAGAGAGACCCTGCAAAATTACATCCAGCGCTTCAACAGCATGCGCCTCAAGATCCCCAAGGTGTCCGAAGAGGCCTACATCTCAGCCTTCTCCGACGATGTGCGCGACGTCAAGATGAAGGAAGAGCTCGCGATGCATGAAGACCTGTGAACCTCCCTAGAGCTGTTCAACTTGGTGACCAAGTGCGCCAGGGAAGAGGAAGGGCGTCTCTCCCTCCTTGATCTGCCTGCCGCGGACCCAGAAGAGAAGAAGCCCAAGGCCAAGGACGTGAAGCGCAAGGGGCTGCCGTGCTCGCAGCGGAACTAGACACCAAGCGGGGCAAAGATCTGCCCGAATCCTCCAGAGGCAACAGGTACTGTGTGTACCATGACCTCCACACCCACAACACCAACGAATGCCAAGAACTCCGCCTGTGCGGGAAGGAAGGATCGGCCGTCGTCCCGACCGTGCTGACCGGGGCTACGGCCGAGGAGGAGGAAGAAACGCCGGACGCTGGGAAGACCGCGGCCCGCGCCAAGTGTGGCGCGATCAACCTCGCGAGGATCGCTGGCGAGACCTGCCTCGCGAGGGGGACTGGAGGGATCAGCCTCGTGAAGATCGCCCACAAGGCAACGCAGGCCTCCCTCCACTGCCGCCTCAGCCAAGGAGGAACGAGGACCGCCATCAAGACGAGGGGGCTGGGGGCTTCCAGGAGCCACGTGCGATTGCCTGCATCCTGGGCGGAGCTCAAGCCCCAGCCTCCCAACGCATCTTCAAGCAATTTGCCCGCGAAGTGAATGCCGTCCTCCCCAAGCTCGAAGCAATGCGCCCTCTCAGGTGGTCAGCGTGCACCATCACGTTCAGCTCAGCGGATCAGCTCAAGTGTGCAGCCACGGCCGGAGTCCTCCCGATGCTTTGCTCCCCAGTCATCAGCAACGTACTGGTCACCAGGACCCTCATCGACGGTGGGGCAGGGCTCAACGTCCTGTCCGTGGAAACATTTAACAATCTCCAAGTGCCCTATGACCAGATTCAGCCAACCAAGCCTTTCTCCGGAGTCACCGATGGTTCCACGGTCCCGATTGGGCAGGTCCGCCTCCCAGTCACCTTCGGGGCACGCAACAACTACCGCACCGAGCTCATCGACTTCGACGTCGCCCACATCCACCTGCCGTACAACGCCATCCTCAGGTACCCAGCGCTGGCCAAGTTCATTGCCATAACGCACCATGGCTACAACGTCCTCAAGATGCCAGGAAGTGGCGGAGTCATCACGGTGCCCTCTGAAGAGAAGGATGCAGTGTGTTCCCTGGAGCGAGCCTTTCAGGCCGCATCGCTCGAAGACCCAGACTGCGGAAGCAGGAGGCCTCCCGAGACCACCCCCAAGAAGAAGAAGACATCGTCTGGACCGGCCCCAAGGGGAACCTCCTTCCGTCGCATAGGAAAGCGCGCCCGGCGCCCTCCTCAGGTAGGGCTCGGGGGCTCCCCCCTGGAGGGCCACCGACCTAGCTAGGGTCACGAGGGAGGCGCTATGGCACCACGTGGAGGCGTGTTTCGTAGCACGTTTCCCCCAAGAAGGATCAAGGCAAGGAAGGTCAGACCAGCAGGAGTTCGTCAACAAGGCCGCTCAAGAACTACAGGAATCAAGAGTCATGAGAGGCTGCCGCCGTCTACTGGCTGTGGCTCCCCATCCAGGCGAGGATGGTGGGCTGCGCGTCTGCATCGACGTACCAGGGCTCAACCGAGTTGCCTCGATGGAGCGCCTCTGGCCCTCACAAGTGGGGTGTTGCGGAGGTCTGCCCCACAGTTACGTTCGCATGCCTTACGGCTTGCCAAGCGTGGCTGCTGCGTACCAGCGCCTCATGAGGGGCATCATGGGAGCTCAAGAAGACAGGCGTTCCACAGCCTTGGCGGAGATGGAGATGATCCGAGCGGAGCCGCCAGTGCCTCCGGAGCCTCCCGAGGCCCTTGGGCCTGGGGGCTCGTGAGGATCGGCTTCCTTGTCCCACCGAGTCTGCTGCACCAACACCCCTTTCGTCCTCAACATCTTCAGGTGACATCGTTCAAGTTTCATTTCCAGCTGGGAGCGCCCTCCCAGGGCTGCATCATTCCCGGGCCGCGCGGGTCCGTCCCTGCGGCATGTATCCCTTTTTATTTCAGTTATTAGCTTGCTCTGTTGGGGGCGCCCCTCGGGCTGCATCATCCCGAAGTCGCTCGGGCCTGACCCAGCGATGTCTACCTTCCCAGCATCTATCTGAATGAATCCCCTCCTCTCGGCTAATGTGTTTGATCTAGTTGCCTGTTCAGCTAACGCCGACCAACGGAATTGCTCCCACAACGGCATGACGCTTGTGCACGGGTCCGTCCCTGCAACGCTGACAAACCTGAATGGCTGAGCTCTGGCCACGGCAGCCTCGCATGGCGCCACCTCGTCAAGCCTTCAGTGCCCTCCTCCCCTCGGAAGCAACTAACTGCTGGCTGATAACTGTCATGGAAACCCTTTGTTCCTTCTACGATGAGTTTACAGGATCTTCCAAGAGAGCTGCGCCGGGCGAGGCCCCTGCGGCGTCTCCTTCACTCTCGTCCATGCGAACCGCTTGCACCTTAAAGGGGGGGTGCCTGAGCATCGCGACTCAGGGCTCCTACTGGCTCTCCAGCCCTCACCCTCTAGCCTTGACCACAGCATCGCGACCAGGCATACCAGCGACGGCTGAGACTCGCTCGAGGGCCGGGACCCGAGGACGTAGAGCAGAAAGGGGAGCGAAGGCGAGAGAAAGGGGGGCATGCAAGGACCTCGCCAAGTGATTCCGCTCTTGCCGACGCGCGGACCCGACGACACACCAGGAGTAATCCCCGATTTTCGAGATAAGTCACCGCCCGAAAGCACCGACTACCGTGGCACCACCCCCGCACTAAATGCAATTCCGTGTTAGCGACACCGCTCTCCTTTCTCGCCGAACGACGGCTGCTTGGGCGCCAAAGGGGACCTCCTGAGCATCGCGACTCAGGGGCTCTCATGGGACCCCGGGTCGCTCACCTCCTGGCCTTGACCACGACATCTCGACCTGGCATACCAGCGACGGATGACGCCGCCTTGGGACTGGGACCTGTCGACGCAGAGCACCAAGCCCTCGCGAGGTTCAAAAGGGAGAACTAAGCTAAGGTGGAATCAGCAACTCTCGCAGTTTTATAACAAGGGTCATATATTAACGAACAGGGTCACGGGCACCTTACAAGCCCCCACGGGGCGCATTTTGATTCCTCGCAGGGAACAATTCCTAAGGGATGCTAACTACACACACCCCTGCAAAAGACGCCATCATCAACAGTGGGCCATCAAGCGCCGGCGCCAACCCCATCCAGATCAGAGTCGGCGACGGCCGGACGAGCCCGCCCTGCTCCAGGAGCGGTGCCTGCTCGTGCGCTCATAGCTGTCGTCGCTCGTCTCAGGAGTCGCGAAGATCTCGCTGGAGTCGCTGGATCCTCCGGCGCCTCCGTCGCCTGTGGAGCCGCCAAGGGGGCGGTCGACGGGCCTGGCCCTCACCATGGCAAGGTCCTGACCACCTCTCCCGGGGCAGCACTCCAGCCAGTGCCCGTTCGCGTCGAAGACCTTGAAGAACATCACAGAAGCGCCATCATACTCTAGGTGGATCGTGAGGGCGCCCCTTTCTCTGCAACATCGGGCGATCTCGCCCCAGCCTCGAGACATGAAGACCTCGCCCGAGGCAATGACCGCGACCTCTGCCTCAGTCGCGGGGGTGTGCAGCCAGCGTGTTGCAGGCACAGCTCCAGGAGCCTCCCCTGCGGGAAGAGGGAGGCGAAGAAGGGAGGAAGGCGAATCCAAGATCGAGGAGGCATGGCGGCGTGGAGCACAAGCTCACGCGAGGAGCCCTCGGCGTGGACCCCAGGAGGGACAACCCACACCTTCGTGACCCGTCGGCGCCGACGATGGCGCTGGCCATGGCGATCGACATCAACTCCATCAAGGCCCTCGGCGCGGGCGTACAAGGGAAGCGGGAACCCCGGCGGAGGCCGCTCGTACCAAGGCCTCGACACCACCTGACGGTCCACCTCGTCCCGGTCGCGAAGGGCGAGCCGTTTCTTCGGTGGGAGCGGGTCTGGTTCCTCTAGAGGAGCCTTTCCCTTCTCCACTGCAGAGAACCGGCGGATCGGAGCCATCGCGGCAAGACGGAGCAAGAATCGGGAAGAAGGAGAAGCAAGGAGAGATGGACTAGAAGGGCACGCGCAGTTCCGTACTTATAGCCGGCGAAGGCCAACCGACGGCCTCCATGATCCCAGGTAATCATGACGCGATTTGCATGCAGGAACTTGTCCAATCCGCGCAATCACCGAGGCCTCGTGGGGAAGCGAGGACGCCCACGTCCCATCAACCGCCATGCGGCACCCAAGGTCGCAGGCTGTTAGGGTCCGCGGTGCTTCGCCCTTGCCCTTTCGCCTCTCGGCACGGCCAAGTCCGGGCGCGCCTTTGGCCCAGGGGCTACTGTCGGCGTTCTGGGAATGGGGGTCCCCAGACTTGCCTGCCTGCGACCGGCGGCGTGGCTTAAAGGGGGCCCGGCATGGCCCATCTTCATCAACACAAGACCCAAGACCCTCGCGAGGGCCAAGCCTCGCAGGGCGGACGACGTGGAACTTCCTCAGGCACAGCCTCATCAGGCTGGCTCACGAGGAAGCGGAGAGATCAAGGCGGGGTACCTCACGAGGTGGCCATGACGCAAGCCATGACGACCAAGGGTGCCAGGCGGGCGCCAGCCCACGCAGCGTCCTCCTTTCCTCTTTGGTGCAAAGGGGGCAAGCGCAGGCGGGAGGATCAAGCAAAGGCACCCATTTCGGTGCAACGAGACCAAGACCAGTCCAACGGTGGGAAGAAGGTCATCGTGGAGCCCAGGACGGCGTCACCACAGAGCCTTTGGCAGGCGAGGACCAACTTTAGTCAGGATAAGTGTACCAGATGTTCCCCTTCAAAATGGCCAATTGTTGGCGCCCTTCCCGCTCAATATTTGGGAAGAGGCCCAGGGTCTTTGCCTATAAATAGGACTAGCCACCCCTAGGGTAGAGGCATCGATCGAGGAATCAGTAGAAAGACATAGACGCAAACCAGAGAGAAGGGCGATTGAACTCCTCCTAGCAGTTCATCCCCCCAGCCAAGAGCAGACCCTCGCGAGGCTGTTCTCCTTTGTATTGTTCATCATCATCAGCCCAAGAGGCAATCCACCCTCCACAAACTAGAGTAGGGTATTACACCACAATGGTGGCCCGAACTAGTATAAACCTTGTGTCTCTTGTGCTATTCTTTTAGTAGTTTAGATCTTTCCAAGACGGAGAGGTAGAGGGCATTGTCTCCGCGCGCACCCCAGAGTTCGAACCTCAAGGGTCTGCCGGAACCCGAAATCCGACAGGCACCGAACGGCGTTGCGAGCTGGCGCTGACTTCTGTTGGCCGCCACGGGTGGCGTAGCCACCGCAGAAGCTGCCAACTCCGGCGATGCTCGCCGCCACCGACGCCTCGTCCGTCCAAGGAGGCGTGTAGTGCTCTGGCCAGGGAGGAGAGGCCGTGCGCAACGCGCTAGGGCGCACTGTGGACAAGTGACTGAACACTGACGAAGAAACGACATTGAACTTTCTGAATCTCTGAATTTTTCTGAAAGTGCATAGTAATAGTGCTGGCCAGGTGTTCGACAGAATGATTCTGGTATGTGGGAGGTTCTCCTTGAGCTGATTTTTGGGTGGGTTGGCCTCTCATTGCATCTGAGGGCTGCCTGAATTTTGGTGGAATTTTTGGAGAAGAGGAGATATGAATTTCACCAAATTTAGCAAATCTGGTCCAAACTTGCAGAGGCTGAAATTTGAAAATTTTGAAAAGAGGAAGAGTGGATCTTGATGGTTCTAAGTTGTGGGTGCTAAGGACTATCTAGAGGAGTTGGTTTGAGATCAAAACTCAAAAGCAATAAGGTACTTGCTTTGAAAATCACTTAGGCTCAAAATAAATGATACAAATGGTTTGTGAGATAAAATAATTGAAATAGAATCCAAAAATGGGTTGGACTTGTTGGAACAGAGAATTTAGATTGCTCCAAGGAGGAAGCAGGGGTTTTTGAGAGGTTTTACCACATGAGGCATGGTAAAACCATGGGTGGTTTCAAAATGAGAGAAGTCCCAAAACTCCTAGGGTTTCCTTTAAAAGAAAATAAATAATTTCCAAAAATATATTTGAGAAGGGAACCATCAGAGAAAAGGTTTTTAATAACCAAACACCAGAGTTGAAGAAGATGCAAAAAGATAAAATAAAATCCTTGCCAGGGAAAAAGTTTTGAGAGAGTGGTTTTTGAAAGGATTTAGCTGAAGACCAGATGAAAATTTTTTGGAGTGTCACATGGTATTGGATCCAATAATCGGCGGACTCCACCTTACAAATGTCCTGATGGACGGAGGCAGCGGTCTAAACCTGATATATCTGGACACAATCCGCCACATGGGGATAGACCCAACAAAAATTCGCCATGGCAACACTTCCTTTCAAGGAGTAACGCCAGGCCCAGTTGCCCGGTGCATGGGCTCTCTCCGGCTAGAAGTTACGTTCGGCTCCCCCGACAACTTCCGTCGCGAAAGGCTAACCTTCCATATCGCCCCATTCTCAAGCAGCTATCAAGCACCACTGGGACGCGAGGCTTTCACCCGCTTTAACGCAATACCGCATTATGCATCTCTAACGCTCAAGATGCCCAGTCCACGAGGCATCATCTCATTAAAGGGAAAAAATTGAGTGCGCCTCCCGCGCGGAGTACTGTGCGGCTACTTTGACAGCCCCATAATAAAAAGGCTTTACTAGCCAAAACATCCAAACAAGTCGTTAAGGCTACGGACACGGATAGACGAGTCCGGCATAAACATATAATTGATAAAGGCTTAATAGCCATATACCCCTATACTAGGGTTTCGTGCATGTAAAACAAGAGACAATCAAGCTCAATCTTACCCATTTCAATTTATAATTTGTTTATTTAGCATAACTTCTGTTCGGCACGACCTTTCTTCAACTAAGTTCCTCTCTTTTACAGACGAACACCGTGCTGCGCCCGTCCAGGATATGGCACAACGGAGACACAGGCGCAGACGTGCAGCAGGGACCCGTTCCAAGGATTCTTTTCAGATTAAGACCCTGCATAAACATTTTTTACTGTCTCTTGTTGATACACATCCCCTGGTTCCTTTTTTGGTATAACCAAGGAGGAGGCTGGCGTCTTGGCATGTGGCCACGTCAGAATTTTGCGCGTACCTGGACACTAGGGGCTTATAACTAAGGGCGTTGTTCCGCTCGTCCTCATAAAGACCGAATATCTTAGGGAGTGTTCGGCATCGCGAGTTTGGCCTTATATGCATCAGCTCCGAATCATGTCTTTGGTCAAATGTTGGGTTGCCCGGCTCTTGTGTTTTGCTGCCTTACGTTCCGCTCTATCGGCTAATGCGGCACGAGGAGAACTATTGCGATTGTGCCCCGGTTCGGCCAGGCGAGCACCTCAGTAGAGAAAGCCGAAAACTGACCGTCATGTTATAGCGTGAGACAGGTCAACCACTCGATGACTCACCGGAATCTTTAGGATTCCTCCGCATTAACGAAGGGCCGTTTCCCAGCCAGGCACATACGCGCCCCGAGTTCGGGCGAGCGCAGGTGCCACCAGGGGCTATATAAGTAGCCTCACTGTCAAACTCCTATGGCTAAGTGAAAGTGTTAAAGCATTATAGTCTGATTGCCTAGTTCGCTGCGCTATCACCTCCTTTGTAGGACCAAGACATTGGATCAAGTGTGAAAACGCGCCTTCTGCAAACACCCCCGCAATATTTGTGTGGGGGCTGAAGCCGACGACTGCAATCTTTCAGATTATATATACATATATCTTAAACGGCCGCACAGGAGGTGTTACAATACTTGAAGGCACAAGTATAAAAAGTTTCTACAATTTATCAAAACATTGTTTTACAACAATATATGCTATTTGAACATAACATCCTTCGAGCACTGCGTCTCTATCACACGAGCGCCTTGAAGAACTTCCTGAAAATAGTGCTCGGCAGGTACTCGGCTTTCGTCCGAATCTCGGGATGCAACAACGGTGGTCTCCATCTCCGCCCAGTATGTCTTGACACGGGCAAGAGCCATCCGTGCACCCTCTATTCATGCTGACGTCTTCATCGCATTAATACGCGGCACCGCACCAAGGAACTGTTGCACCAAGTTGAAATAACTTTTCGGCTCTGGCCTCTCCGGCCACAGATGGCTCATGACACACTTCATGGCGAGTCCGGACAACCTATTCAGCTCAGCCCATTCGGCCAGACCATCGGCTACTGACAGCGGATGCTCTGGATTATGGAATTGCGACCAGAAGAGCTTTTCCACTTCGCGATCTTCTTGATCTCGAAAGTGTTCGGTCGCATCTGCAGCACTCGCTGCCAAATCCAGATAGGTGTCTGCCGTACTCCACATTCGGTCTAGTGGAGCATGTTTAGGATCACAGAACTTCCTCCGCAGCATAAAGGGCTTTCCAGCCACGATCTCTCCGGCCTGACGCAGCTCCTCCTTCACAGCTCTCATCGCAGAGCGAACATCCTTGGCATCGGCAACGGCCTTCTCCAGGTCCGTCTATTCCGCCCGGTCTTCTTTTTCAAGAAGCTTGCAACAGTCAGCAGTGCTCTTCAGCTTCACGGCCATCTCGGCCATTTCCTTCTTGCTTCGGCAGTGAGCAGCCTGTTCGGCTTTCAGCTCTTCAATCGCCTTTCCGGCAGCCGCATCACTTTTTCTGGCTTGCTCCTTGGCTCGGGCAAGTTCTGCCCGAAGATTCTCCATGGCAACAGCACCATCTGCATCAAACACACATTGTAAGATACTGGCATAAAGCTCCTCTTACCAGGTGCCACCAGAGGAATTACATACCATGTGCCTCGTCAAGCCGCCTGTTAACAAGTGCGATGTCGGCATCTGCCACGTCAAGTTGCCGCTTTAGCTCGGCAAATTCATCAGTCCGGCTGGCCGCCGGACACTTCGCCACCTACATATGAAGGCGGCATTTTAGACGTGAGGTTATGATCCTCTGCGCGCTGTCACTTTTGACAATGCACAGAGTCTCAGGGGCTACTATCTACACAGGGCGCATCTTGTTTATGTGCAACTGTTGCAAAAAGCATACAATATTTCACATACCTCAAAACCTATCAGTAAACTCCTGACGGCCTTGTGCAATCCGCTCTCCGCGGATGAAATACTCTCAATCACCGTACTCATTAAGGCACGGTGCTCCTTTGAGATAGACGCTCGCCCTAGCAAATCCTTCAGCTCCTCCGACCGCGCACCGGACGGTGTCGGACTCGTCCGATGGCCCTTTTCGAAGGCCGGACGCGGAGGGCTCTGGGGGCCCAGATTACTACCTTCCGGCCCTGCCGGATTCGGAGAAACCCTCCGCGACGATACCTCAGGGTCGCCCACCTCGCTAGGCGGTACGGCAGGGAAAGGCGTTCCGCTCTCCATCATCTCCGGAAGAAGGCCCCCGAAGACGAGCTCTGCTGAGAAGGGCTGAGGTCCGAGCTACAAGGTAAAATTTCGGTTACTTTTCTCAGATATAAAGCAAGGATTTCTCTCTTCTCTTAAAAAGAAAACCTCTCTCTACTTACGGATCGGTGAAGGGCTGATCCCCTTGAGGGTATAATTCGGCCGAGGCATCCCCTGCGCAGGACCCTCTGACGAGGATTTCTTCCCCCGCTTTGAGGCCATGGTCTCCGGGTCTTCAGAGGCGGTCCTCTTCTTCCCCTGAGGAGAGGAATTTTCGATTCCTCCCTTCCGAGCAACCTCCTTCGAGGAGGCCGTAGTTTCCTTGTCCCCTCCCTTGCTTTCCTCCGAAGGCACAATCTTCAACATCCTGACTAGCACGGGATCCGGCGCGGTCTCGGGGAGGGGAGCCGGACACCTGATAAGCTTTGCTTTCGCTATCCACTCCTGTTTAAAGGACAAGCTCTTTTAGGGGCAAGTTTATGACAAATATACGGACAGCGAGTCCGGGCACAAGGCTACTTACTAGAGTATCCGGGCGATTGCAGCTCAGACCTACGTCCTTGGTCAAGTCCGGACACATTGTTTGTGATCCGAAGAACAATTTATACATCTCCGCGGGCGTAGCACCCATGAAATATTGGAGAGATCGCGGTCCCTCCGGATAAAACTCCCACAGACGAAGGGGGCGATGTTTGCCGAGCAGGGTTCACCGGATCAACATGACCTGCGTCACTTTGACCAGGCTGAGGTCTCTTTCTAAGAGATCCCTGATGCAGCCCTACAACAAGGGCACATCCTTGGATGGCCCCCAGTCTAGTCCTTTGTTGACCCATGACGCTAGCTGTGGTGGGGGACCCGAGTGAAAGGCAGGTGGCGTCACCCACTTGGTGCCCCTGGGAGCGGTGATATAGAACCACTCTCATTGCCATAAGCTGAGCTCCTCTTGAAAAGAGCCCTCGGGCCATGGAGCATCAGCATTCTTGCTTATAACAGCGCCTCCGCACTCTACGTGCCGTCCCTCGATCATCTTCGTCTCTACTTTGAAGGTCTTGAGCCATAGTCTGAAGTGAGGGGTAACACGGAGGAAGGCTTCACACATGATGATGAATGAGGAAATGTGGAGGATGGACTCCGGAGCTAAGTCGTGAAATTCCAACCCATAATAAAACATGAGCCCCCTCACGAAGGGGTCCATCTAGAAGCCTAGCCCCCGATGGAAGTGAGACATAAACACCACACTCTCACCAGGCTTGGTAGTGGGAATGGCCTGCCCTTGAGCAGGCAACCTATGCGAGATTTCGCTGGTCAAGAACCTGGCCTCCCTCAGCTTTAGCATGTCCTCCTCTGTAATGGAGGAAGGCATCCATCGGCCTCAAAGGTCGGAATCGGACATTGTCGAAGATCCGAAGCGCCTGAAATCTGGAGCCTTGGGTGTTGGAACTCGAGGCGAAGGGCGAAATCGTTTGAGATTGAAAGGAGTAAGGCCTTGGTCTCTTTATAAGAGGTTGAATACCAAGGGCCCTCCCCGTAACCGTTTGGGACTCGCCTTTAATCGAGAAAACATGCCAACGGGCACGATTGGGTTACCCACGTCCGTATTGATGAGAATCCCGTAAATAAAGGGGACATGATCTCTGCTTCGACGGGACGTGCCAAGGAAACCACCTCGCCAAACGCGCTGAGGTGGGACAGTAAAAACAATTCGAATAAAGGCTTGGCCGTGGCGTGATGTCACGCTACGGAATACGTCAGCAGATTAGATTTGTGTGAATATTATTCTCTCTATGGCAATATGTGGAAACATATTTTGCAGAGCCGGACACTATCCTTTGTGTTCAAAATATTCTATGAAGTACTTGGAGGAGGAACCCGCCTTGCAATGCCGAAGACAATCTGCGCGCCAGACTCATCGTCATTGAAGCCTGGTTCAGGGGCTACTGAGGAAGTCCTGGATTAGGGGGTGTCCGGATAGCCGGACTATACCTTCGACCGGACTCCTGGACTATGAAGATACAAGATTGAAGACTTCGTCCCGTGTCCGGAAGGGACTTTCCTTGGCGTGGAAGGCAAGCTTGAGTATTCTATAGTCTCACCTAAATAGCTTGGCGTAATCATGGTCATAGCTGTTTCCTGTGTGAAATTGTTATCCGCTCACAATTCCACACAACATACGAGCCGGAAGCATAAAGATGCGGATATGTAGATCTCCAACCATTATAACCGACTCTGTGTAACCCTAACCCTCTCCGGTGTCTATATAAACCGGAGGTTTTTAGTCCGTAGGACATCCAACAATCATACCATAGGCTAGCTTCTAGGGCTTAGCCTCCTTGATCTCGTGGTAGATCTACTCTTGTGCTACCCATATCATCAATATTAATCAAGCAGGAGTAGGGTTTTACCTCCATCGAGAGGGCCCGAACCTGGGTAAAAACATCGTGTCCCTTGTCTCCTGTTACCATCCGCCTAGACGCACAGTTCGGGACCCCCTACCCGAGATCCGCCGGTTTTGACACCGACAGTTGTCATGCGAGATTTATTATTATGGCTCGCTAGTTGATTATGCCATTGATATGAGTAATCATGAGACCTGAGAATTATTGCAAATGTGGTTAGTTATGATCTTTGCTGAAAACTTGAATGCTGGCTTGACATATTTACAACAACAAGAGCAAAGAGAGTTTGTAAAAGTTTTTCTTTTTCTCTTTCAGTTTATCAACTGAATTGCTTGAGGAAAAGCAAGGTTTTAAGCTTGGGGGAGTTGATACGTCTCCGTCGTATCTACTTTTACAAACACTTTTGCCCTTGTTTTGGACTCTAACTTGCATGATTTGAGTGGAACTAACCCAGACTAATGCTGTTTTCAGCACAATTGCCATGATGTTGTTTTATGTGCAGAAAACAAAAGTTCTCGGAATGACCTGAAACTCCACGGAACATCTTATAAAACATAATAAAAAAATCCTCGCCAAAGATGAAGACCAGGGGCCCACACCCTATCCATGAGGGTGGGGGGCGCCCCCCCCCCTAGGGCGCGGCCCCTACCTCGTGGGCCCCCTGGAGACCTTCCGACGCCAACTCCAACTCTATATATTTGGTTTCGAGGAGAAAAAAATAGAGGAGAAGAAATCATCACGTTTTATGATACGGAGCCGCTGCCAAGCCCTAAAACCTCTTGGGAGGGCTGATCTGGAGTCCGTTCGGGGCTCCGGAGAGGGGGATTCGTCGCCGTCGTCATCATCAACCATCCTCCATCACCAATTTCATGATGTTCACCACTGTGCGTGAGTAATTCCATCGTAGGCTTGCTGGACGGTGATGGGTTGGATGAGATTTATCATGTAATCGAGTTAGTTTTGTTAGGGTTTGATCCCTAGTGTCCACTATGTTCTGAGCTTGATGTTGCTATGACTTTGCTATGCTTAATGCTTGTCACTAGGCCCCGAGTGCCATGATTTCAGATCTGAACCTATTATATTTTCATGAATATATGTGTGTTCTTATGTCACATCCCTAGTTCTGGTATGCTCAAGGCTAGCTAGTCATGTGTGCATCATGTTTAAAATTTCATTTAATTTTGAAATGGGGATTTGTGAAACCCTCAGAATCATTTTTGGAAATGACCCAGATAAAAATTGCTCCAAAAAGGTCCAAGAAAATGTTCTTGTTGCTCTCTGAAAATATTGGACAGAGATAAAAATCAAACCAATATTTTTAGGAGCTCATAAGTATTTATTTTGGGCATTTGGAATTAACGCAATAATTATTTGCTTTGGATATATATTGTTATATATATAAAATATTGTTCAAAAAATTATGCCAGTAGTTGAGGAGCTCTAGAATAATACCTAGACCCTACAAAAATTGGCATAAGAAAATAAATTGATTTAGTAATTTTTTTACTAAATCAGAAACAAATGTCAGAAATAGAAAAGAAAACAGAAAAGGGAGAGAGACTTACCTGGCCCACTTACCAGATCGGCCCAGTAGCTTGGCCCAGTAGCTCGGCCAAGCTGACTGCCGACATCAGTCATCGTCTCCACCGTGCCAGGAGGACATGGACATGTGCCCGCGGCGTGCACGCACGCGTTCGGCCACCTCCTGCTTGCCTGTCCTCCCCCTCGTCGCTCTGGATGCCCCGCGTGACGCCACGCGCCGCCCCGTTCCCCTCTCTCTCTCCCGTGCCCATTCCTCTCCTCTCCCTCGCTCTCTCCCGCGAATCCCGAGCGTTGCCATCGCCGCCGTTCGCAATTACCGCAGCCACCGCCTCCCCCTCGCCCTCTCTCCGTGTCTGCAAGCTCCGCCACATCTCCGTCCACCTCAACGTCGAGCCACGCGGCACGGGAAGCCCTGTGGAGTCGCCATCACCGTCTTCTTCAAGCTTCGGCCGACGAGATCACCGTCGTTGCTCCGGCTGCACCTAGCCTTCCCCGAGCTCGCCAACCCCGTCGTTGGATTCACTATGAGCCCCGCCGTCGAACCCCCCTCTTCCCTGCTTTTTCGGCGCCCTCTAGCCCTCTGCCGCTCGAAGCCGTGCCCCGGCCGCCGCCTCGAGCCTCGCTCCGGCGAGCTCCGCCCGCCGCCGCAAGCCTCGCTTCAGCGAGCTCCGGCCACCCCGCGTCCTCCCGTCGCCTCCCCTGGATGCACGAGAGCCCGGGCTACACGCCAATGCCCTTAGCCGCCGCCCCCGTGGCCTGAAACGCGGACGCCGCCGCGTCCAGAGGTCACCACCGACGACCCTAGTCAGCCTGACATGCAGGCCCAACCAGCCAAGCTAGTCACCATTTTGCTAACCACCCCTGACACTGACAGTGGGCCCGGCGCCCTCTAATCCTAATTAGACCAAATAAACCCCCCCTGTTAACTAACTGAGTCACTGACGTGTGGACCACACACGTCAGGTTTGACCTGGTCAGCGTCGTTGACTCGCTGATGTAGTGATGACGTCATGCTGACGCAGTTATTATTTTTTATGGAATTATTTTAAAACAGGAAATTCCAGAAAATATTCAAAACTTCAAAAATTCATATCAATTCAACCGTAGCTCAGATTGAAATAATTTATATATGAAAAATTATCAGAAAAATGCAATCTATCCATCTGTACCAGTTTCATGCATGAAAAATCAAGTTATACCCGCTGTATATGTGAAAACATATGAATGGCATTTATAAAGGCTTAATTTAGAGTTGCATTTGAACCCTTGGTTCAAATGGACCTCTTCCAAACAGAATGCTAGATGCATTAGCACAAACCACATCACATATTAATGCCATATTCATGCATCATATTGTTGCATATTCTTGTGTTTGATTGTCGACACCGTTCCTTCTCGATAGGTCTTTGCTCCGGAGACCGATCCAGAGTACCTATCAGAGGAGCAGTGCCCCCCCCTGTTGGTTTACCAGGCAAGCAAACCCCCCTTGTTCATTCCGATATAATCCCACTCTCTCGCTCCTGCTCTCTTTTATTGCATTAGGACAACAACGATTCAACTGCTACTTTATGCTGCGGTAGTTGAACCCATTCCTCTGCATGACCTGTCATTGCCACAGTAAATAGTTGAAACCCACTAGAATGTGTAGGAGTTGAATGAGCCATGTTGTGTTCCTACCATGCCATGCCTGCTATTGCTTAGAGTTGTGTCAGGTCTGATTCATTGGGAACGGATTGGAGTGATATGATATGTTCTGATGCTGAGAGTTAAGTGTGTGAACACGATTTGGTAAAGGTAGCGGTGAGAGGCCATGTAGGAGTACATGGTGGGTTGTCTCACTGGAACCGTCCTTAAGCACTGAGTTCTGTGTATGTTGTCCAATGACTAGCTACTACCACACATTGGAATGCTTAAGTGCCCCTCTCAACTTATTAACCAACTTGTTCTCCGTCCAGGAGTTGCAACTAGTTTCTGGTGTTTGTAGGTAGTGCTATTTTTCTACCGAGTGGCACCCAGCAGGGTGGGCTCAGGACAGACTAGGCACAGGTGGCACAGTGTACCAAGTGGCACCCGGATGGTGGGCTTGGGAACCCTGCTGACATCGTTTGGAGCCGTGAGCGACACCCCGGCCGGATCTCCTTGCGGATGTAACCCGAATAGGCGATAAACCTGGACTAGAGTCTTGTGTGGTTAGTCAAGTCGTGGCCGACACCCTCACCAGGCTTCCGCTTGAAGGTTGCCGAGATACATGACGTGTACATGGTGATAAGTGGTGAGAGCGTGTGTGAAGAAGTACACCCCTGCAGGGTTATCATGATCTATTCGAATAGCCGTGTCCTCAGTTATGGACTTCTTGGATGCTTACGTGGTACATAGACAACTTAAAGTGGATACACTAAAATGCTCAAGATAAGTGTGAGTGCTATGGATGGCCTTCTCGTAGTGAGACGGGGATGAATCCATAGTAGTGTATTGAGGTGGTGATTAGTGGACTCGTGTGCGCTGCCTCACCTCTAAGAAGTTCTTGTAGTCGTAGAACAGAATAGCCACTGAGTCAAAGCTGGCTTGCTGCAACTAAACCCCACATTACCTTCTTGATACAATGCATGTATGATAGGATCTGATGTAAGTCTTGCTGAGTACCTTTGTACTCATGTTGCATTATTTATGTTTTTGCAGCGGAGACTTTGGTCTTACTAGTAGTTCCGCTTGGACTTCGATGAGTAGCTTGTTACCTCAGCTACGATCTTGTACCCTTGGGAGGGTCTTGTAGATAGTCAGGCTTCTCAGCCTTTTTTTGTAGTTGTCTGTACTCAGACATGTAATGCTTCCGCTTGTTGCATGTATGCTCTGAATGATGGGTCATGTGACCCCTGTTGGTATTTAATGCTATGTGGCTCTTCTGGGCCTTTACCTATATGAGTTTGCGTTATGTTGTGATGCCATGTTGTACAGCACATACTTGCATGTTATGCGTACGTGTAACGTGTATTGCTATGTGTGGGATCCGCCAATCTAGTTGTTTATCCTTGGCATCCTATCATATGGGGAAATGTAGTCTAGTGCTTTCTGAGCGATACTAGTTCGCTACAGCCCGGTTCACCGGAGTCCTGCTAGCCCAGCACTACTGCTCGGAACACTTGACTGGCCGGCATGTGTTTCACTTCGTTCCTGTGTCTGTCCCTTCGGGGAAATGTCACGCGGTGACATCCGGAGTCCTGCCTAGCCTGCTATAGCCCGGGTTACCGGAGTCCTGTTAGCCCAGTGCTACAGCCCGGATTCACACGTTGATGACCGACATGCTCGATGTGATTCATGTATGCCTGTCCTCATGGGTTAGTGCCGCTTTGGATTCACGACTAGCCATGTCGGCCCGGGTTCTTTGTCATATGGATGCTAGCGACACTATCATATACGTGAGCCAAAAGGCGCAAACGGTCCCGGGCCAGGTAAGGTGGCACCCGTGGGAATACCGTGCGTGAGGCCGCAAAGTGATATGATGTGTTACATGCTAGATCGGTGTGACTTAGGATCGGGGTCCCGACATCTTGATCCTATGTTGCAAGTCTATAGTCACCTACTATGTGTTATGATCCGGCAACCCCGAAGTGACAATAATCGGGACCACTCCCGGTGATGACCATAGTTTGAGGAGTTCATGTATTCACTATGTGCTAATGCTTTGTTCTGGTTCTCCATTAAAAGGAGGCCTTAATATCCCTTAGTTTCCATTAGGACCCCGCTGCCACGGGAGGGTAGGATAAAATATGTCATGCAAGTTCTTTTCCATAAGCACGTATGACTATATTCGAAATACATGTCTACATTACATTGATGAATTGGAGCTAGTTCTGTGTCACCCTATGTTATGACTGTTCATGATGAACGGCATCCGGCATAATTATCCATCACCGATCCGATGCCTACGAGCTTTCCATATACTAGTCTTCACTTATTTTACTTTCCCGCTGCTATTGTTACAATCACTACAAAATACCAAAAATATTACTTTTGCTTTCTTTACTCTTTTGTTACCGTTACCACCACTATCATATTACTTTGCTACTAAACACTTTGCTACAGATACTAAGTTATCCAGGTGTGCTTAAATTGACAACTCAGCTGCTAATACTTGAGAATATTCTTTGGCTCCCCTTGTGTCGAATCAACAAAGTACCCTCGAAAACTATTGCGATCCCCTATACTTGTGGGTTATCACTCGGAGTATGTTTGAAACTTAGGCGAATCTGGTGCGTAGCTAAGCCCCCGCTGAGAGGATTGATCTCCACTCGGAGTATTTTTGAAACATAGGCGAATCTGGTTCACAGCTAAGCCCCCGAGTGAGAGGGTTGCTCTTCACTTGGAGTATGTTTTGTAACTTAGGCGAGTACGGGATCGCAGCTAAGCTCCCGAGTGAGAGAGTTGCTCTTCACTCGTACTATGTTTGAAACTTAGGCGAATCTGGTTCGCAGCTAAGCCCTCGAGTGAGAGTATTGCTCTCCACTCGGAATATGTTTTGTAACTTAGGCGAACTTGGTTCGCAGCTAAGCCCCCGAGTGAGAGGGTTGCACTTCACTTGGAGTATTTTTGAAACTTAGAAACTTAGGCGAAATAGGTTCGCGGCTAAGACACCCACTGGAGTATTTGAACATATGTTTATGCGAGAACAATCATTATGAGACTGCAGGAATAATGTCTTTGATAAACAATCTGAAAGTACTCTTATTACATCTCGACTATCCGAGTCTCTAAGTATAAAAGCGCCGGAGCAGATCCGCGTTCCCTAGCGCGACTCATCTTCTTGGCTACATTGTAAAGGTGATATGCCCTGTTGTGGAGCACCTTGGTGATGATGAAGGGACCTTCCCAAGCAGGAGCGAGCTTGTGAGGCCGTTGCTGATCCACTCAGAGCACAAGGTCTCCTTCCTGAAATGCTCGACCTCTGACATTTTTGGCGTGGAATCGACAAAGGTCTTGCAGGTAAATGGTCGACCAGATCAAGGCCATCTCCCTCTCTTCCTCCAGAAGATCTACGGCGTCCTAAAGCACTTGCTCTTCCTCAGCTTCTAAGAAAAGTTCCACCCGGTGTGCATTGTGCAGCAAGGCACTCGGAAGTACGGCTTCAGTCCCGTATACCATGAAGAAAGGGGTTCTATCAGTCGATCGGTTGGGAGTTGTCATCAATACCCATAAAACAGACGGCAATTCAGTCACCCAAGCTCCAGCTGCATGTTTAAGGTCGCGCATAAATCGGGGTTTCAGCCCTTGGAGGATCAAACCATTTGCTCTTTCAGCTTGCCCATTTGACTGCGGGTGCGCAGCGGATGCGTAGTCGACCTGAGTGCCTTGGGAAGCGCATAATGCCTTGAAATCATCAGAATCAAAGTTCGAGCCATTGTCTGTGATGATGCTGTGTGGAACTCCATATAGGAACACCAACTCTCTGATCAAACTGATGCCTGTGCTTGAGTCTAAGTTCTTGATAGGTTTTGCTTCAATCCACTTAGTGAACTTGCCTACTGCCACGAACAAATGAGTGAAACCACTTTTTCCGGTCCTTAATGGCCCAACCATGTCCAACCCCCACATGGCGAATGGCCAGATGAGTGGAACAGTCTTCAAGGCCGACACAGGTTTGTGGGACATGTTCGAGTAAAACTGACAACCCTCACACTTCTCAACTATTTCCTTGGCCATTTCGTTGGCTCGTGGCCAGTAGAATCCTGCTTGTTATGCTTTGGACACGATGGTCCGGGAGGACGCATGGTGACCACAGGTCCCCGAGTGAATCTCGTTCAAGATCAGTCGACCCTCTTCTGGAGAGATGCATCATTGAGCCACGCCAGTAACACTTTCTTTGAAAAGTTGTCCACCTATAACTGTGAAGGCTTTCGATCTACCGACAATCTGACGTGCTTCAACTTCATCTTTAGGGAGTTCCTGCCTAAGCAGATATGCAATATATGGCACTGTCCAGTCGGGGGTGATTACCACAACTTCCATTATAAGGTCGACAACTGCTGGCACCTCGACCTCGGTCAGATTGGTAGAACTTATTGGTTGAGGGGGCTGCTGTGTAAAGGGATCTTCTTGCACTGACGGGGTATGGAGATGCTCCAAGAACACATTGCTGGGAATAGGTTTCCGAGTGGAACCTATCTTCGCCAGATCATCAGCTGCCTGATTCTTGAGTCGGGGAACGTGATGGAGCTCCAACCCTTCAAACTTCTTTTCCAACTTCCTTACTGCATTGCAGTATCTGGTCATGGCAGGGCACCGGACATCCCATTCCTTCATCACTTGATTAACCACCACATCTGAGTCGCCGTATACCATCAGGCGCCGGACGCCGAGTAAAAGGGCCATATGCAACCCGTAGAGAAGTGCTTCATACTCAGCTTCATTGTTGGAGGAGTCAAAGTGAATCTGGAGAACATAACTGAGTTTGTCACCTCTTGGGGTCACCATGACCACTCCAGCACCAGAACCATTTAACATCTTGGATCCATCAAAGAACATGGTCCTGTGCTCCGAGTGAACTTGAGTCGGCTGCTGCTGCTCGATCCACTCGACCAGGAAATCTGTGATTGCTTGAGATTTGATTGCCTTCTTTGCTTCAAACTTGATATCTAGAGGAAGAAGTTCAATTGCCCACTTTGCCACTCGACCAGTTGCATCTCGATTGTTCAAAATTTCAGATAATGGAGCATTGCTAATGACTGAAATTGAGTGATCTCCGTAGTAATGTGCAACTTTCTTCGCAGTCAACTAAATTCCATAGATAAGCTTATGGTAATGCGGATACCTTTGCTTGGACGGAGTCAATACTTCAGAAATGTAATATATTGGGCGTTGAACTTTATAGGCTTTGCCTTCTTCTTCTCGCTCGATCGTGAGTACTGTGCTGACAATCTGTCCAGTGGCTGCAATGTATAACAATAGAGGCTCTTTGCTGAATAAAGCAGCAAGCACCGGCTGGGTGGAAAGCAGGGCTTTGAGCTCTACAAACGCTACTTTAGCTTTAGGAGTCCACTCGAATGTATCAGACTTTTTCATCAGTCGATAAAGAGGTTATGCTTTTTCACCGAGACAAGAAATGAACCGACTTAATGCAGCCAGACAACCTGTGAGCTTCTGAACGTCATGCACACATACAGGGCGTTCATTCATAGAATTGCCCCAATCTTTTCTGGGTTTGCATCAATCCCTCATTCGGAAATGAGAGAACTGAGTAACTTTCCTCCTGGGACTCCGAATGTGCACTTGGACGGATTAAGCTTGATGTCATATCTTGTTAGATTGGCAAAGGTTTCAGCGAGGTCAGTCAGCAGGTCGGAACTCTTGCGTGACTTGACCACGATATCATCCATGTATGCTTCCATGTTCCGACTGATTTGAGTGAGCAGGCACATCTGGATCATGCGCATGAACATGGCGCTAGCATTCTTGAGACCAAAAGGCATGTTGACATAGCAAAAACACCTAAATGGGGTGATGAAGACCGTTTTTATTTCATCGGGTCCATACAGTCGGATCTGATGGTACCCAAAATATGCATCCAAAAAGGACAAATGCTCACACCCCGTAGTTGAGTCGACGATCTGATCAATGCGGGGGAGAGGGAAATGGTCTTTCGGCAGGCACGATTGATATGCTTAAAATCGATACACATACAAAGTGAATCATCTTTATTGGGGACCATGACGACATTGGCGAGCCACTCGGAGTGGTATATCTCGCGGATGAACTCAGCTGACAGGAGCCGAGCCACTTCCTCGCCAATCACCTTCCTCTTCTCTACGGCGGACCGACGGAGGTGCTCTTTGACATGTTTTGCTTTTGGGTCGACACGCAAATGGTGCTCAGCCAGCCCCTGGGTACACCTGGCATGTCTGATGGTTTCCATGCAAAGATGTCCCAGTTCTCACGGAGGAACTGGATGAGCGCTTCTTCCTATTCGCTGTCGAGTGTTGTTGAAATGTGGGTCAGAGCAGCAGAGGGGTCTTTCGGGTGAATGTGGTATGGCTTCATCTCACCAGCTAACTGAAATGTTGACTCTGAAGCAGGCTTCTTGTCTCGTAACAAATCACTCGGATCGACATTTTTCATGTATTCCTCCAGGTCTACCACCGCAATTTGCTCATTAGCAATTTTAGAGCCTTTCTGAAGGCAGTCCTCTGCTCTCTTCCTATTTCCCGTGACTGTAATCACACCTTTGGGCCCATGCATCTTCAACTTAAGATACACGTAGCATGGTCGGGCCATGAAACGAGTGATGAAGCTATGTACCTAGGGTAGGGGCATGGACCTGTCCTAAGTACCCTACCCAAGGACATCCCTAGAAGAAGTCACCTTTCAATCGACTTGGAGGTATCCCACTCAACGGATTCAAGACACTCGACCACGAAGCAATCACTCGACCAAGGCCTAACCACTCGACCGCTAGGAGATCTAAAGTCACTCTGCACAGCAAATGGTCGGTCATTAAGTAGCTTTTATGGTCATCATAGCACTTTATTAGGGGCATTACCAGTAACGCCCAGTCTTAATGTACTTTAAACACTGCATTACTGAGGGCTGGAGGGGCCTGGCAAACTCTATATAAGCCACCCCCCTCCTCAGAATCAAGGGTTCGCACCCCTGTTATTCATACACACATAATCCAATCGACCGCCTCCGGGCACCGAGACGTAGGGCTGTTACTTCCTCCGAGAAGGGCCTGAACTCGTAATCCTCGTGTGCTTACAGCTCCCCCATAGCTAAGATCTAGCCTCTCCATACTTACCCCCCTACATCACTGTCAGAGTTAGAACCACGACAGTTGGCGCCCACCGTGGGGCTAGGAGTCTTAGCGCCTAGTTGGAGAAGTTGTGATTTTTCCGATCTCTTTGATCATGGTTTTGGGTGGAGCTTTGGTGGAGGGCCGCGAGATCCGTCTCGGCGCGCTCACGTTCATCGCCGATGATTCCGCTTGGCTTCAGGAGGCTCCACTCGACGTTGATGCGCTCCCCGTCCGCGGGGCGACGCACTTTCGCGCCTGCGTCCATGGTGTCCTCCTACGGCAGCCGTCGACCCAGTATCGGTCGGCTCCAGTGACGTCCTCCCGCCCTGTCTCTCACCGGCGCAAGCGCTCCAGTCGATCGAGGCTTCAGAGGTGGGTGAGGAATGCGGTGGCCCGCCAGTCGGCCGCTCCACAAGTCGCAGCGATCAAGCCCGACGAATCCCTCTACGGCCTGTTCGACCTGTCGACTGGCTCCATAGAGACCGTATCCGAATGCGACAGTAGTGACCCAGCGGCAGAGGTTCTGGTGATCGATGGACCATGCAGTCCTCCCGGTTTCCCTCGCACTGACGGAGGCGCAGATGGAGACGACCCATCGCGTCTCCACGAAGAGTATCTCCCGAGCCTCTCACGTCATTGCAGCGAGAGGAGCTTCGCCGCCGGAACATGGATGCACTTCACACTCCTATCGTTGGAGAAACCCCCGAGGCCCGGGCCTTGGAGGACGCGCGCTTGGCTAACTTGGCTGAGCGCACTCGACTGGAGAATCTCCAGCGAGTACTCGACGAGCGAGCGCGTCAACGGGCTCCCGAATCCAGTCGACGCCAGCTCTTTCCACCCCCGCAGGTATATCGAACTCTGATTCAGAATTTAGCAGCTGCGGCCCGTATAGCAGAGTCAATTCAGCCCTCCCAGTCAGAGGCTGGCAGAGGCTTGTTGCAAATCAGAGCGTTGCTCCGAGCAGCAGGAGACCAGAATTCCGCTGTTTCTCAGTCGCGGAACAGGATCCATAGCCGATCCGTGGCAGCGGATACAGTCCAGTCGGCTCACGGCCCAAGATCGCCCCCGAGGCGTGAGGGACGTGGAGACCGGCGTGATCAGCACAGAAGAAATGAGCAATACGATCACCGATTCGGCCGTGATGATCGACATCGAGTGCCAACCCCTCCCCCGAGGAGTGGGTCATATGTGCCTCGACAACAGGATGACAGGCGCCCTCATAGTGTTTGGCGGAGAGTTCCGGTCGACCCCAGGGAACCAGGCTTCGACGCGAGATCCATTCTCGTTTAGGGTTTGGTCGACAGGAACAGAGCCCACCGAGAAGGCCATGACAGAGATGCGCCTACCAGTAGCAGAGTACATGTTTTAGGGCCAGAGTGTTTCAGTTGAGCCATCAGAGCCTCTGTGATTCCTCCCAACTTCAGGTTGCCGACTGGAGTTATTAAGTTCACTGGTGAGTCCAAGCCCGATACTTGGCTCGAAGACTACCGAGTGGCTGTCCAGATTGGCGGTGGGAATGATGAGGTAGCCATGAAGCACTTACCTCTCATGTTAGAAGGCTCAGCCAGAGCGTGGCTGAATCAGTTAGCACCCAGCAGCATTTACACTTGGGAAGATCTCTCCTGAGTGTTTGTCACAACAATCGAAGGAACATGCAAACGACCTGCAGGCCTTACGGAATTGCGGTCTTGCGTGCACAAGCGGAATGAAACTCTGAGGGATTACATCCAGAGATGGATCACTTTGCATCACACAGTTGAAAATGTGCCAGATCATCAAGCAGTTTGTGCCTTTAAAGAAGGCGTTAAGTACAGAGAATTGAATCTGAAGTTCGGTCGAACCGGAGAGATGTCTGTGAATCGGATGATGGAGATCGCCACCAAATACGCTAATGGTGAAGATGAGGATCGACTCCGGAGTGGCAAGCATAAGGCAGCCGCCCAGGAAACCGGAGGATATTCCAGTCGGAAACAGAAGCGGAAGGTCGAGCCAGCCGCTCCTGGGGAGGCCCTGGCCGTAACCCAGGGAAAATTTAAGGGAAAACACAAGGGGCCTTGGAACCCCAAGAAAGTTAAGTACCAAGATGGAAATGATGTTTTGGATCTTCCGTGTCACATCCACACCAAGAAAGATGAAGAGGGTAAACTCATTTACCCAAAGCATACCACTCGACAGTGTCCGCTCCTGATCCAGCAGTTTCAGGGCAAGCAGTCCAAAGATAAGGAAAAGGAGTCGAACAAAGTTGAGGACAAAGAAGATAGTGACGATGGGTACCCCCAGGTCAATTCCACCCTGATGATTTTTGCTGATGTTGAGAGCAAAAGTCGACTGAAGGTCATTAACCGTGAGGTGAATATGGTTGCTCCGGCAACACCCAGTTATCTGAAGTGGTCTCAGACTGCCATCACATTCGACCAGTCTGATCACCCTACGCACATTGCCACCCCTGGGAGGCAAGCTTTGGTGGTCGACCCATTGTCGAAGGCACTCGACTGACCAAAGTCCTGATGGATGGTGGCAGTGGTTTGAACATACTATATGCAGAGACGTTAAAAGGGATGGGCATTCCGATGTCCAGGCTCAGTACCAGTAACATGAGCTTCCATGGAGTCATTCCTGGGAAGAAAGCCGAGTCACTCGGCCAAATTGCTCTTGATGTGGTTTTTGGTGATTCCAAGAATTACCGAAAGGAAAAGTTGACATTCGAAGTTGTGGATTTCCAAAGCGCGTATCACACTATTTTGGGCAGGCCAGCTTATGCACGCTTCATGGCTTGACCATGTTATGTGTATCTCAAATTGAAGATGCCTGGTCCCAGAGGGGTGATCACTGTTACAGGCAATCGGAAGAAAGCAGAAGAGTGTTTCCAGAAAGGCTCAAAGATTGCTGACGCTCAGATGGCAGTGGTCGAGTTACAAGAGTATCAGAAGACTGCAGATCCGAGTGAGTTGCTACGAGCTAAGAAGCCTGCTTCAGAATCAGCTTTTCAGTCGTCCGGTGAAACGAAGGCAGTTCACATTCACCAGACCGATCCAAATGCCGCTCCGACTCACATCTCAATGACGCTCGACTCCAAATAGGAAAAGCGCTCATCCAGTTCCTCCGTGAGAACTGGGACATCTTCGCATGGAAGCCTTCTGACATGCCTGGAGTTCCCAGGGGGCTGGCTGAGCACCGTCTACGATTCGACCCAAAAGTTAAACCTGTGAAAGAACATCTTCGACGGTCCTCCGTCCAGAAGAGGAAAGCTATTGGCGAGGAGGTGGCTCGGCTCTTAGCAGCGGAGTTCATCAGAGAGATTTACCACTCCGAGTGGCTCGCCAATGTTGTCATGGTCCCCAAGAAGGACAAGTCACTTCGCATGTGCATTGACTTTAAGCATATCAATCGGGCCTGCCTGAAAGATCATTTTCCTCTCCCTCACATCGACCAAATAGTCGACTCGACCGCGGGGTGTGAGCGATTGTCTTTTCTAGACGCCTACTCCGGGTATCATCAGATCCGTTTGTATGGACCCGACGAGATCAAAACAGCTTTCATCACTCCATTCGAATGCTTCTGTTATGTCACCATGCCATTCGGCCTCAAGAACGCCGGAGCCACGTTCATGAGGATGATTCAGAAGTGTTTGCTCACTCAAATCAGTCGGAATGTGGAGGCATACATGGATGATATTGTGGTTAAGTCACGGAAGGGTTCTGACCTGCTGACTGACCTTGCTGAAACCTTTGCCAACCTCAGGAGGTATGATATCAAGCTCAATTCATCAAAGTGCACATTCGGAGTTCCAGGTGGAAAGTTACTCGGTTTTCTCGTTTCCGAACGGGGAATCGATGCCAATCCTAAAAAAATTGGTACTATACTCCGGATGAAGCATCCTGTGCGCGTGCATGACATCTAGAAGCTTACAGGTTGCTTGGCCGCTTTAAGTTGATTCATCTCTCATCTCGGTGAAAAGGCATTGCCTCTTTACCGACTGATGAATAAGTCCGACAAGTTCGAGTTGACTCCGGAAGCTGATGTAGCGTTTGCAGAGCTCAAAGCTCTGCTCTCCACCCAGCCGGTGCTTGCTGCCCAATCAGCAAGGAGCCTTTGCTGCTTTACATTGCAGCCATAGGACAAGTTGTCAGTACAGTACTTACGGTCGAGCGGGAAGAAGAAGGAAAGGCCTTCAAAGTTCAGCGCCCAGTATATTATAATTCTGAAGTTTTGACTCCTTCAAAGCAAAGATATCCTCATTACCAGAAGCTTGTGTATGGGATTTATATGACCACAAAGAAGGTTGCACATTATTTCTCTGATCATTCCATTACAGTCGTCAGCGACGCTCCACTGTCAGAGATTTTGCACAACAGAGATGCAACTGGTCGAGTGGTCAAATGGGCGATTGAACTTCTTCCCCTAGATATCAAGTTTGAGGCAAAGAAAGCTATCAAGTCCCAAGCAATTGCAGATTTCATCGCCGAGTGGATCGAACAGCAACTTCCGACTCAAGTTCACTCGGAGCACTGGACCATGTTCTTCGATGGATCTAAGATGTTGAATGGTTCCGGTGCTGGGGTAGTATTGGTTTCCCCCCGAGGAGATAAGCTCAGATATGTTCTCCAGATTCACTTCGATTCCTCCAATAATGAAGCAGAATATGAAGCACTTTTGTATGGGTTGCGCATGGCCATTTTACTCGGCGTCCGTCGCCTCATGGTCTATGGCGACTCAGATTTGGTGGTTAATCAGGTGATGAAGGAGTGGGACGTCAGAAGTCCAGCTATGACTGGTTATTGCAATGCAGTGAGAAAGTTAGAGAAGAAGTTCGAGGGGTTAGAGCTTCATCACATCCCCGACTAAAAAATCAAGCAACTGATGATTTGGCAAAGATAGGCTCCAAGAGAGAAGCCATCCCTAGCGATGTGTTTTTGGAACACATCCACTCGCCATCAGTCCAAGAAGATCCTTTTACAGAAGAAGCCCCGCAGCCAAAGAGTGCCACAGATCCGACTGAAGTCGAAATTCCAGCAGTGGTCGACCTAATCATGGAAGTTTTGGCAATCACCCCTGACTGGACGATACCGTACATCGCATATATCCTGAGAAAGGAACTCCCGGAGGACGAGGAAGAGGCCCGATAGATCGTCCGTCGATCCAGAGCCTTTACAGTCATAAAGGGACAATTGTATAGGGAAAGCGCGACTAGAGTCGGTCAGAAGTGCATAACACCAGAAGAAGGTCAGATAATCCTTGATGATATCCACTCGGGGACCTGTGGTCACCATGCGTCCTCTCGGACCATTGTAGCTAAAGCATACCAAGCGGGATTTTACTGGCCAAGAGCAAATGAGATGGCAAAAGAGATAGTCGACAAGTGTGAAGGGTGCCAGTTCTACTCCAACATGTCATGCAAACCTGCATCAGCCCTGAAGACCATTCCACTCGTCTGGCCCTTCGCTGTTTGGGGACTGGACATGGCTGGTCCATTGAGAACAGGCAGGAGCGGTTTCATACATGTGCTTGTGGCAGTCGACAAGTTTACCAAATGGATTGAAGCTAAGCCTATCAAGAATCTTGATGCTTGCACTGCTACCAGTTTCGTCAAGGAGTTAACATTCAGATATGGAGTTCGGCATAGCATCATCACTGACAATGGGTCAAACTTTGATTCAGACTGGTTCAGAGCTTTTTGCGCCTCTCAAGGCACACGGGTCGACTACGCATCGGTCGCCCATCCCCAGTCGAATGGACAAGCAGAAAGGGCAAACGGTCTGATTCTCAAAGGACTAAAACCTCGGCTGATGCGTGATCTCAAGCACGCAGCAGGCGCATGGGTCGACGAGCTTCCGTCAGTTCTGTGGGGATTGAGGACCACCCCGAATCGGTCGACTGGGAGAACCCTGTTCTTTCTGGTTTATGGAGCGGAAGCAGTCCTGCCGAGTGATCTACTGCACAATGCACCCCGAGTCGAGCTTTACACCGAAGATGAAGCAGAACAAGCCCGGCAAGACGCAGTCGACCTCCTGGAAGAAGAAAGAGAAATGGCTATGATCCGATCGACCATTTATCAGCAAGACTTGCATCGATTCCATGCCAGAAATGTGAAGAGTCGAGCCTTCCAAGAAGGAGATTTGGTCCTCCGAGTGGATCAACAGAAACCACACAAGCTGGCTCCTACTTGGGAAGGCCCCTTCATCGTCACCAGAGTCCTCCACAATGGAGCGTATCACCTTTACAATGTCGATCGCCAGATAGATGAGCCACGAGCTTGGAATGCGGAACTGCTATGCCCCTTTTATACTTGATTTCTCATTCGGATGAGATGTAATAAGAAAAACTTCTGTAGTCTATTTATCAAAGACAAGAGTGTTACAATTTTTCCTATAATTGTTGTCACTTTTGTTTGCGTATGAAATCCCCCAGTGGGTGGCTTAGCTGCGAATCCGTTTCGCCTAAGTTTGTAAAAAAAAATCCTACCAAGTGGTGAGCGAGACTCCCACTCGGAGGCTTAGCTGCAGCCCAGTGCTTGCCTAAGTGTTTAAAAATCCTACCGAGTGGTGAGCCAGACTCCCACTCGGGGGCTTAGCTGCAGCCCAGTGCTCGCCTAAGTGTTTAAAAATCCTACCGAGTGGTGAGCCAGACTCCCACTCGGGGGCTTAGCTGCAGCCCAGTGCTCGCCTAAGTGTTTAAAAATCCTACCGAGTGGTGAGCCAGACTCCCACTCGGGGGCTTAGCTGCAGCCCAGTGCTCGCCTAAGTGTTTAAAAATCCTACCGAGTGGTGAGCCAGACTCCCACTCGGGGGCTTAGCTGCAGCCCAGTGCTCGCCTAAGTGTTTAAAAATCCTACCGAGTGGTGAGCCAGACTCCCACTCGGGGGCTTAGCTGCAGCCCAGTGCTCGCCTAAGTGTCTAAAAATCCTACCGAGTGTGAGCCAGACTCCCACTCGAGGGCTTAGCTGCAGTCCAGTATTCTCCTAAGTTTGAAAAATCTTACCGAGTGGTGAGCCAGCCTCCCACTCAGGGGCTTTGCTGCAGCCCAGTGCTCGCCTAAGTGTCTAAAAATCCTACCGAGTGGAGAGCAAACCTCCCACTCGGGGGCTTAGCTATAGCCCAATGCTCGCCTAAGTGTTTAAAATCCTACCGGGGGGAGAGTAAACCTCCCACTCGGGGGCTTAGCTGCAGTCCAGTACTCGCCTAAGTTTGAAAAAATCCTACCGAGTGGAGAGCAAACCTCCCACTCGGGGGCTTAGCTACAGCCCAATGCTCGCCTAAGTGTTAAAAATCCTACCAAGCGGAGAGCAAACCTCCCACTCGGGGGCTTAGCTGCAACCCAATGCTCGCCTAAGTGTTTAAAATCCTACCGAGTGGAGAGCAAACCTCCCACTCGGGGGCTTAGCTGCAGCCCAATGCTCGCCCAAGTGTTTAAAATCCTACCGAGTGGAGAGCAAACCTCCCACTCGGGGGCTTAGCTGCAGCCCAATGCTCGCCTAAGTACGGAATGCTACCTTCTCCTTCAGAGTTGCACCACAAGTACAAAGTTATTTCGAGTAAAGAACAAGATCCACTCGATAGATAATTCATGAAGATATTCAACGATAAATCAAGTTTAGATAAGATCCAAAGGTCCTGGACCGCAGATCAAAGTACTCGAGCCTCCGGCTCGACAGTGTTTAACGGTTACAAAATCCACTCGGCATTCCGAGGCAAATTTAAAGTGAAGCATAATAGTTTTTATTCCTCAGGCGGAGGACTGGAAGGGGCGACGAACTCGTCCAAGTCGATCCCGTCTGCAATATGGGTGGCAGCAGCGATGAAAGTCTCCATGAAGTCTTGAAAGTTGTGCTTCCTGGTATTGGCAACTTGGATAGCAGCCAACTTTTCCTCTCGCGCCTCCTTGCAGTGAACGCGGACCAGGGACAGAGCGACGTCAGCACCACATCTAGCAGAAGATTTCTTCCATTCTGTCACTCGACCTGGGACTTCTTCAGTCGAGTCATCAGGGACTCGAGGTCATTTTGAAGTGTCGTCCTAGGCCAGAGTGACGTGCCGATCCGCGACACCGCAACCTTCAGCCGAGCAAGATAGTCGACAACGCCGGCAACACGAGATTCCAATCGGAGCACGTTCATAGCAGCCTCGTCCTTCACTGGAGAATTGATGGGATCCAAGCCCGTCTCCACTCGACTGGTCTCCTCTTTGAAGTTCTGGCAGAATTCTGTAAACACAATTCAAGGATAAGTCAGTGGCTCTACACGAGTTTGGTGTCTAGTCGGACCAGAGTAATTACCCTCGAGCATGACGAACAGCTTCTTGGCGAGTCCACCGAGATAAGCCTCCAGATCGTTCCTCTTCCCTGCCAGTTCGCTTGCCTTGTCATTCAGAGCTATCTTGTCATTCTTCAGACGGCTGACCTCTTGATTAGCCACGTTGAGAGCGGTTTTCAGTCTAGAGTTCTCCTTTTCAAGAGTACCGACTGAAGCCAGTTTTTCTTCAGCAAGCTTCGTTTTGTTCAAGGCCTCCTTCTGCGCTTCGGCAAGATCTTGGTCCGTCTTCTTCAGAGCTTCCTCCAGTTTATCTACGGAACGTCGAGTGAGATCAACATCAAGAATGGACAAAAAAGAACAGTCACTTGTCAAGAATGGAAAACCTCACCAGCCATACCTTTTGCTTCTTCTCGCGCCTTCTGCAAGTTCTCTTGAGCAAGCTTCAAGTCAAGGTTGAGTTGGATCTGTTTGTTCTCTAGCTCAGTATAGCGAGCCACAAGTTCGCAGGATTTCTGCAAAAAATTAGTCGATAGACGTCCAAGATAAGTTGCTTCCGAGTAACCAAGAGACAATGGTGGAGTTTCTAAGACTATATCCGAATCAAAAACATTCGACAGTAGTCTCGGGGACTACACCCAGTGGGTGCACTCAGCGTGCCCCCACTGGTTCGACCAAAAAAAATCAACTGCCCGCAGTCGACCGTGTATGGTTCCATTCGACATGGCCTGACCAAACCGAGTGAAGAAGTTCAACTAAAGCAACACAATATAAAGACTACAGTCGACTGCCAGCAGTCCACCGTAGTCTCGGGGACTACACCCAGTGGGTGCACTTAACGTGCCCCCACTCATCCAAAAAGATTAATCGACACACCGAGTGGGTGTACAGGTATAAAGATCTTCGGAAAAGAGATTCTTCAGATAGCATATCCCAATAGAACAAGCGGTGATCGACTGACCTGGACGTTGCTCTGAAGAGCTGAACTTGCATCATAAGCTGCTTGGCTGGCTTCCCGAACCACCTTCACTTGCTCCATCATGATCCCCGCCTGGTGTATAGCCTCTTTAGCGGCACCCACATGGTCCTCAGGGACGTGGTGTGTGGCGAAAAGCGAAGGCGGATCTACAGTCGATGTCGAAGGCCGAACACTCGTCAGGGGCACAGCGAAGGTCACAGAAGCCCGAGTGGTATCACCACCCTCACAAACTACGGCCTCAGGCACCGGAGTAGTTTGTGGGGTCTTGCCAGCCGACGCTCTCCTGTTCCTTCTCGCCCTCAGTGGCACTTCGTCGTCGTCATCAGGGAGGTCAATGACATGAGGAGCAGCTACAAGAAAAATCCAATCGACCCGAGCTATAAGAAATCGTCAGTCGACTAAAGACAGAGCATCAGTAATCATACCAGGGTTGGAGGTAACAGCATCTTCCATCTCTTGGTCAACGTCCTTGGCGGAGACCTCAGAGGTAGCAGCGCTGCAAATTTTGAAAGTCAGTCAGCCTATTCAATGAGTCGACCCAAAGTCCGTCACGTTCAACAAAGGAAACCAAGGCCTACTATTACCCAGAAATGGTGGGGACAGTCATCTTCATTTTGGGCAGGGCCTTGGGCGGCTTGGACGGCGTCGCTCGTGGACGCTTGGGAGCTTTTTCTGTCGGCGCTGGAGAATAGGTCCGAGGGCGCTTCGACGACTGCCCAACAGGGACAGTCGCCTTACCATGTTCCCGCGCAGGGTCGTGTGTAAGCTTGGATCGCCTTTCCGAGCGGGGAGGTTCGACTACTTCCTCCTCCTCTTCATGGAGTCATCGTCGTCATCCCCCTCTCCTTCGCCATCAGATTCCCACTCTTCTCTCTCGTCTCCACTTTCGCCTCCGCTCGCTTCTCCTTCCTCGGCCTGCTCCTGTGCTCCATTGGGCGTCGAGTACATCTCAGTAATGGCCTGGAGGACAGCAAACAAGACAAAAGTCTATCGACCGATTCAAAGAGAACAAATAAAGAAAGCAAGATCTCAGTCGGAAACGCAAGGTCAGACCTTGTCCACGTTGTATGTGTTGTCGAGTGGAGGAATCCTCCTGGCTCCTCGGGGGTTGTCCTTGTTCCCTGTGATGCTCGACAGCCACCCTTCCAGCATCTCGTCAGTGACCTCCTCTGGGTGAATCCGAGTGGTGTATTCGAGACCCGAGTATAGCCACATCGGTTGGTCACGAGCCTGGAGCGGTTGGATGCGCCTCTGAAGGAAGACTTCCAACAAGTCCATGCCAGTCACACCCTCGCGGACAAGCTGAACCACTCGATCGACCAGCACCTTGACTTGCGCCTTTTCCTCCGGCGTCACTTTCAGAGAGGCAGGTTTTTGTTCTCAGTTCAGAGAGAAAGGGGGAAGCCCAGTCGACTGTCCTGGGGTCACCTGGTCTTTACAGTAAAACCAGGTCGACTGCCAACCACGGACTGACTCGGGAAAAGTGATAGACGGAAAAGAACTTTTTCCCCTCATCTGGATCGCCAGGCCCCCACATAGCTGGATCACCTGCGTCCGTTCGTCACTCGACTTAGCCTTCTTGACCGACTGAGAGCGACAAGTGAAGATGTGCTTGAAGAGTCCCCAATGGGGGCGGCAACCCAAGAAGTTTTCACACAAGGAAACGAAAGCAGCATGATACACAATAGAATTGGGAGTAAAGTGATGGAGGTGCGCTCCGAAGAAGTTCAAGAAGCTCCAGAAAAAAGGATGAGGAGGCAGAGAAAATCCGCGATCGATATGGGTGGTGAGGAGGACGCACTCACCATCAAGAGGCTGGGGTTCGACTTCTTTCCCCGGGAGACGCGCAAATTCGTGGGGAATGAATCCCCTCTCGACCAGATCATCAAGATCATCCTGCCAAATCGCCGACGGCATCCAGTCGCCCTGGATCCAATCCTTGGGCAGAGCAGTCCTCAAGGAAGATCCGCCCCAAGCGGACTTCTTCCCCTTCCCCTGCACCGCCGCCTTCTTCGCGCGCTCCAGAGCCGACGTCTTCTCCTTCACCATCGTCGCCGGCGAAGCTCGAACAGACCTACGGCACCTAGGTGAGAGCGGAGGTGGCGGAGGATCTTGTGAAGGAAGGGGGGAAAAGTGAAGGCGCACTGTTCGGGGGCCCCGAGCCGGCGGCTTATAAGAGGTCGCTTCCGAGTGGCTGACTGGTAGGCCCAGGCAATCCCGCCAAATCCCGCAACAGGCGCACGTGCGGTACGTGGCGAAAAAGGTGGCGCGGGGATCGAGGAGCTTCCATCCTATCTCATCCGATTACTGCGGCCGCCCCCGTCCCACGCGCTTCTCGAAATTCAAATCCCGCAAAATCCGCGGGTTGCAGAACAACTCGTCAGATGTGACACCCCAGAATTTTGTCCTTGTTTTAATGAAATAAAATTTTGCCAGGAAATTAAAACTTTGATTTTCTGGGCTCCCTTTTGATTTTTTTTGAACCATTTTCTTCCTTGTTATAATGGAGCTTTTCCCAAAGTGAAAACTTTTCAAACATGTTATTGGACTTGTTTTACCTCTCAAGAAAAACTCTTCTTTTATTAATAGAACCAATTAATAATTGATTTGCTTGATCTTTATTTTCTAGAAAAAATGGTTTTTCCAAGGTTATATGGCCATATTTGCACTACAACCATTTGATAAAATCACTTAAAATTCCAACCAAAATTTGGAGATGTCATGTGATGATTTTAAATCACTTTTATGCAAAAATATCTTTTATTCTAATAATATTTTGAACTCTACACCAAATTTTCTTCTCTGGTCCAGAGTGCAATTTTGCACTACAACTCATTTATATATTTCTTTCTAGCCTCCACCAAAATTATGGGATGTTGGTAGTAGCATATGATTCAGCTTCCTGCAAAAACCTAGTGATGTTCTTTGAAAATTTTGAGTGAATCAACCTATTTTCCATTCTGGCCCAGCCTTGTGATTTCTACTGCAACCCTATTTATTTTTGCTCCAATGACCTTGTGCTTTCTTCTACTTGTAGTCCTCCCTGCTAAACTCCTAAGTCCAGGAGAGTGAATCCATTGGATGATTCTAAATGCTTGCAAACATGCCCTCTCCTTTCTGTCCAGAATTGTAGTTTTACAAAACTTGCACTAACAAGTTTCTGCTTTTGGCAAACTAACTTCACCACCTTCTTATGCATCTAAAGAGACCCCACTCTGGAAGATTTGGCCACTCCAAGAAATGCCTAAGTGCCCTTGGCATTTTGTCAAACACCTTAAGTGCAGGAACAGCTTTGACATGGCTTTTGTCATTGCACTGTGAACTTGCACCTCTGAGCAAACTAACATGTCCACTAGACTCCCAGATACTCCTAACCTAGGTCTGCTAAGTGCCACCCTCACCCAAGCTCTGCGGCATGCACTGGCATTTCGTCGAACACGTCCCGGGCGTGCTCTAGGCGCACCCAGAGCGTGCGTTTGGCACGCACGCGCGTCCGAGCCGCCGCGTCTCGCCCCGCACCCGTCCTGGCACTTGGCCAACCGCAGCCAGCACGCCACGTATCCTCCTGCACCGCCATGCCACCCCGACCACCCCTGGCAACCTCAGCGCCGCCGTCAAGGCACTCTTGGCGGCACGCCGGCGTCCGCAGTGCGCCTCTGCCACGGTCGGCGCCGCCCGAGCCACCCCGGCTCGCCACCTGCCCCTGGGAACTGCGCAAGCTTATCCCCTCGCTCGTCGGCTAGCTCTTGTCGTCTCCATGTCGCCCTGCAAGCTACAAAACGTCGGTTCGTCGGTGAACTTATCCCCGGCCGCCGCGGAACCGCCTCGACTCGCCTATTTAAGGAGCCCCGAGCTCGTATCCGCACGCAGGCAGTCCCAATCCATCTCCCTAGGACCCCCATTGGCAACCAATCGACCCAGGGAGGTCTCCTTCCCCATCTCCGGCAACCGCAGCCGCCGCCACTGCCCCGGCCATTCCGGCACCACCAGGGCCTCCCCCTCTCCATTCTCTTCACCAGGAACTTTCTCTTCCTCCCGTGAACCCATCCCCCTACTCGATTTTGATCGGGAACCACCGTAGCCCCAAAACCACTCTGCTCCCGAAGCCCCCTCCGCCGCGAAGCTCACCGCCGACGACTCTTTCCACCCCCGTCTACCCAGCGACCATCGGAAGGACCGCCTCGGTCTCGCGGATCCATCCAGACCCTCTGGAACCCGCGGGGAGCCGCCGTTCACCGGCAACGATCGTCGTTGCCTCGCCTCCGTTCGGGCAGAGGAAGAGGAGGGAGGGATAGACCAGTCAAACCTGACCAGTGGGCCAGGCGGGCCCACTGTCAGTGACTCGCGCGCCGTCCACGCTGGAGTAAGTGGAAGCGTATAACCAAAATGCGTTTTCGACATGTACATGTTTATTCGAAACGTTTTCTTTTCTGTTTTATTTTAAAAACAGATTTTGACCACAACTTTGACTGCCTATAACTTTTTAATTATAACTCCAAATGAGTTGATTCTTTTTCCTACCTTCCTCAAATTCTGTCTAGTTTATTTTAAGATTTATTTCAAAAAATTTCAACCAACTTTTTGTGCTGTTTTGAAAATGTGTGTTAATTCAAAATATCTTTTGAATAGGATTTTTGGAGAGAGGAGAAAGCTTTCAAAAGTTTTGGAGTGCACCCTACCTTTCCACACCTTGAGGGCAAGCATCTTGAACCCTGGCATAATATTTTTGATGTGTTGGTTGACGCGTTTATAACACCACCTCATTTCGGAGAGCTCATTATTTTATGTGGTGATTCGATCATTTGCATGGATGCATATTAGTGACTTTCCTTGCTGTTGGAAATGAATATACTTGTGATGGGAATCATCCTCATGTGCCTTGCATGCATGCCGGAAAGGAATCCGGGAAAGCTTCTGCCTTGGGTAGGCGTGAGCTGGTCGCCGGTCTCCGTCAGGACGGTTATGTCCGGTATGGCATGGTAAGGTATGATGAGTGTTGGTTTATTGGTTGAAATATTTTGTTATAAATGTCATGCAAGGAATTCAAAAACCTCCCGAGTCGACTGTAGATCGAGTCTTGTTCCAGTAACCCCCATACTTGCCTCGTACTACCACTTGTCCCTGCCGCAGGTAGGGTACGGTTCAGTAAGTCGTCAACCCCTTTCAAGCACACACCGTACAGAGAGGCCATGGTGGGAGTTACCGGCTGTAGCCGGTAGACAGGCCACCTGGTCCGGGGACATGGGTGTTTCCGGTTGGGACCGAGAGGGGAGGCCATCGCTTAGAGTGCGCGATATAAATTTGATCCCATGCTACGCGAGGTTGTAGCCTCCCCACTTAGAGTTAAGCTGGTGTGTGATTCCAGATACCGGTGAGTTAAGCTGGTGTGTGCAAGTCAGGTGTGTTTTCTATTAAAAGACCGTAGACGGAATTAGTCCCGATGGACTAAAGGAATCCGTTACTCATGGGTAAAGAGTACACCCTCAGCAGAGTTTAAACCTATTCGAATAGCCGTGTCCATGGTTAAGGATTACAGTCTGGGATGGGTCAAGTGTCGGTCTTAGTGTCGGTCTTCGGAGGAGAAAATTGATAAAACCAGAACTTGGATTGTGACATGTGAAGATTATGGTTATTATTATTTTGGACTAACCCATTATATCATTGAGTATCCCTGGGACGGTTCTAACTCCTGGATATATTCATTGTAATTATTTTACTTTAAAAGCCCTTTATGTGGTGTCGCTGAGACGCCCGACTGTGGCATTGCTTGATACTTATTTACTTTAAAAGCCCTTTATGAGGTGTCGCTGAGACGCCCGACTGTGGCATTGCTTGACACTTATTTACTTTAAAAGCCCTTTATGTGGTGTCGCTGAGACGCCCAACTGTGGCACTGCTTGTCATTTATTTACTTTATAAGCCCTTTATGTGGTGTCGCATAGACGCCCGACTGTGGCATTTTATTCCCACTCCTTTATTACTTATTCATGTTGCATATAAATAACCTGCTTGCATGCATAAGAGATGTTTTATCTACGACTGACGATGTGATCATAGAATATTTCAGTGCATGTTTATTAATTTTATTATTACAGTGTTCATAATGTTTGCGAGTACATTCAAAGTACTCACTAGCTTGTCCCTGGCTATTGTCTTGGCCAGATATCTGCTTGGAGAGGAGTGTTGCGATGACAGCCCCGGAAACTAAGCAATGTGGATAGCAGCCTCGCGAAGATAGGAGTTAACCTGGTCAGCTGTTCCTGTGGGACATGGAGAGTCATAGATCCTGATGACTCACAAATCGCTTCCGCCTTCAACCTCTAGAAACCCTTTTGTTGTACTCACAGGCCCGAATGGTCTTGTACTACACATTTTGTATTTCTTTTGCTTGGAATTTCTATGTCAAGTTAGTGCCTCATCAGCTAACAGTAATTCTGGGGCTGGTGAGCACAACGGCCATTTTTCTGGAAATTAATGCCCGGAAAACCGGTTGCGACAGACTTGGTATCAGAGCCAGGCTGACCATTGGCTAATCCTATCTTAGCCAGGTCTATAAACTTAGGCAAACCAACCCACCAGACCTTAACCAAACCCCAGCCAAGCTTCTCGTGCAAGATAGCCACACAGTGACCCGACACCTTTTGGCAGTCGGTGCCCCACCTACCAGCCTAGCCTGTCGATCACGCGCCAGTGACTGGCCCCTAAATAGTCCTTTTCCGCAAGCGTGCAAAGGAAGACTTTGTCCCCTTTTTCCTATAAAAAGGGCACGCTGGCTCCAACCCAGCACAGCACAGCCGCTACCCCAAACCAAGCCACAATGCCTGGCCCTGTCGTGCACAATGAGACCACAGCAACCAACCTTGCAGGCTTTGTGACCATACTCGCAAACCTCACCCGTCGTGCCTATGCGTTAGAAGAGCCCCCGGAATATGTTGTGTACCAAGGACCCATGAGCGGTGAGAGCCGACAATTCTGGGCCACTGTACACATCTACGGTAGGGGTCTAGCGCCCAAGCGCCCCTACAGGTTCACTGGAAGAACAACTTCCTTTGAGCCACAAGCCATCCAACTAGCTGCTCGAGAGGCTATAGTTCATCTCCGGCACTTGTCGCCCAGAGTTAACTGTCGCTCGTTCCACTACTACCCCAGACGTGAAGGGTATGGTATACCACCCCTAGTTGCCAATGGAGATCACGAGATAGATCCTGCATTGTTGCACCTAGTGCGCTATGTAAGTGCATTAGAGGAACTGTGCGATCAAATCACCATTGATCTAATCGCAGCTCGTGGAGAGCTGGTTCATCGAGCCCCGGCGAGAGAAGAGAACGAGCCCAACGCCGACAACCCAGTCGTGTTGTTTGGACACCCGATCGAGTCCCTGAGGTCTGCCCCAGCCGCCGGCCAAGGTACTTCGATAACCCTAGAAGTGCTTCGTCGCCTCTTGGGAGCACACTCCAACGGGGTTGTGGCCAACAATCCTCGAGATGGTCATCATCGCTACCCCGAGCCTGCAGCCCCTCAACCCACTCCAGCTAATTCTGACGGTGAGACCCGTGGAGAAGCCTCGACATCCACAAGGCATGCCCGCTTGGATGTAAACGAGGTAGACTAAGTCACTCGAGTAGTGTCGAATCTTAGTGTATTTCCCTGCTTTGTAATCATGTGACTACGTAAATAAACGCCATCCGTTGTCGTGCCTCTGTTTTAAATAGTAGCCTTGCATGGATATGCCAGCATGCGGTATACAATTTCTATACCAGGCACAGATACGAAAAACCTTCCCGACAACCCCACAGTGACACGTCACTTTAGCGAAATGTGTGTATCCGTGGCTTGACCCCGACCCTTGGAGCAGAGCTGACAATTTCTTTACCTCTCACCACGGTAAAAGTGACCCAGCTCCGGTACTATAAAGAGGCCACCGCGTGACCTTGCCAAAGCACCCCTCATCTTGTGCACCATCCTCACAACCATTTCTTGCCATGCCGAGCCCCAGCATTTATCTGAGAACCCCAGATGCAACCCCGGGTAGTTTTGTCAAGATATTGTGGGATTTTACCTTTAGTACCATGGGCGCTACCCAGCCACCCCAGTACGAGCTGTTCAAATCGAGAATTACCCCTTCCACCTCGAGATATTGGGCAGCAGTACACATCGCTCCCATAAACTCAAACCAGGACCCAACGGAGGTCTCCTTCGTGGGAAAATCTATGCCGACCCCGCAAATGGCCGTAGAAGCTGCCACATACGAAGCGCTTGCTCGCCTTCGATTCGCGGTACCCTATGCCAGCGAACGAGGGTATTATTACTTTCCGAGCCGTGCAGCACCCGGAGGAGTAACATCTTTCCCCGGCGGACGAATTGAGAGAGACCCAGTCCTGGCCAACCTTGTCCAGTACGTCATCGCTCAAGAGCGTTTAACCCAACGCGTGATGGGTTATCTCCAGAGCCTCGTAGATTTAAATCCTCAGATCGCCATCGGCAGATCACTAAGACCCGACCAGGAGAGACACATACATCGACTGGTCAATCCACTTTCCCCGATAGAAGAGGAGTGTATCCCAGTACCAGAGACGTTTTCTCGGGACCCCGTCCAGTTACCGTTTTCATTGTAGACATCGCTGCTGTGTTCATTACTGCAACATTTATTTATGTGATGTAACTTATGCGTGGTACCCCGAGTTTGCGCAGCGAGCCAATCATTTAGTTTCTATTAATGTGAGTGGTTCTGTTGTGGTTTGACTCTAGTATATTACTGTTTTCTCTCGCAGATAATCCTGGAGTGAGATTTCTTTTTCCTGAGTTGCTACATCTGCACCTTCTCACGACATGGATTATTTTATTTCACGCAACACCATGGCAACAGACTCACAACCTTAATCTTTCGAACACATACACTGTTTGCAAAAATTTTGCAACCGCGTTACATCTAACTAAGCACCCCCGAACAACAGTTAACACCCGGCACACCCCACCTACTCCTCGTGATCACCACCACCGCAGAGAACCAACACCCGAGCAGCAGCATCGCGACGATCGTCGAGGATCATCGCGCACAAGAGCGCGGGAAAGCACGCGGGAGGGAGGAAGAAGAGAGAACCAGAGGGAGAAGAAGAGGCTGACTATGGGCCCCGGGTCCACCTGTCGGCCACAGAGAGCATTGTGCTCTCGGGTACGACCAGCGTATTTTTAAATTTAGAAGTTATTCTAAATTTATATCCAGCGTAGAAATCTCTCGTTTTTGTCCCTAACCGTAGATTTTTCCACGCAGCGCCAGTATTCACACTATGGTTTTTACACCACTTATTGCCCTCTCACTGTAGCCACATTTTTACTGCATATAATTTTTCTTAAATCAGCTTTTAACAAATCTCGAGGACGAGATTTTCTTTTAGGGGGTAGTGTTGTGACACCCCAGAATTTTGTCCTTGTTTTAATGAATTAAAATTTTGCCAGGAAATTAAAACTTTGATTTTCTGGGCTCCCTTTTGATTTTTTTGAACCATTTTCTTCCTTGTTATAATGGAGCTTTTCCCAAAGTGAAAACTTTTCAAACATGTTATTGGACTTGTTTTACCTCTCAAGAAAAACTCTTCTTTTATTAATAGAACCAATTAATAATTGATTTGCTTGATCTTTATTTTCTAGAAAAAATGGTTTTTCCAAGGTTATATGGCCATATTTGCACTACAATCATTTGATAAAATCACTTAAAATTCCAACCAAAATTTGGAGATGTCATGTGATGATTTTAAATAACTTTTATGCAATAATATCTTTTATTCTTATAATATTTTGAACTCTACACCAAATTTACTTCTCTGGTCCAGAGTGCAATTTTGCACTACAACTCATTTATATATTTCTTTCTAGCCTCCACCAAAATTATGGGATGTTGGTAGTAGCATATGATTCAGCTTCCTGCAAAAACCTAGTGATGTTCTTTGAAAATTTTGAGTGAATCAACCTATTTTCCATTCTGGCCCAGCCTTGTGATTTCTACTGCAACCCTATTTATTTTTGCTCCAGTGACCTTGTGCTTTCTTCTACTTGTAGTCCTCCCTGCTAAACTCCTAAGTCCAGGAGAGTGAATCCATTGGATGATTCTAAATGCTTGCAAACATGCCCTCTCCTTTCTGTCCAGAATTGTAGTTTTACAAAACTTGCACTAAGAAGTTTCTGCTTTCGGCAAACTAACTTCACCACCTTCTTATGCATCTAAAGAGACCCCACTCTGGAAGATTTGGCCACTCCAAGAAATGCCTAAGTGCCCTTGGCATTTTGTCAAACACCTTAAGTGCAGGAACAGCTTTGACATGGCTTTTGTCATTGCACTGTGAACTTGCACCTCTGAGCAAACTAACATGTCCACTAGACTCCCAGATACTCCTAACCTAGGTCTACTAAGTGCCACCCTCACCCAAGCTCTGCGGCATGCACTAGCATTTCGTCGAACACGTCCCGGGCGTGCTCTGGGCGCACCCAGAGCGTGCATTTGGCACGCACGCGCGTCCGAGCCGCCGCGTCTCGCCCCGCACCCGTCCTGGCCCTTGGCCAACCGCAGCCAGCACGCCACGTATCCTTCTGCACCACCACGCCACCCCGACCACCCCTGGCAACCCCAGCGCCGCCGTCAGGGCACTCTTGGCGGCACGCCGGCGTCCGCAGTGCGCCTCTGCCACGGTCGGCGCCGCCCGAGCCACCCCGGCTCGCCACCTGCCCCTGGGAACTGCGCAAGCTTATCCCCTCGCTCGTCGGCTAGCTCTCGTCGCCTCCATGTCGCCCTGCAAGCTACAGAATGTCGGTTCCCGGTGAACTTATCCCCGTCTAGTTTATTTTAAGATTTATTTCAAAAAATTTCAAACAACTTTTTGTGCTGTTTTGAAAATGTGTGTTAATTCAAAATATCTTTTGAATAGGATTTTTGGAGAGAGGAGAAAGCTTTCAAAAGTTTTGGAGTGCACCCTGCCTTTCCACACCTTGAAGGCAAGCATCTTGAACCCTGGCATAATATTTTTGATATGTTGGTTGACGCGTTTATAACACCACCTCATTTCGGAGAGCTCGTTATTTTATGTGGTGATTCGATCATTTGCATGGATGCATATTAGTGACTTTCCTTACTGTTGGAAATGAATATACTTGTGATGGGAATCATCCTCATGTGCCTTGCATGCATGCCAGAAAGGAATCCACGAAAGCTTCTGCCTTGGGTAGGCGTGAGCTGGTCGCCGGTCTCCGTCAGGACAGTTATGTCCGGTATGGCATGGTAAGGTATGATGAGTGTTGGTTTATTGGTTGAAATATTTTGTTATAAATGTCATGCAGGGAATTTAAAAACCTCCTGAGTCGACTGTAGATCGAGTCTTGTTCCAGTAACCCCCATAGTTGCCTCGTACTACCACTTGCCCCTGCCGCAGGTAGGGTACGGTTCAGTAAGTCGTCAACCCCTTTCAAGCACACACCGTACAGAGAGGCCATGGTGGGAATTACCGGCTGTAGCCGGTAGACAGGCCACCTGGTCCGGGGCCATGGGTGTTTTCGGTTGGGACCGAGAGGGGAGGCCACCCCTTAGAGCGCGCGATATAAAATTGATCCCATGCTACGCGAGGTTGTAGCCTCCCCACTTATAGTTTTGCTTAACAAGTGTCGTGGGTGATTCCAGATACCGGTGAGTTAAGCTGGTGTGTGCAAGTCAGGTGTGTTTTCTATTAAAAGACCGTAGACGGAATTAGTCCCGATGGACTAAAGGAATCCGTTACTCGTGGGTAAAGAGTACACCCTCTACAGAGTTTAAACCTATTCGAATAGCCGTGTCCATGGTTAAGGATTACAGTCTAGGATGGGTCAAGTGTCGGTCTTAGTGTCGGTCTTCGGAGGAGAAAATTGATAAAACCAGAACTTGATTATGACTTGTGAACATTATGGTTATTATTATTTTGGACTAACCCATTATATCATTGAGTATCCCTGGGACGGTTCTACCTCCTGGATATATTCATTGTAATTATTTTACTTTAAAAGCCCTTTATGTGGTGTCGCTGAGACGCCCGACTGTGGCATTTCTTGATACTTATTTACTTTAAAAGCCCTTTATGAGGTGTCGCTGAGACGCCCGACTGTGGCATTGCTTGACACTTATTTACTTTAAAAGCCCTTTATGAGGTGTCGCTGAGACGCCCGACTGTGGCATTGCTTGACACTTATTTACTTTAAAAGCCCTTTATGAGGTGTCGCTGAGACGCCCGACTGTGGCATTGCTTGACACTTATTTACTTTAAAAGCCCTTTATGAGGTGTCGCTGAGACGCCCGACTGTGGCATTGCTTGACACTTATTTACTTTAAAAGCCCTTTATGTGGTGTCGCTGAGACACCCAACTGTGGCACTGCTTGTCATTTATTTACTTTATAAGCCCTTTATGTGGTGTCGCATAGACGCCCGACTGCGGCATTTTATTCCCACTCCTTTATTACTTATTCATGTTGCATATAAATAACCTGCTTGCATGCATAAGAGATGTCTTATTTACGACTGACGATGTGATCATAGAATATTTCAGTGCACGTTTATTAATTTTATTATTACAGTGTTCATAATGTTTGCGAGTACATTCAAAGTACTCACTGGCTTGTCCCTGGCTATTGTCTTGGCCAGATATCTGCTTGGAGAGGAGCGTTGTGATGACAGCCCCGGAAACTAAGCAATGTGGATAGCAGCCTCGCGAAGATAGGAGTTAACCTGGTCAGTTGTTCTTGTGGGACATGGAGACTCATAGATCCTGATGACTCACAAATCGCTTCTGCCTTCAACCTCTAGAAACCCTTTTGTTGTACTCACAGGCCCGAATGGTCTTGTACTACACATTTTGTATTTATTTTGCTTGGAATTTCTGTATCAAGTTAGTGCCTCATCAGCTGACAGTAATCCTGGGGCTGGTGAGCACAACGGCCATTTTTCTAGAAATCAATGCCCGGAAAACCGGTTGCGACATCAGACGGAAGATCCCTTTCACACCATCACTCGGAACTTCGCAAGTAAAGAAATTCACTCGACAAGAGGCCAAGAATGGATCAAGGCGACGAAAAGAAGTTGACGACATCATCCGTGACAATTGATCCAAAATAAGACGATCATATAGCACGAAGAACCAGTCGGAAAGATCCCCAAGTCCTCCCCCACTCGAACCTCGATCCATTCGGGGGCTAATGATGAAGCTATGTACCAAGGGTAGGGGCATGGACCTATCCTAAGTACCCTACCCAAGGACAACCCTAGAAGAAGTCACCTTTCAATCGACTTGGAGGTATCCCACTCGACGGATTCAAGACACTCGACCATGAAGCTATCACTCGACCAAGGCCTAACCACTCGACCGCCAGGAGATCTAAAGTCACTCCGCACAGCAAACGGTCGGTCATTAAGTAGCTTTTATGGTCATCATAGCACTTTATTAGGGGCGTTACCAGTAACGCCCAGTCTTAATGTACTTTAAACCCTGCATTACTGAGGGCTGGAGGGGCCTGGCGAACTCTATATAAGCCACCCCCCTCCTCAGTATCAAGGGTTCGCACCCCTGTTATTCATACACACATAATCCAATCGACCACCTCTGGGCACCGAGACGTAGGGCTATTACTTCCTCCAAGAAGGGCCTGAACTCATAATCCTCGTGTGCTTACCGCTCCTCCATAGCTAAGATCTAGCCTCTCCATACTTACCCCCCTACATCACTGTCAGAGTTAGAACCACAACAACGAGCATATCCGGGCCTGCCTAGAATAGCATGATAGGCACTGTGGAAATCTACCACCTTAAACGTTAACTTCTCCTTGCAGAAATTATTGGAATCCCCAAAAACCACATCAAGAGCAATCTGTCCGAGTGACTTGGCCTTCTTTCCGGGGGTGACACCGTGGAACTGCATGTTTCTCTCACTGAGTTTGGACATCGGAATGCCCATCCCTTGGAGGGTCTCAGCATACAGAATATTCAGACCACTGCCACCATCCATAAGGACTTTAGTCAGTCGGGTGCCCCCAACGACTAGGTCGACCACCAATGCTTGCCTCCCGGGGGTGGCGACATGCACTGGGTGATCTGACTGGTCGAATGTAATGGGAGTTTTGGACCACTTCAAGTACGTCATAGTTGCCGGAGCAACCATGTTCACTTCTCTGTTAATGACTTTCAGTCGACTTTTGCTCTCGACATCAGCAAAAATTACCAAGGTAGCATTGACCTTAGGGTAACCATCGTCTTCTTCTTTCTCTTCATCCTTATCAGAGTCCTTCTCACTGGGTTAACCCTCTCAGAACTGCTGAATCAGGAGTCGACATTGTCGAGTGGTATGCTTGGGCAAAATGAAGTTACCCTCTTCATCTTTCTTCGTGTGAATATGGCACGGCAAATCCAATACTTCTTGGCCTGACTGATCTTTCACCTTTTTGGGCACCCACAGCCCCTTAGGATTTCCCTTAAACTTTCCTTGCACATTCAGAACTGCGACTTCGGCAGGACCCACAGGCTCAGCTTTACGTTTTTGCTTCCCACTGGTGTTTCCACCTCTGGTGTCCTGGTTGACTGGTTTCCCCTTGCCATTGCGGAGTCGGTCTTCCTCTTCGCCGTTTGCATACCGAGTGGCTATTTCCATCATTCTACTAAGAGACATATCTCTGGAATGACCGAATTTCGGGATAAGCTCTCTGTATCTAACGCCCTCTTTGAAGGCGCAAACTGCTTGATGCTTTGACACATTCTCCACTACATGGTGAAGGGTGGTCCATCTCTGGATAAAATCTCCCAAAGTTTCACTCGGCTTTTGGACGTAATGCTGAAATTCTGTTAGCCCAAAGGGTCGCTTACTGGTGCCTTTGAATGTTTTGATAAGCACTCGGGCCAAATCTTCCCAGCAGAAAATGCTTCCAGGAGCCAACTGATTTAACCAGGCCCTGGCTGAGCCTTCAAGCATCAGGGGAAGATGTTTCATGGCCACATCATCATTACCTCCACCAATCTGCACTGCCACCTGGTAATCTTCTAACCAAGTGTTTGGCTTTGACTCACCGGTGAACTTGCTCACACCAGCAGCCAATCTGAAGTTGGGTGGGATCTCAGCGGCTCGGGTGGCTTAAAAGTGCTAGTTATCGACTATAGGGGGGTGAATAGGCAATTTTTATGGAAATCTTCAAACCACGAGGTCTTTGAAGACAAACAGATGAAATGAACCTATTGATATGCAGCGGAAGATAGACTACACTAGACAAGCCATAGTCAAGTAATCAATGTTGTGAAAGAACGAAGACTATCAGCAGCTAGGTAGTATGGATCAGAATGGAAGACAATATGAAGCCAAACAGGTAATAGTATTCACACAGTGAAGTCAATCAGATCAGACAAGCAAGCAATGACTTCACAAAGATAAACTGAAAAGTAAATGGAGTAGAGGATAGAACCTGTTGCTTGGTGAAGACAAGGATTTGGTAGACCAGTTCCAGTTGCTGCGATAACTATACGTCTGGTTAGGGAGGCTGAGATTGAACTCAGAAGACTGCGTCTTCACCTTATTCCCCTTGAGCGAAGGACACCCAGTCCTCGCCCAATCACTCTGGTAAGTCGTCAAGGTAGCCTTCCAAACCTTCACAGACTCCGTTCACGGACGATCCACAATGGCTCTTGGATGCTCATAACGCGATGCCTAACCGGCTGGAGGATTCACAGTCCTCAAGTGTAACAAGTCTTCAGGCCACGCAGACAGAAAGACTTCAGTGATGCCTTACACTCTTTGGCTCTGGGTGTTTTGGGCATTGTCCCCGCAAGGATCTCTCTCTCTCTCTCTCAAAGGCTTCGGAGGTGGGTTGCTCTCAAACGACAAAAGCTCTGCACTAACTCTGAGCAGGCACCAATTTATGTTGTAGGGGGTGGGCTATTTATAGCCAGGAGGCGACCTGATATGTCCGAAATTACCCTGGGTCACTAAGGAACCGACACGTGTCCAACGGTCGGATTTCAAACACACGCGGCAGCTTGGCTTGAGCTACAAGCAAAGCTGACTCATCCAGCTCTGGATAAGATTTGCTCTCATTGTCTTCGCTCGAAGACATAGAATTTTGGTTGAGCATCACATCAGTCACTCTGACTTTGTTCACTTGGACCCCACTTAATAGTACGATAGTTCCTATGACTCAATAAAGAAGAAAAGGAAACTACAAAACAACTATGTCTTCGCACTCCATAGTCTTCAAGTGAATGTCTTCACATGTAATTATCTTCATCGTGAATGTCTTCATGAACCACCATTGTCTTCACACATTTTTAGGGGTCATCTCTGGTAGGTAAACCGAATCAATAAGGGACTACTACCTGTGTTATCCTGCAATTCTCACAAACACATTAGACCCTCAACCAAGTTTGTCGTCAATACTCCAAAACCAACTAGGGGTGGCACTAGATGCCCTTACAATCTCCCCCTTTTGGTGATTGATGGCAAAATGGTTGAAGTTCTCAATGGGGATAAAATTATGTGGAAGTTAAAGATCAAAGTCATTATCTTCATAGGTTGAAAAGGCCCCCCTAAAGATGTGCATATGAGTAGTTTGCTTTTGAATGCAAATGCACATTGCAGGTTTTACTTTGTGGAGATCCTCTTCAACTCATGAAGACAACTCATCATGCATACATAGGTATAATGAAGATAATGAAATGCATAATGATAGACGGGCGTCTGCAGAATGACTTCATGCGGAATTTATCATCGCATCACAAAGTAGGAGACAACCATCAAGTTTAAGTGTTACAACTCAAGAGCCAAATAGTTTCAAAATGAGAGTTGTAAGAAGTTAGCAAAAATAAGGCAACCACCCCATATTGACCCGCTTGAGGGCTATCAACCTCATATGCTTCTCCCCTTTTGTCAGGAGGACCAAAAAGGTTTGAAGAGGATCTACTCGTTCCCAGTTGGAGAAGATGTTGGAGCAGCAGGGTCGATGGTGGTGTTGGGCGGTGCAGACAGGCTTGATGCACAGTCATGGTGCAGAGAAGCCATTGCTGGTGAAGTAGCATCGTCTTGTTCATCGACGACTCTCGCAACAACAATTGCAGCCGAAGATGAATGCTGAGAATCTTCAATGGAAGGTGTTGGACGCCAACTTGCAGATTGTGGAGGCCTGGAATCAAACTTGAATTTCTCTGTGAAGCCATCTTCACGAAGATCATCTTCAGAGCAGAGCAGTGTGAGGCCCTTCCAGGACCGCCGACAGGCTTCATGCACGACGAATAAATTCTTGGTGGCCAAGTTGCGAATGCGATTTACACCAACCAGAAGACTCTGCATTTGGCGCTTCAGCCAGTCATGATGCTTATCCTGCTTTTGATGAAGGGACACAACAAGCTCTCATACTAGGGAAAACCTTATACACAGAACTTTAGCAGTAGCACTGGTTAAAATGGGGCTCTAGTGCTAAATAGTAGTAGCGCGTGCACGTGAACCGCGCTATGGATACCGGTGTAGCAGTAGCGCTTCTTCAGGGAAAAGCGCTACTACTAAAATTCCCACTACTAGCCGATAGGCTACGAATAGTTGTAGCGACCTTCGAGAAACCACGCTACCACTAAGATTATTGTAGCAGCGCGTTTTCCGTGAAAAGCGCTACTGCTAATGAGAAGAAAATAAAATGAAAAAAATAGAAAAGTAAATGAAAATGAAAGAAATAGAAAAAGGAAAAAGGAAAAATATAAAGAAAAATAAAATAAAAATAAAAATAAAGGAGAATGGCATAGCAGTAGCGTCTGTTCATAACAGACGCTATAGATAATATAGTAGCAGCGTGTTTTTTAGACCCCCGCTATAGAAAGGGAAAAGGAAATACGAAAAGAAAAGGAAAATAAATAGCTATAGTAGTAGCGCGTTTTGTAAAAAGCGCTATAGCTAACTTAGATATATCACGTTTTTACTTCCAGAGTTACCGCTACGTTTGACTTAACCCCCGCGCAGTTTTCCTCCCCCGGCCACCACTTCTCCCCCAAATCCCTCGCCCCACTTCGCCGCCGTCTCCCCACTTTGACGTCGCCCCCTTCACCGCCGTCTCCTGCTGACGTCGACGCCCCCAGAGCGACCAGAGCCGCGCGTCGTCGACGTCACCGGAGCTGCCCCAACGCCACCGGAGCCGCACGGCCTCATCAACGCAACCGGAGCCGCCCTCGCTACCACCGGAGCCACCCTCGACGCCCCTGCCTCCCTCGCAACAACTGCCTCCCTCGCCGTCACCGGAGACGCCCCTGCCTCCTCGCCACCACTGCCTCCCTCGCCACCACCGGAGCCATCCTCAGTAAGCCCCACCCCTCCTCTCTCTCTCATGCATAGCACAAACATTGGACAGAGAACTAGCTAGCTAGGTTAACTAGTTTAATTAGGTTAATTATCTAGGTTAGTGCAAAAAATTAGTTAGGGCTTTGACAGAGAACTAGTTAGGTTAACTAGTTTAATTAGGTAAATTATCTAGGTTAGTGAAAAAATTTAGTTAGGGCTTTGACAGAGAACTAGCTAGGTTAACTAGTTTAATTAGGTTAATTATCTAGGTCAACTAGGTTAACTAGCTAGGTTAACGAACTAGGTTAACTAGCTAGGTTAATTAGGTTCGTTAGGTTAACAAGCTAGGTTAACTAGGTTGGCTAGGTTAGAGCAAAAAAATATTTTAGAGCATTAGGTCAGAAGGGTTAGAGAAGATGGAGTTCCTTTGCAATTTAATTGGGTTCTGTCCTAGGCAGAGAAGGGTTAGAGAAAATAATGTGTGTGTGTGTGTGTGTCTGAGAGGAATAGCTAGAACATAATTTCGGTTCTGTCCAAGGCAGAGACGTGTTTAGTGAGGTCATTTTACAAAGGTTTTTGATTTTTGAAAAGACCACTATTTTTCAAGGAAAATAATTTAGGAAAGTTTTATTTTAAAGATGATCCCTTCCTAGACTTTTAGCTTTAAACAAAAAAAAAGCATTTAGCTAAAAATAAAAAATAGTAGCTATGGCATTTAGCTTTAAACAAAAAACAGAATTGATGTTATATGATATATGTCATTGATGTTCATTTGCATATTACATTATTGTTGATTATATCTTTTCATTGAAGTGGTCCTGTTATATCTTTTCATTGAAGTGGTTCGTTGTGCCTAAGTGGCCTTTTTTTGTTTCTAGGGAATGAAGCCGAGTGGCCTATGTTTTGCCGGAATGTTGATTCATTTCCGTTCCGGCAAATTTTAGGTGCTTGATTTGTCCACTTTCTAGCAAAGGTCATGGCGAAATTTTCCATGAATTTCGGGATGACTTGTGCTACAAACTAGGACATATCGAGTGATCGGGATTTGCCGCACCAGAAAGGAATCAACGTTCCTGCAAAACATAGGCCCTTTTTTATGTGATTATTCATCTTATTAGGTCTAGAATTAATTGACTAGATTTAATCGTAGGAAACATGGCTAGCAACGATGAAGGACAGGTTTCTGGTGACTACGACGACGCCTACCTGGCGGCAGACGAATTTTTGAGCCTTGTCGACGATCAACGGTTGTTGTTGCTGGGCCCACCTGTCACATCCGAGACCGACATCGAGACCAGCGCCGAGAATAGCATTGAGACCCAAACCGGCACTGAGACTGGCGGAGCCACTATAGAACCGAAACCGAAGAGGAGACTTCGACGCCCAAACTTGCTCATCACTACTAGAGTGGTGGTCACGAAGGTGGTCGACGGCAATTTTGAGCCGAAAGAGCCTGCAGAAGCGCGAGCGTGCTACGGCAATCAAATAGGATGCATCGTATGGGCAACCGCCACCATCAATGATGAGAAACTAGGGAAGATAGAAAATATGAGGCCCTCCCTCCGGAAGAAGCTGCACCAGGTATTCTTGTTCCCGGGCCAGGATGAAAAGAAATATACCGATCCAGATAAAGACCCAACAATGAAGAAGATGAACAAACGCGCCATGAGGAAGTTTAGCGACGCGTTGGCCACCTGGAAAGTAATGGTGAAAGAAAGGATCATCGACAAAAAGGAACCCTACTCCGAGATTGTAAAGGATAATCCGACAATTACGGAAGAGCAGTTTGAAATATTCAAGGCGGCTTGCGATGCCGAAGCTGCCAAATAAAAGTCAAAGTACATGAAGGGGCTTCAAGAGAGAACATGGGATGCCACCACCTTGGAAGTCGTGGTTACGTGGGGAAGAGGTCCATATGGGCCAAGGAGGACGCGGAATGCGAAAGTCTGGGCATCCCAGACCCCTTGGCAGAGTTCAGCGTCCCGTAGGAGCATGACGTCCTCAGGGCCCGGTATCGTTGGGATCTAGTGAAGAAGGTTTTCTAGACGGATGCGGTCACGACAGAGTTCATACTGTTGGTAATTTTAGTTTCTGATCAGTTCGACTGCACATTTAGTCATATTTGTAAACGATCCTTTTTCCTTTTGCAGAGAGAGCAGCATAGGATTGCGGCCGAAAGCGACTCGCCATCTGAGGCGTTGGCAAGGCCCAAGTGGGACACCCCATTCAACCGGGCCATGAACATATTGAAATGACGCGTATGGACGCGTGCACGAGTGGACACTCCGCCGTTGTATGGACGCGTGCACGACGTCGGAGACGGCGCCACGTGGAAGAAGTACTACCGTGAGAAAACAGAGGAGAGAAAGGAAAGACAAATGTTAACTGAAGAAAACATCGACAAGAAGGTTGAGATTGTGGTTGAGAAGAAATCAGGTGAGACAGTCAAAGCAGCGGTAGCTGCCGCAAAACGGGAGATGGCAGCGACGTGTGGTGTCTTGGTTCCGGCTATCGTCAGTTGGAGCAGGCAAAATCCAAAGATGCAGCGGACTTTCCCCTTGTCGACTTCTTCAGGAGCAGCTCGACTAGCGTTGCACCAGCACCCGCTCCCACACCTGCACCAGCACTGGCTCCCGCACCAGCTCCTGCACTGGCTCCCGCACCTGCTCATAGCAGCCCGTCCTCTGTCTCGGACGTGCTCGGCGGTGCTTCATCTTTGGCTGAGCTCGATGCCCTCACGGTACCTGTCACACTGGCCCTCTTCAATAAATGTATAATCTCTCATTTCCGTTGCCTTTCAGATGTCTCACGTCGCAAACATGTCTTTGCAGGGCGACGTAAACCCGTGCACCATATTGTACACCATTAGCGGCCAGAAGGTGGACGTGGGGAAGGCGACGATAATGAAGCCGAAGGAACAATTGTTCCGCAGCCGGCCGATCCCCCCTAACGTCTTCAAGGTTTCCATGGCCAATGTCAAACCGGGCCATGAGAATTTGGCTCCTCCGGTACTACTAGGGGGAGATGACGACGAGACCCCGCGACGGCTTGGCGATTGCAAGAGGTCAATCCTGTTGTGGCCAAAGAGTCTGCTTCATCTGGTGGCGTCCAGGAGCACACCCACGACCACACAACCTCAGCAAGGTATGAACATCAACAACCCACCTACCCAATTAGCGTCGCCTGTCGTGCTGGGTGATAGCGAACGGGGTGAGGAAGAGGCTCAATTAGTCGCAGATGACGTCGCCGCCGTCGAAGAAGCAATGCATGATATCAATGCCATGGATGAGGATGAGGCTGATGATGACACTCTACAGTATCTCAATACTGGCACCTATGAAGATGGAGGATTGATGGCTCAGCAGTATGAGTACTCAGAGTTTGAGCGTCATGAGTCGGTGCCTGAATTGCCGCCTCCGGAGGCTGAATGTATTATAGACGACCTTCCAGTACCAAAGAAGCATAGGCAGAGAGCGAGGAAAGGCAACGATAAAGCTGCTTCTATGATCCAGCCGCCTCCGCAGCCTCGGGTTCAAGACCGTATACCTATCCCCGGTGCGGCGAAATACCATATCCCCGGTGAACCAATCCTACCTAAGGCAGCGGTAGAGGCCATACATGGCGATCTAAGGAGACTTCATGACGATGTGTTGCGGGGACAGAAAATCCTAATCGCCTCGGAAAATCCAGGATACCCACTCTACGTGGTTAACGTGCCGCGGCAAAGGAAGTACGTCGACACATTCCCCACGAAGAAGTTATTCCTTCAATTCGATTACATCTTCGACATGTTTCACTTGAAAAAGCCGGATTTTACGTTTTTCCTCCTTTTTGCCTTGCACATGAACTACATCATCGGGATTGAGCAGATACCTTATATCTGTGTCGCTGACCCGTACTTCATGCACGAGGGCTTCTTGGCAGTCTGCGCAGAGCACCGTGAATATGCGAGGGACTACATCAGCGATTTCATGGTCACCAATAAGGACAAGGAGACGATTCTCGTGCCTTATCATCCCATGTAAGTCATCCGCGTGGATATCCTTCCTTCGATTTCAATCATTCATTTGCACGGTGGAGGGTAATTAATTTGAGGTGTACTTATTTTGCGCAGCCACGGGCGCGTCGCCCTCATCATCCTTTACCCCCGATTCTCCCACGCTCTTTACTTGGACTCGTCGAAGAACATGAACAAAAAGGATTACACCCACATCAAGTCTGTTCTCGACAATGCTATCTTTTTCTACGGCGTACGGGGTGGAGAGATCAAGACCAAGAAGGCAAGGAATGGCAGGCCCGCCTTCGGCCATAAGACCGACTTCTGCTGCATCCAGCAACCGAGTGATACTCTTAGTGATCGATTCTATGTCCTACACCACATACCGGAGTACAGACGGGATTAGCATAACCTTCGCATGTCACCTACATCCGGCGATGCCCATATTCTGCAATGGACAAAGAGCGTAGGAGATATCCTGGATCATCGACTTCGAGCTGAGTTCTATCACATCCAGCGTGAACTTGCCCAAATCATCATGAAGGAGGTCCTCAAAAAACAGGGATGTTCTACGAGGAAGGGAAAATGTCGCGGGAAGACGTCCGAATACGTGTAGCTGCTCAACGTCTCGACCTGAAGCCTTTCACTAAGCTCAGGGACTATCTCCCCGACTTGGATGGATGGCACGACATGTTGGAGTGATTGTCGATATATGACAATGTGTTCATTTAGTCCATACTTTCTGAATGACAAAACTTTGAGTTATGCACGACGAAACTTTATTTGTGATGTAATTAAACAGTCCACCTCAACTAGCGAAGATCACTCTAGTTAGGGCATTGATTTTGGGTACGATGAACTTTGTTATTTATGCTTATGATATGTTGCTTCTATTTTTGCCAAGTCTGTCTCTTCTGTTGCTCAACTATATATGTTGCATATCATCGACTCATGTGACGATGCAGGTGCATAGATCATCGATGACGAAGAAGTGCTACCCCAGGGGTATACGACGAGTGGCCGGAGTATCAGGCCCAGGTGTACCGGTTTCCAGTTTCGGAGCAACATCTAGTAGTTAGTTTAGGTTCACGCTAGTGTGAGAGAGGGATACGAACCAACGCCTCAAGAAGTACTACATTATGTATGATGAGACATGTCATGTAACTTGTATAGCTATATCGTGATTATGATGTGATGACATGATTTGTGTTGGATGATATGACGAGACTATTATGTGTATGGCATGATGAGCATATTGCATGTTTATGATTGTTGACACCAGATTTTGGCACGACCAAGAACTTAATTAAGATGGCTTCAAATGAAGAAGTGCTCAAAGTAAAAAAGTTCCGTATCATCAAAAGGAGAAACTTTGATGTTTGGGCCATCGCCATCTGATCTCATCTCAAAGGCCGAAGTTGTGTTCGAAATACCGAGATTTTGTATTCAGAACACTATTCGGCTGATTACACCCCCAAGACTGCCTCGTATGGAAAAGTGATCTACACGGATTGTTTTCGTCTCATCGAAGCGATCGATTCTGATATAAGAAACGTCTCAATCCAAGTTCGTATGCAAAAATTACAGCCGAAAATGCGTGGCTGCATCAGGATGGCCGGACACTCCGGGAATGATCATTCGGGTTTTGGATTTCTCCGAGGATGTTTGTCCGGGTTTTGGATTTTTCTGCTGCAGACTTCGTAAAACAGCCGAAAACTCCCTCAAGATGACCTCCGATCAAAAAACGTTCACGTGAAATTTGTTCGTCTCGTCGAAGCGGTCAAAATTGCTTTTGGGCTTATTTTCATCCGAGGCCGTTTAACACCTTAAAAAGGACCCGCAAGGTGCAGCCAGTTTAAACCAAAGAGTTTTGGAAAGTTCGGATAAAACCAATCCGAATTTGACTAGGGTTTTGGACGTGAATCCATGCCTTTTCCTTGCACGGGATGTCCAGCCGCCTCTTATATACCTAAGGGGTGACGGCTGATTGAACAACACACAATCGATCAAATCATCTACCACTTTTTATCTTTTATCTTTTCTCCTTAACCCTAGTTCTTCTTCTTCCTCGTTCTTCGTCTGTTCTTCTTGTTGCAGGGCGGCGAACCTCGAGGCCCTAGGGGCGATCAGGTCGACCTAGGGCAGCCCATAGCCATCGTGCGCCCTGACGGGGTCCCTCCCGGGCATGTGGGGTTTCGGGTCTTCAAAAGCGCCCGTCGGATTGCCTGCATACCTCGCTTCCGGATGGGTCTCCTTCGTCGTGAGCTGCGGTGCATCACCCTCGGCGTGGAGGGTACACGGTGACGTGTTCACGTGCGAACAATGATATGATTAGAATACTGTATAAAACCAATACAAAAACATCGCAAATACGCAGCAAAAAAATGATATGAGAAAATATAGTAGTAGCGCTGGACATAAAAATGCTACTGCTAAAGCACTTATCAGTAGCGCTGGTAGCGTGTGTCAAAACGCGCTACTGTTAAACGTTAGTTGTAGCTCCATATCAGTAGCACGGGTACCCGCGCTACTGATACACCAAATACCCACACTACTGCTAGGCTTTTCTCTAGTAGTGTCTCGGTCGTTGAGGACATGGGGACGATTCTGAGGCCTTTGAGCAATTGTACTGGCAGTGGCTTCAGTGTTGGCACGATGCGGTAGACGCAAGTTGCCAGCCAGAGGATAAGCAGGAACAACAGAGTTTGGCACATGAATGCCTTCAGTTGCCTGAGTGAAGCTTTGATATTCTGCATTTTGCAAGTGGAGTGGCTTCTTGGCAGGCTGAGGGTAGATGGCTTCAAAGGACATATCAACATCAAGCAAAAATACAACGTGGTTGAGAGCTGAAGGCTGATAGTTGATGGTGGAGTGAAGCTTATTGAAGCGCATAACCCAGGGAGCATAGAATTTCAGACCAAAGAGATCAATACCAGAAGCTGCAAGCTGTCGGATGAAGAAATCTTGCGTATTGAATCTGATGCCATTGATGATATAGAAGATCAATGTCTCCATGGCTTCTTCGAGTTTGCCTTCAGAAGAGTTGCCTTTGATAGGCCACAAGGTATGCCTCAGAATGTGATATACTGTGCGGGGCAAGTACTCTAGGTCCTTTACAAAGAACTCCTTGGGGTACTCGGCTTCATGGGGCAAAGGCTTCGTCATACTTAGCATCTGGCTCATGTTGGGCTCTGGCTTCTGGAATATGCTCTGCAGTTCATTCTCATGAAGCTGACAACCTGGTTCAAACAACTCACCAAGAGTGGGCAGGGAAGTAAGCTCAATGATGTCCTGAGCTTCGGCTTCATGATGTACGTCACCTCACATCCACTCAAGGATCCAAGTCTTCGGATCCCTGTTGTAGCCTCGAATGTGAAGTGTGGAATAAAACTGCAGTAGAAGCTCTTCGTTCCAATGTTGTTTGTCAGTAACAAATGGAAGCAGCCCAACGTCTCTGAAGCAGTCCAGAGCCTCCTCAAGGCATGACAGCCCAGCAATAGCATCACAATCCAGACGCTTATGAGGAAAAATCCTGTCTTGGTTGTACAGAATGCAAGAGTAGTAGCTTCGTTGCTGATGGCTACAAAACCTGTCAGAGGAGATCTTGGGCTTCTTGTAGGGGTTCTTGGAGCTGTCAAAGAATGTATCGTGCTCTCTAAAGCTGAGCACACTGAAAGAGCCTTGGGTTGTTGCAGCACTGGGAAGCCTTGGCAATCTTGGCTTCGGCTTCTGATTTTGAGGCCTTTGCTCCACATGATAATCATATTGAGGGCTGGGAGCAGTGGGTGGAACCATAATAGGCCATCTGACAGTCACAAGCTCACCACCATGGTTGTAAGCGCTTTCCATTGTGTGTGGCCTTGGTGGAGGAACGACCACGTTAGAGGTGGTTGGCTACATATTGTCTTCAGGGGCAGCATTGGCTTTGGGCTCCACATTATCTTCAGCCATGACTGCGTCATATTGGCTTCAGTGGTGGCAGCCTCATTGGTTTGAACCTCCACATTTTCAATGACTGGAGGGTCTGGCTCGATCACATTCTCTTCATGGACGGCTGGATCACTAGCAGGGGGAATAACATCTCTTTCTTCTTCTTTTCCTTCATCGGCTGATGCGGCCGGAATGTCTTCAGCAGCTTTGGCTTCAGACTCATGAGCAGACGCAGAAGGGATGGCTTTAGGGAACACTTGACGTGCTACTGAGCTGGTTTGTCGTACATCCTCTTCTGGAATGCTCGACATGGAGACCTGGGGCCTGAGGCCTTTGCGAAGCGTGCGAAATGCTGGCGACACCTTTGGTGAGGGAGTGGTCTGTTCCATTTAATCATCGTCAAGCACCGGAGTGGTGACTTGAGCAGGTGGAGTACGGGGAATAACTTCATGCAGGGGGTGTTTGGGTGTTGCTCTTCCCAAAATTCATCTTGAGCAATTGGCGTCATGGGACCACCAATGCTTATGAGTTCACTGCTCGTTGGAGCAGGCAATGATACCGGATTGGGTTCAAGCTGCGGAAGGACTACATCATCTTCAACATGGTCCTCATGACCAATGTCTTCAGCTGTGTTGTAGTCAGCAACTGGAATCTCTTCAGTTTTTTGAGCCTCTGTGGAAGCAGGCTCATGGATCACAAGTCGGCGCTCACGGTTGGTGGAGGCAGGTAGAGCAACAGAGATTGGTTCAACATTTAGCGGCTCTTGGGCAGCAGCATGCTCTTTCCTTGAAGACTTTGAAGCCTTTGTCCTCAACTTTTTCTTGGAGGGAGCAGCGTCAGGGGCGTCATGGAGCTTCCTCTTTCGGGCTTCAGCCTCAGCTTGCCGAGTTTTCTTTTGCTCAGAAGCTGCTGAGGGGACCTTTGGCTTCGAGCCAGTCATGCTGGTAGGGAAGACTATGCTTGGTCGTTCCTGCCTTGGAGCGTCGGGTTTGGCTTTAGCAGACTTCTTGCTCTTCTTTGCAGCAAGCTTGGGGTTGATGCCAGGATGCCCAAGTGCCTTTCTATTCTCAGCCTCATTGTGCGCTTGCACACACTTCTGTGCATAGTACTTCATGCGCTCGTGTGAGCCTTTGGCTTCTTTGCATTTCTTGTTAAACTGGTCCTTGAGGTAATGCATCATTTGCTTGAAGTTTCGCACATCAGCAACACTGAGCTTGGCCATGTGCTTCTTGAACTGAGCCTTCTCATAATCGATCTTGTTCTTCAGCTCAACAATTTTCAGAGCAATGGCAAGTTCATTGTCAATGGCTCCTTAAAAGGTGATGCTGATGTCCATTGGCAGTTGCAAATCATCAATGTTGATGCTTTGATCCTCAAACCATTCATCAATGAAGTTATTGAGTATATCTGCATCAAAAAGAGGTAGATCTTTGAAGATCTTGGCCTCTTGCTTGCTCTTGATCAACATCTCTAGAGCATCATCTGCGAGATCTTGAACACTTGACACATCAATGGTGTTGTCCTCATTGCGCAGAATGGCAGCATGAGTAAGGTCATGCCCATAAATTTTCCTGGGCTTCTTGGTCTTCTTGGAGATGCGAGATTGATCTTCAGACTGCACACTGGATTCAGGCGGTGCAATTTTCAATGGCTTCACTCGTGAAGCTTTTGGAGCAGTGGAAGATTTTGAAGCCTTAGACTTCTTCTTTGTTTCAGAGGTTCAGGTTCATCCATCCTCATGCTCCTCTTCGGCAGCAGCAACTTCAACAATGGCCCTTTGTGCGGCAATGTAAGAGAGAAGACCATCGAAGTTATCAAAAGGGCCAATTATGTTTTGATTGGCTTCATGGCTGCCATCTAGCCTTGGAGCTGCTGGGCCAGGATTGAAGTTGGCCCCCAGTTCCTTCTTGTTCTGCATAGCTGAAGCCCTTGCAAACTGAAGATTTTTCTCGAACAAGTTACCATCACGACACCATCTGAGACTAGATGGGTCGGCATCTGCTGGTTGAGGTCCTCTGACCATGCATGGATAGAATCCCTGCACAATAGCTTCAGCCTTTGTATTGGGGTGCAGTTTGCTGTAGACAATATCGGCCCAGGGTGGCCTTACTGTATTCTTCTTCGCATATTCAGGTGTAACGAAGTTGTACATAAACCATTTCTCAGCCCAGTACATTCAAATCCATTGGACTCGAGTCTTGTGTTCTCCATAGGTTTCCTATGGATCAGACTGGTACAGTTCATATAGATCTGGTGGCACATCCATAACAGTGTTGCCTCGGGGCGCTACGTGCCACCTTTCTTTGCAGATTTTCTTGAAGCTATTGGACTCAAACAGAAAGGCTTCAATACTATGAATGGCTTCAGACGACTGGTCAGACAAGAACTGGCTTTAGGAGATTCATTGTGATGCTGTAAGTATTCTGCAAATCAATGCAGACTATGAGATCCAAGGGATTCTCCCACGGACATGTACCTGTGATAGCATTAGAGATACGAGGGAAGGGGAAGAGGTCATATGCATTCTCAGAATATTTTGAAGATAAATCAGTTTGAAGACATTGACCTCATAGTGCGAAGACATTCACTTATTTGAAGTGAGTTGGTTCCAGATTTGTACGAATCCATGAATAAGTACAAGTGAGGAATCTAACTAGTTGGGAAGCATAAGTGAATACACTTGCAAGATATGAGATTCAGAAACAGAAAGATCCAGATTTGGAAGTTCAGAAACCACTTTTGCATGAAGTGGACGGACTCATCAGATCGAAAAAGCGATAAAAAGTGAGTTTATTTACCACTTTAAGAACTGCTAGACGAGGCGGGACGGATACTGAGCAGTCCAATCTCCTGTGCCCTAACTTGGCGGCGGAAGACACTTACGGCGGTGGCGGAGAAGATGAGGTCCGCGGCCGGCGTGAAGACGGCGTTGAAGAGGTCGCGGCAGCTAAGCGCTTCTTCTCCAGCATCAACTCGAGCTAGCGGTGGCACTAGGGTTTGAGCGAGATGGCGAAGTGGAAGAGGAGATAATGACCGCGTGGGTGAGTATTTATAAGGTGAAGGGCTGCGCAGCACAATTACGTAGGTGCCCCTGGTGGTTCACATCTGGTTGACACGTGGTGTGCATGCAACTTATTGAGAGTTGAGCCATGTTCCCACGCGCGCCTGGTAGGTCGGGTGGTCATTCCGGCTTCTTCGGGTTTCAGGCAAAAGAGATAAGGCATTAAGAACAGTTTTAAATGTGTGTCCCTGTATCTTCAGCTGACAAGGACACAGTGAAGACATTCGACACGTGTCAACGGAATGCATATGACTGGACAGAAAGAATTTGAGGTAGAAGCATGGAAGGGGTTAGGGTCCAATGACATTCACTTAGTTCAGAAAATGGCAAGTTTGAAGACATAGCTATAAGTGAATGTTGTAGAGGACAGAACACATATATATTGATATATTAGAAAAGACCAAATCAACATTGCAAAGATAAACTTTGAATTCAAATAAATGTTGAAGACAAACCAAATATGAATATAATGCAATCATGACGCCAAATGAAAATCTTCTAAAAAATTTGGTGGTGGCGTTACCCACCGTATAGGAAGTATTAGACCCAGACACGGCGCACAATTATCGTGGCGCTCCAAAGTCAAATTCCACATTAATGTATTCACACTCAGAGGGTGAGTCTTCATGAATTGAATATATACGTTACTTCGTGTGTTGCACATCTAAGTCATCAACATGCATAAGCGTTAGGAAGTGTGTCCATTCATAGGACATTTGAGGATTCTAAGATATTTAGCTCACACCACAGCTTGCAAAACCTTTTATCATCCAAGGGCTTCGTTAAGATATTTGCCAATTGCTCTTCGAGGTTGACGTGAATGATATCAATGTCTTCCTTCAACACATGATCCCTGAGAAAATGATGACAGATTTGAATGTGCTTTTGTCTTCGAGTGCTGAACTGGATTGTGAGCAATCTGGATGGCGCTCTCATTGTCGCAGTAGAGTGGCACATGCTTCATGTTGATGTCATAGTCCTTGAGTGTTTGCTTCATCCAGAGAAGCTAAGCGCAGCAAGATCCAGATGCAATGTATTTAGATTCTGCAATGGAGAGTGATACACAGTTCTGCTTCTTCCAAGACCAACAGACAAGAGATCGTCCAAGAAAGTGACATGTGCCTGATATGGACTTGTGATCAACCTTTTCACCAGCATAATCAGCATATGAGAATCCAACTAGATCAAACTCTGAGCCCTTTGGATACCATAATCCTAGTGTTGGGGTATGAGCCAAATATCGAAGAATTCGCTTCACAGCTAGGTGATGCGATTCCTTTGATGCCCCTTGGAATTGGGCACACATGCAAACACTAAGGATTATATCAGGCCTAAATGCGCATAAGTACAGTAGAGAACCAATCATGGAGTGGTATACCTTTTGATCAAACTCTTTACCATTGTCATCGGGGCCCAATTGGCCTTTGGTTGGCATTGGTGTTGTGTACCCTTTGCAGTCTTGCATTCCAAACTTCTTCAGGCAATCTTTGAGGTACTTCTCTTGTGATATGAACATGCCATTTCTCTGCTGACGGATTTGAAGACCAAGGAAGAACTTCGGCTCACCCATCATGGACATCTGATATTGCTCTTGCATCATATGCCCAAATTCATCACTGTATCTCTTGTCAGTGCAGCCGAAGATAATGTCATTCACATAGATTTGGCATACAAATAGTTCACCATCGTATGTCTTCGTGAAGAGAGTGGGATCTAGAGAACCAGGTTTGAAGCCTTTGCTCTTCAGGAAGTCTTTGAGTGTGTCATACCAAGCGCGAGGTGCTTGTTTGAGGCCATACAGTGCCTTGTTGAGCTTGTACACCATGTTAGGACGCTTTGGGTCTTCAAAACCAGATGGTTGTGCAGCATACACTTCTTCAATTTGCCATTAAGGAAGGCACTCTTTACATCCATTTGGTATAGAAGAATATTGTTGTGGTTGGCATAAGCTAGCAGTATGCGAATGGCTTCAAGCCTAGCCACAGGAGCAAAGGTTTCATCGAAGTCAATCCCTTCCACTTGTGTGTAACCTTGAGAAACGAGACGAGCCTTGTTTCTGGCAACTTGACCATGCTCATCTTGTTTGTTGCGATAGATACATTTCGTGCCGATGATATTGTGCTTGCGAGGATCATGACGCTTTACTAGCTCCCATACATTATTCAGCTCAAACTGTTGAAGCTCTTCTTGCATAGCTTGAATCCATTCAGGTTCCATGAAGGCTTCATCAACTTTCTTGTAACAGCCTGGTTTTTGGCCTTTTTCTTTTTCCTTTGATTTGTTTGGTTTTTGCTTTGTTTTTCTTTTTGGAGTGGTTCTGTGGCCTTGTCACCTGGGAAATCACCCTCAATTCTTCTCCCAAGTGATTCATCATCCTCAAACCTATCCCAAGACCATGCCATTCCCATCCTAGCCCAAATCCCAATAATCTTTTTCTTGGGGGAAAATTCCTTTTCTATTAAAGGAATAACCTCAAGTGCCCTAGGTTGTGAAGCAACCTATATTTCTGTCCATCTAAAAATTCCCAAATAATTCTCATAATTTCTTTGGGTCATATATTTCTCAAAAATGCCCAAAAATTTCCTTGCCATGTTCAAAAATATTCCTCCAATATTCATTCTTCCATTCTGTCAAGAGTGGTACTTTGTGAAGGAAGTTTCATATATCCTATCTTGTTTGCTCTCAAACTTTTTGGGCATTCTTTTATGTCCAAATAATTGCCTCATGCCAAAATTCAACTTCATTTGCCTAGTTAATATTCCTTAGTGAATTTTCAAAGTTTCTGTCAAACAGAAGCCACTGTGAAGGAAGTACTAGCTAGGTGTATCCAAATGAGTTGAAATTTTGCAAACTCCTTAATGTGCTCATATCATCACGCTCCTCCAAATTTTCAGACCTATCCAATCATCTATGTGAGCACATGATCAAATCTTTGTTTCTAGCAATATTTTCAGGTTGTGAAGCAAGTATATTTTATATGGCTTCATTAATTCTGAGAAATTACCAGATTGTGCTCCTACCAAAATAACATATCTCCACCAAATTTGGGACCATTCCATAAAGCCAATATTTCTCTAAAATTATTCCAAGTTTCTGGTAAGTGAGGATGTTTGTCAAACAAGTACCACTTTGGCTTGTCCATTTGGTATGAATTTTTTACATCATATTCTTATGACCAAATCACCAAGCCTTGCCAAATTTGAGCTCAAGTGGGTACTCTATGTGAGTGCATCATCTTGATCTTCATTCTGGACCATTTTGGTCAGTTGCAGAGCAACTTCAATAATCCTTGGTCCGTTTCTCCTCAAACTCCCCAGGATCATAGTCCTTCCTAAGTTAATCATCGCAGACAACTCCATTGACCCCAATCACTTCCCTGTTGATCAGCAGTGCACGCCCAAGTTTGATACAGCAAACATCAGAGCTTAGCTCCTACCAAACCATTGTGCCTCAGATCAAGCCATAGCACCATTAATGATCCATCTTGGGGGGACTATCAGCTAGACAATGTTTTGGGTGCTATAGAGCATTGAATGCCCTGTTTCACATGGTGACTACGACGATGGAGTGCCTGTGCACGTGCTCTGTGCGCAGTGACCGCGTCTAGAGCGTTGTTTCTGCTTCGTCCTCTTTCCTCTCGTCGTCTTTGCGCGCGTGAGCATGTCGAGTGGCTTCACCTCATCGTCGTCGTTCCCTTGGACCCCTCTCCCCATCCGTCCGCTTCCTCACCGATGCTCGCCGCCGCGTGCCCACGGGCGAACAGTGGCGGTTTGGCTCGAAGCTCGCCGTCTTCTTTCTCCCTGTGTTCCCTTGGCCTCCTCTGCCCCGTGAGACCCTCCACTGCTCCTCCTCTACCGCCTACCTCCGAGCTCGTTTGCGTGAACACACATCTGGGGTGCCGGCCACGCGTCCGCGGCAACGCCAGCTCAGCCACCTCGCCCCGTGCCTATATAAGGCAACCCCGACCTTGTCTTGCTTCACCACTGGCCTCCCTCACTTCCTAGAGCCCTCCCTAGTCCCTCACCTGAGCTCGAGGAGCTCCTCTGCCTCACCATCGCCGTCATGGCCGCCGCCCCTCGCCGCCTAAAATTAGCCCGAAGCTGAGCTTCCCCCTCCTCTTCTCCACTACCACCCCGGAGCCACACCAACACCTCATCTCCTCCTCCGGTGGCCTCTGGCCGCAAGCCCCAACTTCGTCCGTCGCCGCCGTCCACCAAGGTCACTATTCTGCTCGACTCCAACCACCCCGAGATGCGTGACTCGTACCTACGGGTGCGGCTTGCTCCTCTGATCTCGCCAGTAGGTCGCACGGTGCGGGAGGTGGCCGGTGCGGCCCGTAGTCGCCGTCGGGCGCCGGCTCTGCCTCGGCCAGGCGCGGGCGCGAGCGAGAGAAGACGACGATGACGCCAGCTGGCCGTGGGACCCGCGCGTCAGCCACTCCGTGTTGACCCAGTCGGGTGCTGACGTGGATAAGTGGCGGGCCCCGCGTGTAAGTCTCTCACATTGACTCAGACCCGCTGGGGAGGATAAGTGAAAGCGTATTCCTCGGAATACATTTTCCTCCACCGAAAGCGCATTTCCTTTCTTCTTCAGCCTCGAATACATTTTCCGTTCAGTGAAAACGTATTTCTCTAATTGTGCTTTCCGTTTTTCTGGTCAGGCCCAGTTTGAAAATATTTTCTTTACAGATGGGTCCCTGGCAGTCAAACACTCATATCTTTTTGATCCTAACTCCAAATGAGGTGATTCCAAAGCCCACTTCTTTGTTAAGTCGAGCCTCTATTGGTATCATTTTCACCATGTGTTAACATTCCGAAAATGACCATTTTGCCCTTGCACTAAATCAGCCCCCTCCGGGAGAGAATGTTTTCCGGCGATTCGTTCCGTGAGCTTCTCGCACTTCTTCCCGATGATTTCATCTACCCCAGGCAAGCCACACCCTCCATTTGCATGATTGCAATGTAGTGACATGGTTTAAATTATTTGAACTTGTTTAAAATATTGTTTTAGCTACTTGTGAGTTGTCATGGCATTTCTCGGAGTATTATTTTGATCTTGTTATTGCCATGATATTGCTTGGAATTCTAGGACTAATATCTTTGCAGCTCATGAGGATTACATGTTGCCATTGGATTATTAGTGGCCCATATTATTATTATTTTCATGTTGGTATCTGCTATGATATTTTGGAGTATTACTTTGAATGTCATGTTGTGTCGGTGTGGAACGACACCTATGGGATCACAAGAATCCCTACTACGGTTGCGGGGCGCGGGGGTCGTGAGAAGAGCGGATCAAACAGATAGCACATGGTTCCTTTATCCAGGTTCGGGCCGCGGGGATGCGTAAAACCCTACTCCTGCTTTGGTGGATTGTATATCAGTGTTCTTGAGCTAGCTATGGGGTGTGAAGAGCTCCAAAAAGTCGAATCCTCCTCCTGGTCGCCTCGGGCCTCCTTTTATAGGAAAGGGGTCGCCACAGTGGCACACAGGAGGTGGAAAGGGTACAGTAACGCGAGTTTATCCCTCGCATTACATGACAAGGCGCATTTAATGCGCCTTGCTTAGGTGTCCTTACTTTATCGGGGACAGGGAGAGCCCTGTTCCGTCCGTCGCCGCTCCCTCTCGCATTGACACACGCCCTGGCCAGCGGTGCTTGCGGTGCCATGTTGGCAGGCAAGCAGCTGAGGTGGCGTAGCGGTGGGTCTCCACGAAGATCTACACGCCGCCACGCAGGTGCCTGCCCAACTGGTTGGGTCGGCAGCTGCATGCGAACGGCGGTGGGGGCGCAACTGGTGCGGGCCTGATGGTGGCCCCATGGGTGCCCTTGGCAAGGGCCTTGCCAGGGCCCCGACAAGGGTCTTGCCATGGGGCTCGCTGTCATCCCCGACAAGGCTCTTGCCGGGGGCCTTGTGGTCCTCCTTGGCTGGAATCCCGCCAAGGGTCATCACCTTCTTAAGTGGGCATCTGGTCTTGGATGTCTTCACAAAGATCTGCATGCCACCATGGGGATGTTTCCCGAATCCTTGCCCCATGGGGGTAGTGGAATCAAGGGTGACCTCGCTCCGTAGGTGTGGGGCGAGCTGCCACGGCAAGGATCTTGCCGGGCTAGCTAAAGCTGCCCCCCGACAAGGATCTTGCCAGGGGAATCTGCTTCATCCCCTTCGCTCTTTATGGTCTTGGCGTCGTTCTGCTTCTCTTCGGCTTCGGCCTTACCTTGGTTTACCTCCCTTGTCGTGCTCGGTGTGGCGGCGCTCATGGCTCAGACTGCCCGTGCACAGTCATAGGGGTACAAAAAGTGTACCCCCCCTTTTTGTACACCGACAGGAGCCCCCGGGCCTGGGCCACACACAAGTGCAACGCGTTGTTGGGCTAGGCCCAAGAACGGTGCGCGGGCAGGCGGGGCGGTTTTTACCGCGGTAAGTTTCTTTGCGCGCTGCGCCTCCCCTGCTTCTCGTGCGTGGCGCGGCGTGGGGAGGTGTGCGTGACGTGGGGCGGCATGAGTGGGGCTGAGCTCTGCGCGCATGCGTCACGTCGTAGTAAAAGGGGGGCGGTTTGCGCCTTCCCCATGAACGGAGGGAGGCGTGGAGGCGCGGCCCATTTACTGAAGGGGGCTGAGGCATTGTCTTTATGGCGTCCACTCCCCATGATCACGGGATGGGGAGAGGTCGCCTCATTCGTCGCCTCGGTCCTGCACGCCTGCCACGCGGCCCCCATGCGCTTGGGGTGGCGAACGGTGGAGGCGGGAAATCGAGCCGCCGCGAGCCGGGGCAGCGGGTCGGTCGCAGTTCCCTGCGCCTTCCGTGTCTTGATTGGCCGAGTGGGGCGGCCGAGCCCCCACCCCGTTCCTTTATAAAGAGCGGGGAGGGGGGATGGCATCCCGCATTCTTTCTTCTCCTTCCTTTAGCTTCTTCTCCCCTCCCTTCCACCTGCCATGGAGAGAGGGAATCTTGGTCCTTCAACGGTGGCGGCGAGGGTCGCTGCTCGACAACGCGCCCCTCCTTCTCTCACGCCTGCGGTAGCAAAGCCAGCCGCGAGGGGAAGGGGGAGGGGGCGAGGCCATGGGCGAGGCCGAGGCGCTCGGGGAAGAGGAGGACGAGGCGGCGCGCCGGCCTCGCCTCCGCTTGTGGTTCCTCCTCCCATGGAGGGCCACGTTGGGGACGACCCTTGCGAGTTCTTTGTCAGGCTGCGCCGGCCGCCTCGTCGTCGCCTTCGTCTTCCGACTCCATTTGCGCGGGAGATAGAGATGGATCCGCCGGAGTCGCTGCGGCTGCATATGAGGGGCTGCTAGATCAGCGGCACACGGGTTCGCGTTGATTTCCCAGCCCCTCACGTGATGTATCTTCACCGAGGATGGAAGACGTTCGCTCACATCCACCGCCTGACGGAGGGGCTCACCCTCCATTTCAAGCTGATGGAGGGCGGCCTCCTCTCCGTCAAGGTCTTCGGGCTCTTCGGGACCCGCGCAAGGTGCTGCGTGGAGAGTTCTTTTGATAGCGAAGACTCCTCCTCGGGCGGGAGTGACGAGGAGGACAGCGGCAGCGACGACGAGGGCAGTAGGCGGCAGGATGATGGGTCCGACTAGGTGTCGGGTGCCGCTCCGTGCGGCACCGGCGACCCCATCATCCGTGTCGCCGGCTCCTTGAACTTCTCGGGGTCGTCTCCTTGGGCGGCTGGAGTTGGGAGGCTGCGGAAGAGGAAGAGGGCGGGCGGCAAGGCCGTCAATTTGGAGTACGCGGGCACGACGCCTTCGATAGCGTGCTGACGTCCTGCCGCCTCGTCTTCGAGCCCTGCTTCCGGCGCCGCCATCACCATCCAGCCTTTGGACGGCCGCCGGGATGTTCTTTTGGTGTCTTCTGCCACCCGTAGCTCGCCTAGGCGCCTCTTTTGCCCTTTTCGCCTCCTTGACCTGCCTCCTGAGGAGAGGGACAAGGAAGGGATTATGGGCACCTTATCTCTTTTTAGTTTGTAAGCCTTCAGGCCTTAGCTGAATTTAAAACTTGTAATCCCATCATTCATGTTTTTCATTCCCTACGGACTGTACCTGAATGGAATGTTTTTAATGAAAAAGGGATGTTTGCCGGGCTATTTGTTTGCGGGTAGAACCCACGACAAGGAGTAAATCCTTGATATCTCTAAGATAAACATTTCCTCACCCGGCAACAGGCCTTGTCGTCACTCCACCTCACTCGACCTTTCTCACGCCTTTGGCGGAGGCAGGGATGAGGCGGGTTCAGGCTCCTCGTTTCATCCTTTCGCTGTCACGACTACGATCGAACTTGGCCCCAGGAACGAGTCCTAGGGCCTAGAGTTAGAGGAGCACGGTAGCTTTTAGGAAAAACGAGGTTTCACATACCTCAGTCCAAAAGGGAATGCATGATAAGGGATGAAGAACTTATCTGAATTGTAGCCCCCGGCAACTCTGGTTTGCCGTGGGTGAATCTTTGCTCTTGCAGCCCCCGGCAATACTGGCTTGCCGGGGTTCAAATGCTGATCTGTCCCTCTTTTCTTTTTCATCCTCAAGTGATCCGGCAAGGGTATTTGTGAGTCCTGCGAATCAACGAAGACAAAAGAACGGCAAAGAGACGCACACTCGACCTCTAAGGTAGGGGTTAGTCGCCGCTAAGCACTATCAACCCTAACCAAGGACGAGACTCGACCTAGCATGCATGCTATAACTTAAGGCGCCAACGCTTCATTTATTTATGCTCAGGGTTTGCGCCTGGCTTTGTACAAAGGGTTACATGCGTCATCGGCAATGCTTGTACAAAAGGTGGCTTGCCGGGGGGCCCGGCAAGCCGCGCCTTACGGGTAAAACTTGCGAAGATGCTCAATGTTCCAGGAGTTACTCACCGGAACGGCATCTTCGGTCTCCAGGCGGACTGCGCCAGGCCTAGTGACTCGTATTACCCGATAAGGTCCTTCCCACTTTGGCGTCAACTTGTTGGAATTCTTGGCCGATTGAATGCGCCGAAGGACAAGGTCGCCTTCCTCAAGACTTCGGGCATGAACCTTGCGGCTATGGTAGCGGCGCAAGGCTTGCTGGTAGCATGCTGCTCTCACAGCCGTCCGAAGACGATCTTCCTCAAGGAGCATTGCGTCATCTTGCCGCAGTTGCTCTTGCTCAAGCTCATTATAAGCGAGCACTCGAGGTGACCCGTGTATGAGTTCAGTGGGGATAACTGCTTCTGCCCCGTATACCAGGGCAAAGGGTGTCTGGCCGGTGGCTCGATTTGGCGTTGTTCTGATCGACCAAAGAACCGTCGGCAACTCATCAATCCAGCGCCTTCCGCTCTTGTGCAGCCTGTCAAAGGTCTTTGTCCTTAAGCCCCGCAACACTTCAGCATTTGCCCTCTCAGCTTGACTGTTGCTTCGTGGGTGGGCAACAGAAGCGAAACAGACTTTGCTGTGGAGGTCTTGAGTGTATTGCATGAAGGTGCGGCTTGTGAACTGTGTGCCGTTGTCGGTGATGACCCTGTTGGGTACACCGAAACGGCATACTAGCCCCTTGAAGAACTTGATGGCTGACTGAGCTGTGATCTTCCTCGCTGCTTCCACCTCCGGCCACTTTGTGAACTTGTTGATTGCAACGTACAAGTACTCAAAGCCCCCGACAGCGCGGGGGAAAGGGCCCAGTATGTCGAGCCCCCAGACCGAGAAGGGCCAGGAGAGAGGAATGGTTTGAAGGGCTTGAGCTGGCTGATGAAGCTTCTTTGAATGGAACTGACACGCTTCACACCTGGTGACTACTGTCGTCGCATCCTGGAGGGCGGTGGGCCAGAAGAAACCCTGCCGGAATGCCTTGCCGGCAAGGGCCCTTGACCCGATGTGGGATCCACATATGCCTCTGTGTATCTCTGCCAACAGCTCCAATCCTTCCTCTCGAGGGATGCACTTCAATTACACACCGTTCGGCCTCTTCCTGTACAGGACGTCATCGACGAACTGGTACATGGTAGAGCGACGGGCTACTTTCTCCGCTTCTTCCGGCTCCTCAGGAAGTTCCCCTGTTTGGAGGAATCGGACGGTATGTTGTGCCCACGCCGGAGCCTGAGGCTCGACGGCGAGGACTAAAGGCATTTCCTTCGCTATTGGGGAGGCTATTTCGACGGCAAGAGCTTGACGCTCCGTCGGAGTCAGCCATCCTGTGGCGGGCTCAGCGTCCCTGGCAACATCCTTGGCGGCGGCTCCGTGGAGCTCGGCGGGAAAGTACGTGCCGGGCCATGATTTCCTCCTCTTGTTCTGCTCTGTTGATGGATCAACGGATGGTTGAGTAAGCTGAAGCACAAAGGTACCTGGTTCCACAGGTAGCTTGAGGGCAGCGCGTTTCGACAGGCAATCGGCGACATCGTTCTCCGCTCGGGGAACGTGCTCAGCCTGTATACCGTCGAAACGCTCTTCCAGCTTTCTCACTTGATCGATGTAGGCCTTCATCAATGGGCTCTAGTAGTCCTTGTTAACTTGCTTGACGACAAGCTGCGAGTCGCCCCTGACGATGAGCTTCTTGATTTCGAGGTCTGCCGCGATCCTAAGACCGGCAAGCAGCCCCTCGTACTCTGCCATATTGTTCGTCAATACCTCCCTGGGGAAGTGCATCTGGATCACATACTTGAGGTGCTCTCCGGTGGGGGCGACAAGCAGTACGCCAGCCCCGGCACCTTGTAGGGAGAAAGCTCCATCAAAGTACATGACCCAATTGCAACTTGCCTCTTTGCCGGGGAGAGCAGTCTCTTGGGCTTCTTCGTCAGGTGTTGCGGTCCACTCTGCGATGAACTCCGCCAGGACCCGGCTCTGGATCGTCGAAGTACTTTCAAACTTGAGGCCAAAGCTGGACAACTCCAGTGCCCATTCCACAATCCTCCCCGTTGCATCTGGATTGTGCAATATCCGTTGCAGAGGGAGGTGGGTGACGACAGTGATCTCGTGTGCCTGGAAGTAGTGACGCAGCTTCCTCGAGGCCATAAGAAGGCCGAAGAGCAGTTTCTGCACGCCGGAATACCTTGATCTAGCCCCCTGCAAGAGGGAGCTAACAAAGTAGATCGGGTGCTGCATCATTTTCCTCTTTGGCGGCACCTCGACTGGTTGTGTTGTCTCCGCATTGGTGGTCTCGGGCTCTGTCGCTACCACTACCTTGTCGTCAACCTCTCTCTGGGCCACTAGTGCAGTGCTGACCACCTGGTTTGTTGCCGCCAGGTATAGCAGCAACGGCTCCTGTGGCCTAGGCGCAACTAGTATTGGCACAGAGGAGAGGTACTTCTTCAAATCTTGCAACGCTGCCTCGGCTTCTGGCGTCCACTCCATTGGGCCCGCCTTTTTCAGGATCTTGAAAAAGGGAAGGGCGCGCTCGGCAGACATGGAAATGAATCTGCCCATGGCGGCGACGCAACCAGCAAGTCGGCGCACATCCTTGATTCGCTTGGGTGCTTCAATCTGCTCTATATCTTTGATCTTGTCTGGATTGGCCTCTATCCCACGCTGTGACACAAAGAACCCGAGAAGTTTGCCGGACGGGACGCCAAAGACGCACTTCTTAGGGTTCAGTTTGAGATTGATCTTGCGCAGGTTGGCAAACGTCTCTTGCAAATCTGGTATGAGGGTTGCCCTGTCCTTGGTTTTGACCACTATATCGTCCATATAAGCCTCCATATTTCTATGGAGCTGGGGTTCAAAACCAATCTGGACCGCCCTCGCAAATGTCGAACCAGCACTCTTCAACCCGAAAGGCATCCGCATGAAACAATACGTACCACATGGGGTGATGAATGCTGTTTTCTCTTCGTCTTCTTGTGTCATGAAGATCTGGTGGTAGCCGGAGTAGGCATCGAGGAATGACAACAGATCACACCCAGCTGTGGAGTCAACAATCTGGTCGATGCACGGCAACGGGAAGGGGTCTTTAGGACAAGCCTTATTGATATCTGTGTAATCAATACACAGCCTCCACTTCCCATTTGCCTTGCGCACTACGACCGGATTGGCCAACCATGTTGGATGGAGCAGTCCTCTTACCAAACCCGCTGCCTCCAGTTTCCGAATTTCTTCTGTGATGAACTCTTGTCGTTCCAAAGCTTGCTTCCTGACCTTCTTCTTGACGGGCCGCGCATGAGGACAGACAGCAATGTGGTGCTCAATCACCTCCCTGGGAACGCCGGGGATGTCGGAAGCTTGCCATGCAAACACATCGACATTCGCCCGCAGGAAGGTGACGAGCGCGTCTTCCTATTTGTCGTCAAGGGTGGAGCTTATGGTAAAAGCTGCTCCCGTGCCGTCCTCATTGACGGAAACCTTCTTGGTTCCCGGCGGTGTGGCCCTAGACTTCTTGTTTCTGCCGGTGGAGCTCTCGAGCACGTCCTCGACGGCAGCGCTACACTCCGAAGAGGTGCGCTTGCCGGAGTGGGTGTCCGGGGTCTCACTGGCCTTCTTCTTCTCTTTCCCTCCCGGGGCCCCAGCGGCAGGAGCAAGTGCCCTAGTTGCGGCAGCTACTGCAACTGCTTGCTGGTATCAGCGCATCTTTCTTATCGGAGGGGATGGTGATGATCGTCACAGGTCCTGGCATCTTCAGGGTGTTGTAGGCGTAGTGTGACGCCGCCATGAACTTGGCCAGCGGTCGGCGGCCAAGGATCCCGTTGTAGGGCAAGGGGATCTTGGTAACATCGAACACAACCCTCTCCGTCCTATAGTTCAGGTCGCTTCCAAAAGTCACGGGCAGCGTGACCTTTCCCTTGGGTTGGCTTCTTCCCGGGTTGACCCCTTGAAACGTGCCCGTCTCTTCGAGGTCTCCATCAGGAATCTGCAGCTTCTCGATCACGGCAGGCGAGATCAAGTTCAGACCGGCCCCGCCATCGACTAGCATCTTTGTCACCTTGAGGTTGCGTATCATTGGTGAAACCAACAATGGCAAGCACCCGACCGCAGTAGTGCGATCAGGGTGATCCTTAGTGCCAAAAATCATAGGTGTGCTGGACCACTTCAGCGGCCTTTGGGCATCAAACGATGGCTCTGCCGCTGTAATCTCTCGCGCCCAATGTTTAAGCCGGCGATGAGAGGTATGCAACGAGGCGCCGCCGTCGACGCACATGGCCTCTGTAGCTTTCTGAAACTCTTGGTCGCCGGACTCGTCGTCCTCTTCGTGATCGTCGTCTTCTGGCTTTTTGTCACGGCCCCGGGCGGGCCTCTCCTGTTGCTTATCCTTGCCGCGACGGCCCGCCTGGCCATCACGCTTCTTGCCACATCCCTCAGCACCATCTTGGCCCTTCTCCTTGTCATGCCTCTCATATGCAGCCCTCTGCTTCTCAGCGAGGAGCTCAACCTGTCGGCAGTCTTGGAGAGCATGGCCTTTGGTGCGATGGATCTTGCAGTACCGCTTGTCGGAGTTGCCTGGCTTCTCGGCAGCCGCCAAGGCCCGGCAGGCGACACATCCGGCAATTTCCTTGCCGAGGTCATCTGCCTTGGTTTTCTTGGTGGAGCCGGTGTCATCAGACACCTCAATGGCAAGCACGGTTTTTCCTTTGCGCTTCCTGTTGCGGCGCCGGCCTTTCTTTGCCGGGGCAGCAGTATCCTCATCTGAGGAGTCGGTTTCCACGCCGGCATCTTCGCCAGGGTACTTCCTTCCCTCTTCAGCCCGAGCACATCTGTCAGCGAGAACGTAAAGTTCTGCTACATCCTTCACCTTGTTCATCGCCAGCTCTTCGCGCATCTTGCGGTTACGCACGTTCTGATGGAACGCGCTGATGATGGCGGTAGGGTGAACCTCAGGGATATTGTACTGTATCCGGCTGAACCTCTGTATGTACTTGCGGAGACTCTCGCCTCCCTTCTGGGAATGACGTGCAGGTCGCTCGCCCGGCCATGGGCTTGGTGGCCTCTAGTGAAGGCGCCCACGAACTCATGGCACAAATCCGACCAGGAGGAAATGGAGTCTACTGGCAAGTGCATCAACCATGACATGGCGTTAGGTTTAAGAGCCAACAGAAAGTAATTCGCAAGCACCTTATCATCGCGGGCTCCGGTAGCTTGCATCGCGATGGTGTAAACGCTGAGGAACTCGGACGGGTGAGTCTTGCCGCTGTACTTTTTGCCCATGTCAGGTTTGAAAGTGCGGTGAGTGGGCCACTGGAACTGCTGCAGCTCACGGGTAAAAGCCGGACAGCCTACCTCGTAAGGTAGGCCACCAGGGCTCTCCGGTGCCGGGTGGTTCACAGCAGGCCCCGCTCGCCTGTCTGATTGGTGGCGCGCTCCGTGCCGGCGCTCGATAGTGGTTCGAGTGTCTTCATGTTCCCGTTCCCGAAGGACTTGGCACTGGTCATAGTGAGTCCGCGGGTCGGACGACGCTATGGAGATTTCGTCACCCGTGACGTCACGACGGGCTGGCGTCCGCGGTGCCGGGTGAGGAGGGGGTGAGTGCACTGTGGTTGCGGCGCTGCCAGCTCTCCTGCGACTGGTGCATGGGACTCCGTCAGAGCGTCGGTCCGGGGGCTCCATCGGGCTCGGTTCGTCTTTGTTGGCCACCGCAACAAGGCTTCGGATGGTGGCTTGTCACGACCGGTTTTCCAATAAAAAGGTTTATTGAGAAACCAATCTTTTGAGTCCAGTATGGGATAAATCCTCCTTACTGGTAGACAAATTCTTGATACAATAAGCCAGTAGCATAAAATATATTACAAGGTCGAGCTACGGTTGCTCAACCGAATTATTACAAGCACGCCAATAATTATACATAATGGCGGAAATGACACAGTGGTGTGGAGGCATACTACTGACTCGAGGATAGAGTGGTGGTGGAAAATCACAGTGGGGAGTGTGATACATGACTCTAAAACTAGCACCTCATCGAGCGTCGAGGCGAGGCTCGATGAATTTATTTGGTAGCGGAAGCGGACAAAATACAGTGACCAAATCCAGGGTCGCACGAGACTGACTGGGATTCCTCTAGGCGTCGGACTCGCTATCAAATTCTTCATCCATGAGATCGCCTTCGTCAGCATCTGGCCAAATCAACAAGCCAGGTGAGTACTTTGAAAGTACTCGCAAGACAGTTCGGACGTAAGATATAACAAATGCATGCATGGATGCATCATGATTAATTTACCAATGCACATTTAAAATTTAGCAAAGCAAGGTAAGTAAAAAGGGAATCGGCGGTAGTCCGCCTGAAAACCCAACAAAAAGAAATAATAGGAAACCGATCGGGTGTCTGAAGCGACGCCTCGAAGGGTGAACAAATAAATAAAGATCATGCCGCAGTCGGGCGTCTAAGCGACACCACGTAAAGGGCTTAAACTGAAAATAAAAGTCATGCGTGCCACAGTCGGACGTTGGGGCGACATCACAGAAAGGGCTTATATTGGAAGTAAATAATAGTACTGCCACAGTCGGACGTCTGAGCGACATCGCAGAAAGGGCTTTTATTGAAAGTAAATAATAACAGTGCCACAGTCGGACATCTGAGCGACATCGCAGAAAGGGCTTTCATTGAAAGTAAATAATAACAATGCCACAGTCGGACGTCTGAGCGACATCGCAGAAAGGGCTTTTATTGAAAGTAAATAATAACAATGCCACAGTCGGACGTCTGAGCGACATCGCAGAAAGGGCTTTTATTGAAACTAAATAATAACAATGCCACAGTCGGACGTCTGAGCGACATCGCAGAAAGGGCTTTTATTCACAAGTAAATAATATAATAAATATTCAATTCATGATAATAAACGGATTAGTCCATCCACAGGAATAAACATTTAACCGGACTTAGCACTCATGTGATTCACCGGAGTCTCTGTCATCAAAACTGACATTTGTCAGGATAAGATAATACCGAACTTGTACATGGAATAGATGATTCAAAGGAATATATGACTCTGCAGAGTTTGTACAAAATTTTTTCCCACAGCCAACGGATTTCCGTAGTCACGAAGGACTAGTTCCGTTTACGGTATTTCGGAAGAAAACACAGCTAACCAGTACACAACCATCCTACCTCTTGATGCCAGGAATCACCCTAGACATCGTCCAAGAAAAACTTTTGAGACGGGGAGATCACAATCTCGAATAACATGGGGTCAAATTTATATACGCGCGCTCTAAGGGGTGCCCCCCTCTCGGTCCCAACCGGAAACACCCATGCCCCCTGACCGGATGACTGGCTTTAATCCAGGGCCATGGAACCATCATCAGGGCCTCTCCTTTTGGTGTGTACCAAGAAAGCGGTTTGCAACTTACTAAGCCATATTCCTTGCGGAAAACATGTGGTAGTACAGGGAAGGAAAAGTGGAAGGAACTGGATCGATACGGGTTGACACTGAAGTCATATAGTCTGGCATAAGACTGGCATGCTGCAACACTGCCATCTTACCCATCCTCATGCCAACACATGGCCATGCATACTCACATCCATCCACTTATGGATTTTCGAAACTCACTTGCCTCATCGTTGCATGTAACACGACATTCGTCGGTATGCTCATCAACATGCCATGAAACTACTTAATGCAACATGCCAAAACAATCATCATATCAAAAGTTCAAACATGCTTGCCTGGTTCAGAGTAGTCGGAGCCTAGCTCGGTGAAGTTCGCGGTCCCGTCACCTCCTTCGGTATCTACGGCATAAAGAAAATATACGCGCTATCGTGAATACCGTGAGGTGCATAAAAATTTCTCCAAATATTTTTCAAATAAATCTGATAAAAAACTAGACAAAATTTTAAGGAGGACAGAAAAAGAATCAATGAAAAATACTTTTCTGTTAAAAAGTTATAAGGGTTTTAGTCCAGGGACTCATCTGTAATGAAACAGAAAGTTCCCAGGGGCTAACTTATAAAAACAGAAAACGATTCGATAAAGAATACGCCGGCCCAGCGGGAAAACGCATTTGGCAGAAGACGCTTTCAGGAAATGGTTCGTTTAGAAAGGACAGAGAGGTTGACAGGCGGGTCCCACCCGTCAGGTTTGAATTTTCAAAAGGAGGCGGCAGAGCTCGACGGTGCCCGAGAGCCGCGGTGGTCGCCGGCGGCGATCCACGGTGAGGCAGGGGGATCGGGTGGTACCTCTATGTTCAGTGCGTCCTTCCGCGTCGGTGGGTGGTGGTGGTGGTCGCCGGCGAGTACCACGTCGGCGGCGATGCTAGCTCCGGCGAACGGCGATTCGGGTGGATGTGGACCTCGTCGGAGAGAGCTGTGAAGATCAAATTGGAGTGGGGGTTAGACTCTTGGGTGCTCGAGGAGGCTACTGACGAGGTTTGGGCGTCGGGGATGGCCTCACCGGAGTGAATCGAGTTGGTGGCCGAGGCGGAACGAGGCGGCCGGAGTTGGGGGAGGAGACCTCCTCGAGGTCCTCCTAGTGGCCTGGCGGGGTGTCTGTGGGGTGTAGTGAGGGTGTGTGCTCGAGGGCGAGCTCGGGGTCCCCTTTTATAGGCGATCCGAGGCGGTGGCCGTGAACGGGGTTCTCCGGCGATGGATTACGGCGGCGCAGTGCTCGATCGGGGAGTTTAGGAGGTTGGGCATCAACGTGGAGGTCCACTGGTTCCATTCAAACGCTAAACGGACTTGGATTAGGAGCTTGGGGTGGGTTTCGACGGAACGGGGCGGCGCGGGTCCGTCGGCGGTAGAGAGCGTGCCCAGTGCTTGCCGGGCCACGGCGACGGTGCAGCGGGGTGTGCTGGCGTGCATGAGGCCACGCGGAGCTACCAGGAGGATTGGGCGGCGCCGAACGGCGTTGAGCCGCAGTTCTGCTCCCTATCGGCCGCTACGGTGGTTCGGCCACCGCAAGACACGCTGGCGCGGGCGGGCCAGGGTGCCACCGACGCCAGGAAGGCGCCAAGCGCGCGTGTGGAGCTCCGGACAAGCAGGCCAGGCGGCGAGCAACGTGCCAAGGGCACTGTGGCCGCGTGACCGAAATCTGACGAAGAGAAACGACACTGACCCCTGAAGTTTCGCTGAATTTTCTGAATGTGCAAAAGAACAGTGCAGCTTAGGTGTTCGACAGAATGTTTTTGGTATGAGGGAGGCTCTGCTTGAGCTAATTTTTTGTGGAGTGGCCTCTCATTTCACCAGGAGACTGCCTGAATTTTTGTGGAATTTTTGGAGAAGTGTAGATATGAATTTCACCAAATTTGGCAAATCTGGTCCAAACTTGCAGAGAGTAAAATTTGAAAAATTTGAAAAGAAGAAGAGTGGATCAAGATGGTTCTAGGTTGTGGGTACTAAGGACTATCCAGGGGAGTTGGTTTGGGATAAAAACTCAAAGGTAATGAGGTACTTGCTTTGAAAATCACTGAGGCTCAAAATAATTGGCAGAAATGATTTGAGAGATAAAAATAATTTAAATAAAATCCAAAACTTGTTTGGACTTGTTGAGACAGATAATTTAGATTGTTCAAAGGTGGAGGGAGGGATTTTGAGAAGATTTACTATAAGAGACATGGTAAAACCATGGGTGGTTTTCAAGATAAGAAAAACCTCAAAATTCACAGAGTTCTTTTTATAAGAAAAAGAATAATTTCCAAAAATATACTTTGAGAAGGGAACCATCAGAGAAAGAGTTTTAAATGATCAAACACCATAGTTTGAAGAAGATACAAAAATAAAAATCATTGCCAAAGAAGTTTTTAAGAGGAAGGTTTTCTGGAAAAAATTTAAATGGCCTCTTTTCAAAAACCAACAAAGTTTTTGCTGAAAAACCAAATAAAAATTTTGGAGTGTCACATGGCTCTCCATTCGTTGAGTTTCCCCATAGTGGGAGGGAAATCGAGGAGAAACTGTCGGATTTCGGGTTCCGGCAGACCCTTGAGGTTCAAACTCTAGGGTGCGCGCGGAGATTACGCCTCCTACCTATCTGCACCCCTCTGCCTCGCTAAGATCTAAGCTATCGAAAGAACAGCATAAGAGACACAGGATTTATACTAGTTCGGGCCACCGATGTGGTGTAATACCCTACTCCAGTGTGTGGTGGTGGATTGCCTCTTGGGCTGATGAGGATGAACAATACAAGGAAGAACAGCCTCGCGAGGGTTTGTTCTTGGCTGGGGCGAAGAACTGCTAGGAGGAGTTCAGTCACCTTTCTCTCTCTTTCTCTCTGATTCTCAGCTACCCCAGTTTCTCGATGTCTCTACTCTGCGGGTGGCTAGTCCTATTTATAGGCAAAGGCCCTCGGCCTCTTCCCAAATATTGAGCGGGAAGGGCGCCAACAATTGGCCATTTCGAAGGGGAACATCTGGTACACTTATACTGACTAAAGTCGGTCCTCGCCTGCTAAAGGCCCTGGTGGTGACGCCGGCTTGGGCTCCACAATGACTTCCTCCCTGCCTTTGGACTGGTCTTGGTCTCGTTGCACCGAAACGGGTGCCTTTGCTTGATGCTCTCGCCTGCGCTTGCTCCCTTTGCACCAAAGAGGAAAGGAGGACACTGCGTGGGCTGGCGCCCGCCTGGCGCCCTCGGTCGTCACGGCTTGCATCATGGGCACCTCGCGAGGTACCCCGCCTTGATCTCTCCGCCTCCTCGTGAGCCAGCCTGATGAGGCCGTGCCTGAGGAAGCTCCGCGTCGTCCGCCCCGCGAGGCTTGGCCCCTCGCGAGGGTCTTGGGTCTTGTGTTGAGGAAGATGGGCCGTGCTGGGCCCCCTTTGAGCCACGCCGCAGGCAGGCAAGTCTGGGGACCCCCATTCCCAGAACGCCGACAGTAGCCCCCGGGCCCAAGGCACGCCCGGACTTGGCCGTGCAGAGAGGCGAAAGGGCAAGGGCGAAGCGCCGCGGGCCCTAACAGCCTGCGGCCTTGGGCGTCGCGTGGTGGTTGATTGGACGTGGGCGTCTCCACTTCCCCATGACGCCTCGGCAATTGCATGGATTGGACAAGTCCCTGCATGCAAAGCGGGTCATGATTACCTGTGATCGTGGAGGCCGACGGTTGGCCTTCGCCGGCTATAAGTACGGAATGGTGCGCGCCCTTCTAGTCCATCTCTCCTTGCTTCTCCTTCTTCTCGGTCCTTGCTCCGTCTTGCTACGATGGCTCCGTCGAGGAGGTTTTCGGCCGCAGAGAAGGGGAAGGCTCGCCAGATTGAGCCTGCTTCTCCCCCGCCCAAGCGCGGCCGAGGGCGCCCTCACAAACATCATGTGGCCACCACGGTAGCTCCCCGCGGCCGTGGAGATGATTTCCAGCATGGTGACTGGCGGACAGCTACGGCCGGGGGGCGCGCTTCGGTCGCGCGTACCCCTAGGCCGCGCTTCCGTGCTGCAGAGGTGCTGCCGGAGTTCGTCGTGTGGTCGGTGGAGCCGACTAGCACCCGGCTTCATATTCCTCGCTTCCTCCTCAGCGAGCTCCCAGCCGGCGCCCCGGGCGGCCTCTGGCTTCAGGCAGACGGCTGCTGCAGCCGGGCCTCACGGGCTTCACTCGAGGTCTCCGCAGCTGGGAGCCTGGCCTTGACCCGCGGTTGGCAGACGTTTGCCCGCGCGCGTGGCCTTAGTCGTCGGTGCACCCTGCACTTTAGGTTTGACAGCGACGCCACCCTCTATGTGAGGGTGTTTGGGGAAGATGGTCGCCGCGCAGGGTGCTGCCCGGAGGACGACGACCGCGGCCAGGGACCCAGCCCTGGCGATGATGGAGAGGACAGCACTCGCGTGATTGGCGGCGCCCAGGGTTCCCCAAGCTTCATCGGCTCTTCTTTAGGCGGCGACTCTTCTAGTGGTGGCCGCGGCCAGCCTCCACGCCGTCGCACCTGCTTGGGAGGTGGTAGCGTGTCTGCTCGTCGTTACACCTCAGCGAAGCGCGAAAGGGAGTCTGCCTGAGTCCCGGTGGCAGCCCGAGTCTTCCCTGCAGGCCGGTGTGAGGCGAGCTGCGCCCGATTTGCTCTCTTTTTTCTTCGTCCTGCGTAAAAAGACAGTAGCGTGGAGCCCCGCGGGGGCGTGTTTGGGTTATTGCTGTTAATCATCGCTTTGTTTCCGTTACCATGCCTTCCGGCTACTTGTCCGTGTGTAGATAGTTCCCGGCCCCAGCCACGGAGGTGCGACCGACTCAGGCCCTGTGTTCGTGTCGCGGTGCCCGTGGGGCACGGACTGGAGGGGTGCTCCTGTAATGGACCCGGGCCGTGAAACCTTTGAACGATTAGGACAGAAACACTCACGAGGGCGCTCGGCTGCCCACCCTCGCGAGGCCTTGCATAAGAGAAAACAAGGCGTGAGAGCGAAAAGTCGAAGAACCACAAGTCAAAGACAGCAATAGTTCCAATAAAACTTCAAACGAGAATGAACAAGCCAACTGCAGAAAGCAAATGAAAAAGCCGCATCCGGCACCTAATCTAGTCTTCGACATCTTCTCACCAGCACGGAGCTAAGTGCTGCCACTGGGCATGGGAGGGAGCCCCAGGGCCTGAGGCCGGCGCTCCTGAGACTCCGGGGCGTGTACAGCCCCAACTCATTATTAGGTGAGAGTGTCATGGGCGGCGAGCTTCACAGGCGTTGGCCTTCTCCACAGGCTCCGGGCCTTTTCCAAAACGCGACAGCTTCACAGGCATTCGCCTTCTTCACAGGCTCTGGGCCTTCTCCAAAAAAGGATAATCTTCACAGGCGTTCGCCTTCTTCACAGGCTCTGGGCCTTTTCCAAAAAGGATAATCTTCACAGGCGTTCGCCTTCTTCATAGGCTCTGGGTCTTTTCCAAAAACGATAATCTTCACAGGCGTTCGCCTTCTTCACAGGATCTGGGCCTTTTCCAAAAAGGATAATCTTCACAAGCGTTCGCCTTCTTCACAGGCTCTGGGCCTTTTCCAAAAAGGATAATCTTCACAGGCGTTCGCCTTCTTCACAGGCTCTGGCCTTTTTAGGGGTAGAACCTCTGGAGGTGCTGGATGTTCCATGCGTTCTGGACCGGGTCCCCCTCCTGAGTCTCCAAGCGCGCGGAGCCAGGCCTGGAAACATGAACAACCTTGAACGGGCCCTCCCACATGGGAGAGAGCTTGTGTAGTCCCTCCCTGGAGAGAACCCGCCTGAGCACGAGATCTCCTACCTCGAGAGTTCTGGGGCGGATGTTGTGGCAGTGATACCGTCGCAGTGCTTGTTGGTACCTCGCCGCTCGCAGCGTGGCTTCTCGGCAATGTTCCTCCCCCAGCACGAGGTCCATCCCCCGCATGGCGTCCTACTGCGCCTCATCGAACGCCAGGACCCGTGCGGAGCGACGTTTGACCTCGTGAGGGAGGACCGCTTCGGCTTCGTAGACCAGGAAGAACGGGGTCTCCCCAGTCGGCTAGGTCACGGTTGTGCGGATGGACCACAACACGGACTGAAGCTCATCGTACCAACCTCTGCCGCAGGCCTCCAGCTTCTTCTTGAACGTCCTGGTCTTGAGGCCCCTCAGGACCTCTGCGTTGGCTCGTTCGGCCTGGCCGTTGCTTCGTGGGTGCGCCACCGAAGCGTAGCAGATCTGCGTTCCAAGGTTAGCACAATATGTTTTGAAGAGGTTACTGGTGAACTGCGAACCGTTGTCTGTGATGATGCGGTTCGACACCCCGAACCGGCTCACGATGCCCCTGATGAACTTGACCGCGGAACCCGCGGGGATGGTGCGGACGACCTCTATTTCAGCCCACTTGGTGAACTTGTCCACTGCGACGTAGAGGTAGAGGTAGCCCCCTGGCGCCCGAGGAAACGGGCCCAGGATGTCCAGCCCCCAGACTGCGAATGGCCACGAAAGGGGTATAGTCTGCAGGCCTCCTGCCGACTGATGGATCTGCTTGGCGTGAAATTGGCAGGCCTCACAAGCCTTCACTAGTTCGACAGCGTCGTTGAGTGCGGTGGGCCAATAAAACCCACTGCGGAATACCTTGCCGACGAGGGTCCGTGATGATGAATGATGTCCACAGTCTCCGCCGTGTATGTCTTCCAGCAGTTCCTTTCCTTGCTCCCTGGAGATGCAGCGCAGGGATACATCGTTTGGTCGCTTCTGGTAGAGCTCTCCATCCCTGATGCAGTACGCCGTGGCCTGCCGTGCCACACGCTCCACTTCTTCCTCCTTCTCCGGCAGGGTCCCTTGTGTTAACTAACTCCGGAGCCCCGTGATCCAGCACCCCTCCTGAGGTTCCATCGTCAGGAGCAGGCGTGCTCCTGAGGCCGGGCCGCAGACCGGGGCTCCTGAGGCAGGTGGCTGGGGAAGTTCCTCCCGAGGCTGAGCCGTGTTTGATAATGACGGCAGGGCTGAGGGCTTGAAGAGCCGCTCCTCGAAGATGCCAGGCTCCTGAGGTAACCGCCTGGACACCCGTTTGGCAATGTTGTCGGCCTCCTGATTGGTGCCACGGGGCATGTGCTGCAACTCCAACCCCCAGAACTGCTTCTCCATCTTGTGGACCTCCGCAAGGTAGGCTTCCATGTGCTCATCTTTCGGCTCGTATACCTTGTTGGAGAAATTGACAAGGAGCTGCGAATCCCCCTTGATGGTGAGACGCTTCACCCCCAGGGCAGCTGCGGCCTTCAAGCCCGCTATCAAACCTTCATACTCCGCTATGTTGTTGGAGACCTTTTGACCTTGCTGGAAACAGAGCTGTACAGCATAGTAGAGCTTGTCTTGAGTGGGCGACATCAGCACCGCCCCAGCCCCAGCGCCATGCCTGGAGAATGCCCCATCGAAGTACATGACCCAGCCTTCCGGCGCCTCGCTCCTCGGGGAGAGGGACCGATCCTCGTCGGCCTTGAGGCCTGGTGCCTCCGTCCATTCTGCCACGAAATCCGCTAATGCTGCTCCCTTGATGACCCTGGTCATGCTGAATTCGAGCTGAAACGCTTGCAGTTCTATGTTCCACTCAGCGACCCTTCCGGCTGAGTTAGGGCTCCTGAGCACTCTCTCCAAGGGGTATGATGAGACGACCTTGCTGGGGTGACCCTGGAAATAGTGTCGCAGCTTGCGCGAGGCCACCAGTAGCGCGAGGAGGAGCTTCTGAGGCATGGGGTACCGTGCCCTCGCGTCCCGCAACACCGTGCTGACGAAGTATACTGGGTGCTCAACGAGGCTGGGTGCGACAGTGCTTGTGGCGCCCTCCGGAGGCAATGGCGCCTCTCGAGGTGACGAGGCCTCTGGAGGCTGACCATCCGGGTGGGCGCCTATCCTTCCTCTGGTGCACTCTTCAGCGGCTGATCCTCTTCAGCCGTGGTAGCGGTTTCTGTGGGCCTTCCTTGTTCCTATTTTGCCTTGTCCCGGGCTGCTGGTGTGGTTTTGATTCGACGCTGCTCCCTAACCGCCACCAGGGCTGCGCTGGCGGAGTAGGGAGTGGTGGCGAGGTAGAGCACCAGGGGCTCTTGAGGACGCGGAGCCACCATGACCGGAGGACTGGTCAGGTATCTCTTGAGATCTTGGAACGCCTTGTCAGCCTCTTCAGTCCATTCAAAGGGCTCCTTTTTCTTCATTAGCTGGAAGAAAGGCAGCGCTCGCTCCCCCAGCCTGGAGATGAAACGCCCTAGCGCGGTCACTCGTCCAGTGAGCTTCTGCATTTCTCTAAGGGTCTTCGGCGGGCTCATGTCCTCGACCGCCTTGACCTTCTTCGGGTTATCCTCGATGCCTCGATGGGACACGAGGAAACCCAAGAGCTTGCCTGAGGGGACTCCGAACACACACTTCTCTGGGTTGAGCCGCAGGTTCACCGCGTCGAGGCTCGCGAAGGTTTCCTCCAGGTCTTGTATCAGGGTCTTGGCCTCCCAAGACTTCACCACAATGTCATCGACGTAAGCCTCAACATTCTTCCCGAGCTGTGAGCCCAAGGTGATGTGCATCAGCCGCTGAAAGGTCGCCCCTGCGTTACGCAGCCCAAATGGCATGCATGTGTAGCAGCACGCCCCGCACGGGGTTAGGAAGGCTGTCTTCTCGATGTCTTCTACCGCCATGTTGATCTGGTGATACACAGAGAAGGCATCCAGGAAGCATAGCAGGTCGCACTCTGCGGTGGAATCGATGATCTGGTCGATGCGGGGGAGCGGGAATGGATCTTGCGGGCATGCCTTGTTGAGGTTGGTGAAGTCGACACACATGCGTTCCTTCCCTCCCTTCTTTGGCACAACGACAGGGTTGGCCAACCAATCCGGGTATCGGACCTCGCGAATGACCCCAGCGGCTTCCAGTTTGCGGGTCTCTTGGATAATGAAGGACTGCTTTTCTGTGGACTGCCGCCTTGCATTCTGCTTCACAGGGCGCACGTTGGGGCATACGTTGAGGTGATGCTTGATTACGCTCCTAGGGATCCCCGCCAGTTGGTCAGGCTCCCAAGTGAATACCTTCTTGTTTGCGCACAGGAACCTGACCAGGGCCTCCTCCTGCTCGGGCCCAAGGTTGGCGCCTATGGTGAAAGTGGCATTGGTGGACCCATCCTCATTGACAGATATATGCTTGGTTTCTGCCTTGTCATGGGTAAACAACTGCTTCTTCTTGGCGGGTGCAGCCCCCTTGGGCTTAAGGGCCTCTGAGTCGGCGGGACTCGCAGCGCAGAGCTTGAGCACTCGCAGCGCGTCTTCGGTGTCCCCGTGCACGGTGAGGACTCCGCTGCTCCCTGGCATCTTCATGAGGTTGTACGCCAGGTGTGTCGCGGCCATGAACTGGGCCAGCGCTGGGTAGCCGAGGACGGCATTGTAGGGGAGGCCGATGGGGGTGATGTCGAAGTTGATCAGCTCCGTGCGGAAGTTGTCGTAGGTGCCGAAGGTTACTGGGAGCCGGATCTGTCCCAAGGAGCTGGACATTCCGCCCCCAATGCCTGAGAAGGGCCGGCTAGGTTGTAGTCGTTCCAGGGGTATGCAGAGGAGGTTGAAAGCCTCAACCGAGAGCACGCTGAAGCCCGCACCACCATCAATGAGAGTCCTGGTGACGGCCACCTGGCAGATGGTGGGGGTGCACAGCATGGGGAGCGTGCCCGAGCAGGCTGAGTTGGAGGGGTGGTCCTCCGAGCTGAAGGTCAGGCCTGCCTTGGGCGCCTCCCGGTCCGGGGGAGCCCCCTGCCGCACGGAAGCGACGCTGACCCGGCGTATGAACGGCTTGACGTGGTGACTTGTAGGCGGCGCCAGCGAGCCGCCTAGGAGGGCCGCGACGACCGGGGGTGTTGGTGTAGCGGTGCAGCCGTCTTGCTGCACAGACGGATGCTGGGATGACGCTTGCTGCCCTTCCCCCGCCGGGCCGGTGGCGGCATTGACGGCGGGTGACGGGGAACGGCGAGGACCCCCGCCGACAGGGGCCGCCTGGGCGACACGGGAAGCGGGAGCGGCTCGGCGCTCGGCGCGGGCCCGACGAGCGTCAGACATGGACGCGATGGTCGGAGGAGAACGGGGCGGTGGAAGTCGAATTCCGGCGCACCCCTACCTGGCGCGCCAAATGTCGGATTTCGGGTTCCGGCAGACCCTTGAGGTTCGAACTCTGGGGTGCGCACGGAGATTACGCCTCCTGCCTATCTGCACCCCTCTGCCTCGCTAAGATCTAAGCTATCGAAAGAACAGCGTAAGAGACACAGGATTTATACTGGTTCGGGCCACCGATGTGGTGTAATACCCTACTCCGGTGTGTGGTGGTGGATTGCCTCTTGGGCTGATGAGGATGAACAATACAAGGAAGAACAGCCTCGCGAGGGTCTGTTCTTGGCTGGGGCGATGAACTGCTAGGAGGAGTTCAGTCACCTTTCTCTCTCTTTCTCTCCAATTCTCAGCTACCCCGGTTTCTCGATGTCTCTACTCTGCGGGTGGCTAGTCCTATTTATAGCCAAAGGCCCTGGGCCTCTTCCCAAATATTAAGCAGGAAGGGTGCCAACAATTGGCCATTTCGAAGGGGAACATCTGGTACACTTATCCTGACTAAAGTCGGTCCTCGCCTGCTAAAGGCCCTGGTGGTGACGCCGGCTTGGGCTCCACAATGACTTCCTCCCTGCCTTTGGACTGGTCTTGGTCTCATTGCACCGAAACGGGTGCCTTTGCTTGATGCTCTCGCCTACGCTTTCTCCCTTTGCACCAAAGAGGAAAGGAGGACACTGCGTGGGCTGGCGCCCGCCTGGCGCCCTCGATCGTCACGGCTTGCGTCATGGGCACCTCGCGAGGTACCCCGCCTTGATCTCTCCGCCTCCTCGTGAGCCAGCCTGATGAGGCCGTGCCTGAGGAAGTTCCGCGTCGTCCGCCCCGCGAGGCTTGGCCCCTCGCGAGGGTCTTGGGTCTTGTGTTGAGGAAGATGGGCCGTGCTGGGCCCCCTTTGAGCCACGCCGCAGGCCGCAGGCAGGCAAGTCTGGGGACCCCCATTCCCAGAACGCCGACAGCAACTGCGCGCGCCAGGGCTTCTGCTGGCGTTGGTGGCAGTGAAACCTGCACGGATCGCGACGCGCTTCGACTTCTGACCATGTCAGAAGGAGCTCTATCACGACCCCGCGGTCGCGTGCCATCTTCGCCAGCGCCTCGGCGAGCGGGCAGGTCTTCTACATCCCGGGAGGGGCGCCGGGGCTCTTCCCGCGGCGACGCCCGGGGTCTTCGGTGTGATTATGCCGCTCTTCGCGCGCCGCTTGAGAGGAGCGCGTCGTCGGCATTGGCGTGGGAGTCTAGGAAGCCCTCGCGTCGCCCTCAGGCGGGGTGGCAGCGATCCTGGAAGGCCCCGCGCCACCCGCGGGCGGCCTGGCTCCGTCTTTGGATTTGGCGGCGTGCAGCCCGTTGTCAGGCGCACGAACATCACCGCCTCCCAAACTCCGGCTGCTCGGACGGTATTGGTGTTCGCGAACGGCACCCCGGGTCCTTTCTGCGACCGGTCCGCTGCTCGCCCGCGTTGGGACGGGATGTCCGGCTTCCGACGGGTCAACCGCCACCGTCGTCTTCTTTTTGGGCGCCATGACGATGGAGGAGCGTCAAACTAACTGCTAAAGCCGATTCTCACAACTGCGCTGCCCCCTACCTGGCGCGCCAAAGATGTCGGTGTGGAACGACAACTATGGGATCACAAGAATCCCTACTACGGTTGCGGGGCGCGGGGGTCGTGAGAAGAGCGGATCAAACAGATAGCACACGGTTCCTTTATCCAGGTTCGGGCCGTGGGGATGCGTAAAACCCTACTCGTTTGGTGGATTGTATATCAGTGTTCTTGAGCTAGCTATGGGGCGTGAAGAGCTCCAAAAAGCCAAATCCTCCTCCTGGTCGCCTCGGGCCTCCTTTTATAGGAAAGGGGTCGCCACAGTGGCACACAGGAGGTGGAAAGGGTACAGTAACGCGAATTTATCCCTCGCATTACATGACAAGGCACATTTAATGCGCCTTGCTTAGGTGTCCTTGCTTTATCGGGGACGAAGGAGAGCCCTGTCCCGTCCGTCGCCGCTCCCTCTCGCATTGACACGCGCCCTGGCCAGCGGTGCTTATGGTGCCTTGTAGGCAGGCAAGCAGCTGAGGTGGCGCAATGGTGGGTCACCACGAAGATCTGCACGCCGCCACGCAGGTGCCTGCCCAACTGGTTGGGTCGGCAGCTGCATGCGAACGGCGGTGGGGGCGCAACTGGTGCGGGCCTGATGGTGGCCCCATGGGTGCCCTTGGCAAGGGTCTTGCCGTGCGGCTCGCTGTCATCCCCGGCAAGGCTCTTGCCGGGGGCCTTGTGGTCCTCCTTGGCTGGAATCCCGCCAAGGGTCATCACCTTCTTAAGTGGGCATCTGGTCTTGGATGTCTTCACAAAGATCTGCATGCCACCATGGGGATGTCTCCCAAATCCTTGCCCCATGGGGGTAGTGGACTCAAGGGTGACCTCGCTCCGTAGGTGTGGGGCGAGCTGCCACGGCAAGGATCTTGCCGGGCTAGCTAAAGCTGCCCCCCGGCAAGGATCTTGCCAGGGGAATCTGCTTCGTCCCCTTCGCTCTTTGTGGTCTTGGCATCGTTCTGCTTCTCTTCGGCTTCGGCCTTACCTTGGTTTACCTCCCTTGCCGTGCTCGGTGTGGCGGCGCTCGTGGCTCAGACTGCCCGTGCACAGTCATAGGGGTACAAAAAGTGTACCCCCCCTTTTTGTACACCGACATGTTGCCTTTGGATTATTAGTAGCTAGTATTATTTTCATCATGATGCTAGTTGATATTATGTTTTGGAGTATGATTTAGCAGATGATGCTTGCACGTGGATCTTAGTTGGATAGCTTGTTCTTGCTATTGGAGTAGTAGTATTATCGCTCTTGGATTCATCATGATAGTAGTGCTATCCTCGGAGTACTTTGATATGACGATATTATGCTTTGGATTATTTGTTGGATATTGTTATGACTCGGATTACAGGTTGATAGATGATGTCGGAGTATCAGTTATCACTGTTATATTTTGGTGATAAATTCCGTCATTTAAGTTGGTCAGGTGTCACCGAACCGGGCTTTTCCAGTGCAACCACATTTGCCTTTTATGGGAAAGGCCCTAATGCGGTCTATTGTCGTGTTTCTCGCCGGTGCCTCCCATGAGGGAAGGTTATGGGTGTGCGTTACCCTGATCAGGTAAGCAGACATAACTTTGTGTGCCCATAGTTGTTGTAGCCGTCTTGTCCCCATTTGGGATCGTTTTTGTTTTTCCACGACGGTGGGCGTTGATGCCTTCGGTAGGCACGGGGCCACCCAGGACTGAACCCAAAGGGGGTGTTGGTCGGAGTGACCGGGAGAGTGTCATGACAGTAGATCGGTTTTGTCGGAACGCCGTTGGTCCACCCTAATGGGAGTGCGAGGCCATGGGTTCCATGGTGTGGGTACAATGTGCTACCTCTGTAGAGTGTGTGTGTTTAATCTATCGATAGTCGTGTCCTCGGTCATGGGCACAAGTTCGTACTAGGTCACACCATTCGATAAACACTCACATGACGGAATGACTTATAGGTGATGTATATGTTGGTATTGTGAGCTGTAACAGGTTGGTAGGATGTTGATGATGATGTTGGGATGATCTCGATGATGATCATTCAGTTTGGGGTGTGGTCACGAGGTCATCAGGTGGACGTTTTGGATCACGAGGTGATCGAGATGGTATATTGCTTGGCCGGATAGCCAAGAGTGAGATGGTTCTTGAGATCGGAGATGATGGTTTATCAGTATTCTAGTAGCTCATATCATGCTTACTAGTTGCTTTTTCACAGTTGTTAATTTAATTAACCGGTTTAATGCTATGTTATTGTCTTGCCTTGATGTTTTTGGTTGTTGTGAGCTTGCGAGTACATTCAATGTACTGACCTGGCGTGTCATGCCAGATTGCAGGTGATTCCATGATTGCTTGATTGCTTGTCGAGGTTTCCGTTCGTGCGAGCTAGATCATGTCCCAGCCAGAGTCCATGTGGAGTGGATTTCACCGCCTTCGTCGTTGTTCCGCTGCTAGAAGTATTCCGCTGCAACAAGTTGTTCCGCTGCTAGCATAGAGCAAGTGTAGTATCACAGGCGTACTGTTGCCATGTTGATGTGATCCTTTGTAACATCAGACCCGTGTATTTACCCTTTGTAATAAGATCTGATTTGTTCTATGCTAAGCAGTGCCATATTCCATAAGACTTCATCTCGATCTCTGGGCTGGAATACGGGGCGTTCCGGTTTCTCTGAGCCGAGGTGCCACATTTCTTGGGTTCAGATATAGAGACAAATGCAAAGTGCCCACAGAAATTTGCTAGCTATGTTTCTATTGAACGAGTGAGTGGACCAGGTGCATTGATACTATCAATTATCTTCTCAATCTAGACTTCATTTGCAACGCGAGGATGTACTCGACGAAGATTTTGCCCTTGCTGATCATTGTCTTCACCTTTAACATTGGCTTGAGGCTGAGCAGTGTCTTCATGCTGATTAGGTGTAGAAATGATGATTTCCTCTTTAGCATGTTCCTCGGTAGGTATGATTTCTCCAGTACCCATTAGCTTGATAGATTCACTTGGTGTAGCTTCATCTAGCACATTTGGTAGGTGATCTCTTTGCGAGCCGTTAGTCTCATCGAACCGCACATCCACAGTTTCAACCACTTTATAGTGAAAGAGGTTGAAGACTCTCTAGGAGTGCGAATCCTTTCCGTAACCAAGCATAAAACCTTCATGTGCTTTCGGTGCAAATTTTGAAGCGTGATGTGGATCCTTGATCCAACACCTAGCACCAAAGAATTTGAAATAGCTAACATTTGGCTTATTACCAGTCAGGATCTCATAGATGTCTTCTTTAGGAACTTATGAAGATAAACACGGTTGATGATGTGGCAAGCAGTATCAATGGCTTCAGGCCAGAACTTTCTTGGAGTCTTGTACTCATCAAGCATCGTACGTGCCATCTCAATAAGGGTTCTGTTCTTACGCTCCACAATGCCATTCTGCTGAGGTGTGTATGGAGCAGAGAACTCATGTGTGATGCCCAATCTATCGAGATAAGTGCCGAGGCCAGTGTTCTTGAATTCTGTTCCGTTGTCACTTCTGATGTGCTTGATCTTGATGCCATAGTTGGTCATGGCATGATTGAAGAATTGTCTGAAGACATCCCGCACTTCTGTCTTGTAGAGAATTATGTGCACCCTGGTATATCTTGAGTAATCATCAACAATGACGAAGCCATAGAGACATGTAGTGGTAGTAAGGGTGGAGTAATGAGTAGGGCCATATAAGTCCATGCTACCTCTTGAGCACTGCGTTGGATTTCCCCGAAGAGGAGAGGATGATGCAGGAAAGTAGTGTAAGTATTTCCCTCAGTTTTTGAGAACCAAGGTATCAATCCAGTAGGAGGTTACACGCAAGTCCCTCGTACCTACACAAAAAAAATAGCTCAACGCAACCAATGCGATTAGGGGTTGTCAATCCCTTCACGGTCACTTACGAGAGTGAGATCTGATAGAGATGATAGATAATATTTTTGGTATTTTTGATATAGAGATGCAAAGTGAAAAGTAAAAGGCAAAGTAAAAAAGAAAAGCAATAATAAAGTGATGGAGATTGATATGATGAGAATAGACCCGGGGGCCATAGGTTTCACTAGTGGCTTCTCTCAAGAGCATAAGTATTCTATGGTGGGTGAACAAATTACTATTACACAATTGACAGAATTGAGCATAGTTATGAGAATATCTAGGTATGATCATGTATATAGGCATCACGTCCGAGACAAGTAGACCGACTCCTATGTGCATCTACTACTATTACTCCACTCATCGACCGCTATCCAGCATGCATCTAGAGTATTAAGTTAAAAACAGAGTAACGCCTTAAGCAAGATGACATGATGTAGAGGGATAGTTTCATGCAATATGATAAAAACACCATCTTGTTGTCCTCAATGGCAACGATACAATACATGCCTTGCTGCCCCTTCTGTCACTGGGAAAGGACAGTGCAAGATCGAACCCAAAGCTAAGCACTTCTCCCATTGCAAGAAAAACCAATCTAGTAGGCCAAACCAAACTGATAATTCGAAGAGACTTGCAAAGATAACCAATCATACATAAAAGAATTCAGAGAAGATTCAAATATTATTCATAGATAGACTTGATCATAAACCCACAATTCATCGGTCTCAACAAACACACCGCAAAAAGAAGATTACATCGAATAGATCTCCACGAGAGAGGGGGAGAACATTGTATTGAGATCCAAAAAGAGAGAAGAATCCATCTAGCTAATAACTATGGATCCGAAGGTCTGAGGTAAACTACTCACACTTCATCGGAGAGGCTATGATGACGTAGAAGCCCTCCGTGATGACGACCCTCTCCGGTGGAGCTCCGGAACAGGCCCCAAGATGGGATCTCGTGGATACAGAAAGTTGCAGCGGAGGAATTAGGTTTGTGGCTCCGTATCTGATCGTTTGGGGGTACGTAGGTATATATAGGAGGAAGGAGTACGTCGGTGGAGCAACAGGGGGCCCACGAGGCAGGGGGCCCACGAGGCCCCCCACCCTCATGACCGCCTTTGTTATTCCTTGTAGTAGGGTCCAAGTCTCCTGGATCACGTTCAGTGAGAAAATCAGGTTCCCGAAGTTTTCATTCGTTTGGACTCCGTTTGATATTCCGTTTCTTCGAAACACTGAAATAGGCACAAAAAAACAGCAATTCTGGGCTGGGCCTCCGGTTAATAGGTTAGTCCCAAAAATAATATAAAAGTGGAAAATAAAGCCCATTATAGTCCAAAACAGTAGATAATATAGCATGGAGCAATAAAAAAATTATAGATACGTTGGAGACGTATCAGGCATCCCCAAGCTTAATTCCTGCTCGTCCTCGAGTAGGTAAATGATAAAAAGAGAATTTTTGATGTGGAGTGCTACTTGGCATAATTTCAATGCAAATCTTCTTAATTGTGGTATGAATATTCAGATTAGAAAGATTCAAGACAAGGGTTCATATTGACAAAATAATAATAATACTTCAAGCATACTAACAAAGCAATTATGTCTTCTCAAAATAACATGGCCGAAGAAAGTTATCCCTACAAAATCATATAGTATGGCTATGCTCTATCTTCACCACACAAAGTATTTAAATCATGCACAACCCCGATGACAAGCCAAGCAATTGTTTCATACTTTAACATTTTCAAAACTTTTTCGATCTTCACGCAATACATTAGAGTGAGCCATGGATATAGCACTATATGTGGAAGAGAATGGTGGTTGTGGGGAAGACAAAAATAGGAGAAGATAGTCTCACATCAACAAGGCGTATCAACGGGCTATGGAGATGCCCATCAATAGATGTCAATGTGAGTGAGTAGGGATTGCCATGCAGTGGATGCACTAGAGCTATAAGTATATGAAAGCTCATCAAAATAAACTAAGTGGGTGTGCATCCAACTCGCTTGCTCACGAAGACCAAGGGCAATTTGAGGAAGCCCATCATTGGAATATACAAGCCAAGTTCTATAATGAAAAATTCCCACTAGTATATGAAAGTGACAAAATGAGAGACTCTCTATCATGAAGACCATGGTGCTACTTTGAAGCACAAGTGTGGTAAAAGGATAGCAACATTGTCCCTTCTCTCTTTTTCTCTCATTTTTTTATTTGGGCCTTTTCTCTTTTTTTATGGCCTCTTTTTTTTTTCCGGAGTCTCATCCCGACTTGTGGGGGAATCATAGTCTCCATCATCCTTTCCTCACTTGGGACAATGCTCTAAAAATTGATGATCATCACACTTTTATTTTTCTTACAACTCAATACTTAGAACAAATATGACTCTATATGAATGCCTCCGGCAGTGTACCGGGATATGCAATGAATCAAGAGTGACATGTATGAAAGAATTATGAACGGTGGCTTTGCCACAAATACGATATCAACTACATGATCATGCTAGAAATATGATAATGATGGAGCGTGTCATAATAAACGGAACGGTGGAAAGTTGCATGGCAATATATCTCAGAATGGCTATGGAAATGCCATGATAGGTAGGTATGGTGGCTGTTTTGAGGAAGGTATATGGTGGGTGTATGATACCGGCGAAAAGTGCGCGGTATTAGAGAGGCTAGCAATGGTGGAAAGATGAAAAAAAAAGTGCATATAATCCATGGACTCGACATTAGTCATAAAGAACTGATATACTTATTGCAAAAATCTAGAAGTTATCAAAGCAAAGTATTACGCGCATGCTCCTAGGGGGATAGATTGGTAGGAAAAGACCATCGCTCATCCCCGACCGCCACTCATAAGGAAGACAATCAATAAATAAATCATGCTCCGACTTCATCACATAACGGTTCACCATACGTGCATGCTACGGGAATCACAAACTTTAACACAAGTATTTCTCAAATTCACAACTACTCAACTAGCATGACTCTAATATCACCATCTTCATATCTCAAAACAATTATCAAGCATCAATCTTTTCTTAGTATTCAACACACTCAAAAGAAAGTTTTACAAATCTTGAACACCAAGCATATTATTATTAAGCAAATTACCATGCTATTAAGACTATCAAAATAATCTAAGTGAAGCATGAGAGATCAATAGTTTCTATAAAACAAATCCACCACCGTGCTCTAAAAGATCTAAGTGTAGCATATAGAGTAAAATTATCAAGCTCAAAAGATATAAGTGAAGCACATAGAGCAAAACTATCAAGCTCAAAAGATATAAGTGAAGCACATAGAGCAAAACTATCAAGCTCAAAAGATATAAGTGAAGCACATAGAGTATTCTATCAAATTCCAATTCATGTATGGCTCTCTCAAAAGGTGTGTACAGCAAGGGTGATTGTGGCACACTAACAAACAAAGACACAAATAATACAAGACGCTCCAACCAAAACACATATCATGTGGTGAATAAAAATATAGCTCCAAGTAAAATTACCGATGGAAGTAGACGAAAGAGGGGATGCCTTCCGGGGCATCC